>NC_081415.1:466496633-466809883 GCF_030272615.1 Cryptomeria japonica
ATAAGCAGAGTCAAGGTATGTGAGGCGATTTCACCTTGATGTGAAGGCTCTTATCATAGACACCCAGCTAATTTAGATGTTTCCTGATCATCGAGATCATTCCTTCAAGCAGAAAAAAAAAAGAAGATATTATGCCCCCAATCCTTGCTCCTCTTAGTCAAGATAGACTTCCTTGAGTTACTCAGAGGGATAATAATCGAAACCCAATAAAAAAGACAGCATACAAAGAAAAATTTCATTCATAGCTCAAACTATTTAGTGATTGTTTTTCATTATGTTGTTTTGTCTATTAACTCAGTGATAAAACTCTTCAGTAGTCAGGAGATAGGCAATTGACTCGGAGTGGACAACCAGGTTTCACTGACGTAAGGTTGACTTGATTGATACTGCTTACAACATGTAATGTGCTCTGTTGATTACCTAAGACTAGGACATTGATCAGTTTCAGGTCATGAAGGTTCCAATGAACTAGGATGTCACAAAAGTGACTAAAATATGTACAAGTGAAAGCAAATATGCAGGAAAGCGGGAATGCCAACGTTGCGTTGATAGATGGAGTGCTCAAGTACAAGAGGCGCCTGTTTACCAAGTTTTCACCTGCTTGGCAGAGATTCATTTTTTTAATTTTTTTTTACCAAGGTGCCTGTTTACCAGGTTTTCACCATGGTATTTTCTCTCTCTTTTTCCCTTTTTTTTTCTTTTTTTCTTTTCTTTTTTTTCTTTTTTTTTGAATTTCTTCAGTACTTTTTCTAATTTTTATGATTTCTTCAGGACTTTTTCTGATTTTTAGGATTTTTTTAAGGACTTTTTTTTATTTTTATGATTTTTTCAGGACCTTTTATGATTTTTTTAGGATTTTGATGTTTTCTCCTAGTGTCTAGCAAGGCAAAAGGGATTTTAAGTACATGAATGGATAAGCGAATGATGGTGGACGCTTTCAAGGACTATCTCACAACATTAATCCAAGTACAGGGTTCAGATATAGCAATGTAAACCAAAGATTTTAGCAATGTAAAGCAAGGATTTTAGCATTGTAAAGCAAGGATATAGCGCAGTGAAGCAACGATATAGCGTAATGAAGCCATATGGTCCAAAGAAGTGGCCATGTCAAGAGGTTTGTGGAAAACATGTTTTTGCATTTTGTCCATAGTGTTGATCAAGATCAAGGAATAGATCTGGATAGGGGACAAATATGCTAATCAAGATCAAAGGTGGTAATGAAGGATGTAAGAAAGCAATGGATAGGAGCTAAAAGGTCTGGATCAAGTGTAATAGATAGGGCACATGAAGCCTACAAAGATCCTTAACCTTGTCAAGATCAAAGGTGGAAAAGGGATATGAAAGTAGATAGAGCAAATGAGGGATAACGGAGGATGAAGGATAATAGATGGATGTACATGGATGGATCTTGCCCCCAGTGTAAAGTGCAAAAGGATAATGGATTACACATGATGCCTGTTTGTCAGGTTTTCATCATGGTACTTGCCCAAGGTGCCACATGAAGTGGTTTTCACACAAGGACGAATTTATTTCTCTTTACTTTTTTTCTGATTTTTTTTTTCACTTTTTCATCATTTTTTTTCTTTTTTTTTTTGGAAGATAATGGAGGCATGATAGGGGATGGAAGAAGGACCCCATTGTCTCACTTCTTTGGATGGTACCCTTATAATATGAGTTGCAATAGACCATGGCTATGAAGGTATGCTCAAAGATGTTGGCATGATAATGAAATGAAACTAGGGCAAGGATTTATGCAAAGGATTGGATAAGAGGGATGGAAGGGTGAAAAAGAGGTATTGGATAATGGATGGGGTGTTGGAAGAATTGTGTATGGCTAGATGAAAATGTTGGAAAGATCAACATTGGCACACACCTTGAGGGATGGTGGACATATGGAAGAGAAGTGAATCTCAGATTTTGAGATTTGGATGAAGGAATGGTTACAGATTTTGGGGCATAAGAACCCAAAATGGATGAAGGAGGTGATGGAGGAATAGACTCAGAAGGTTTGGATGGAGGAACAACAATTTTGGATGCCAATTTTGATTTTGCTTTAGACTGTTGTGCTTCAAGAAGCCGCTTAGGGATCCACATGGTTTTTGATTTTTCATGCTTTTGTAGTTCCTTAGAGCTCATTGCTTGTACAAGTGCCTTAGGAACCCATATAACTTTTGACTTTTCTTCTTTCTTTGTGGGCCTTTGTGGAGTTTTGTATTTTTCTTTTTCTTTTTGGATCATAGTTTTCTTTGTTTTGACATGTCGATTAGATGGGACATGTTGATCCTTGAATACATGTGGATTGCTTGACTTATGACTTTTATGCTTGGCATCCAAATTGCTTGGAGGGAGATGCATGGATAGATAGGAATGATATGGAAGTCTTTTAGATGGATGGAAGGTACTAGAAGATGTGTGCCTTTGTTGATCCCGCATAAGGGATGGAGGGATATAGGGACCTAGAATGGATGGAAGCGATGATGGGGAAAGTATATATTTGGATTTAGCTGGAGAAATGTAGGATTTATGAGAGATACCAACATCTTGAGAAATGTCCCTGAGGCCATGACCTTTAACACTTTCTTTAATATGGAGGGGTTCTTGCTTGTGGAGATCTACCCCTTTGCCTTTATAGATATTTTGACTTGTAGGATACAATTTGCTTTGGAAAGAAGGCACGAGTCCATTATGAGATGGAGGTGGAATATAAGGAATGATAAGATCACTAAGGGGATTTGTAGGCATGATGGATCCTTGAGTTGAACATGGAGGATTATGACAAGGAGATGAAGGGATACTTTGATCTTTACATGGAAGAGGACCATTGGATAGAGTAGGAAGGATGTTTGACTCTTCATTTTGAATAGGATCATTTGAAAAGGTGGAAGAGGCATCATGATCTTTCTTAGGAAGTGGATTAGGAATGGGATTTGGAGGGATTCTTTGATCTTGAGATGGAAGGGGTTCATCTTGGAATAAATGGAAAGGAATAAGGGGATCATTATGGGATTCTAGTGAAATAGGATCTTTTTCAATCATTAGATGGGATTGAAGAGTTTTGGTGTCTTGATCTTGATTTATGGTAAGACTTATTCCTTCATTTTCCAGATTATCCTCTTGACATAGAGTCACTTCTAAAGAAGGGGTAGGATTTTGCATAGGCGTAGGGGATTCTTGGAAGGTCTTCATATTTTGGCATGATGGGGAAGCATTTTGAGTGGGACTCTCTAGAGTGGGTACATTTGGAATTGGAGTGCATGATGGCATAGGATCTAGGATTTTTAAATCTTTAGAGGAACTTGTATCAATATTGGCATTAACTTGGATTTCCATAAGAGATAGCCCTTGAGGGTCAACATGAGAAGTTTCATTGTTTGAAGGAGATGGTATGGATTGTTGCTGAGAAATCTTAGGAGATGAAGGCATCATGGAAGGGATGGAGGCTACATATGGAGCCTTGCTAGACATAGGTTCACGATTTTGATCATTCTTAGAAATAGTTCCTTCTTTTTCTTTAGGTGAGTCATTAGGATCTTCAATTTCAATGACACCATTATCAATGAGATCTTGAATCTTATGTTTTAATTCTATGCAATGTGAAGTCTTATGTTCATTTTGTCTATGATATGCACAATAATTACTCAAAAATTCCCATCCCCATGTGGTCTTTTTAGGTAAATGATAAGATTGTTCTTAAGAAGCTCTTCCAAAGCTGACTCAATAGATTGCCCTAAAGGTGTAAACTGTCTATCTAGGGAATATTTGGAGGAAATGTCTTTATGTATTGGTGAAGGTGTCTTGTGAGCTTGTTTGAGATTTGGTCTTTGATTATCAATTATTTGTTGGTATTTTCTTGTCAAATCACATAATCGTTTTAGCATTTCTTGAAGTTTCTCACACTTGATATCATACATTTGTTTTTCAAATGGAGTCATTGATTTATTTTGTTGGATTTCCATTTCATATATTTCTTCCTTGATATCTTGAAGTATTTGAGAAAAGGTAGCCATGGGAATTAAAGGTAAGTTATCCATGAGATTCTTACTTTTGTCAAAATATTTAGAAGATCTTTTGGTTTGAACAGGCATTTACAACCAACAGGATCGAGAGCTAGATGTGTTGCAGAAGTCAAGATCAAATTATAGCTAGTTGTTTGTTTAACATAGTGATTGAGTGAGGTAATTAAGATCTGGTATGGTTTCAGGAATGATCTATCCTGTGTAAGACATTATCTAAGTTAACTTAGGTTTGATAATATGTTGTTTGAACTATCTTAGAGATGATCAACAAAATCGTGCAACACAACGACAGGGCTACACTATCAAGGTTGTTTATGCTCAGGAGGATGATAACCAGTTTTATGCTCGTTGTAGACTGGTTTAGGCAAATTTGACTATTTTGATTGACAAGATTAGGAATTCGTATGACAGAGGATTGGACAGAGACGAGATTCTGATAGACAAAGTTTCAATGACTGACGACTACCATTTTTTGATAAGGATTGATGTTTCAATGACTGACAGAGACCAGTTTGGACACGGATAGAGTTTATCATTGAATTGTTTGATATTGTTTCATTTGTTTTCTCCAATTTTAGTATTTCATTTTCAGTTTTAGGGATGAAAACACATAAAACACGCAAGATATATAATAATTCAATCACAACACGCTAACCCTATGGAAAACTGGCTTAGAGAAGAAAACCTTTGCTTGCTGACTTAGGTACACACCCAATAGCTAATCAGAATACGACCGCTGAGTCTCACGCAATGGATTCTCAATGTCGTATTAGCCGACTCCAAACGCTAATGGGGGCATGATATGGCAAGTGTCTTGGGAGAGTTACTATCTCTCTTGCACAAAGATTATCAACCTTTCGGAGGTGAATCGGGTAGCTTCTATCTTATAGTTCTTAGTTAGGAATTCCATTTGAAATTACCCCTTGAAGTGACGCAAGCATGATTGAGGCCTATAGCCCAACAAGGTACCGAAACAAGATGTAGTCATGTAAATGTGATTGAGATCGCAAGGCCCTACAAAATGCTCGATATGAGAGATCTCAAAGAGAAAACTCAAATAATCCCATCCTTTGAGACTTTAATCACCAGAGGCCTATTTATTATAGTGAGTTGGAATGCTCAGGTCCAGCTGTACTCACTTGGGTCATTCTCACAGGGTGATTACTTTTTACCACTATGACAGGCCCGCTAAAGGTACACAAATCTCAAAACTTAGAAAAAAGCTTCGAGGGTCTAGATTTCTTATTGTCTATAAAAGACAAGAGCATACTCTCCTACCTCTTAGATTTTTCTGAAAACATGAAAGACAGATTTGTTCTTTAACCAGATAGCAATTTAAGGGCCTAAGAAAATACTAAATGAATACACAATGTTTAGTCGATTCTCCTTAGGCAACCTGCAAAACCAATATGTCACTAGTCATTTTCTTCTTGATTCTTTGGCAAGCGTATGTTTGATTGATAGATTCTTTGACAAGCATCCTGAAAACATTAAAATCCCAAAATTAGTTGCCAAAATAACATAAAAAAAAAATCATCAAAAGAAAATTCTATCATGCAAACTGTAAATTAAACTAATCAAACAATCAAGCTAGTAGCAAAAATTGATCCTCTCAAGTATCTACTCAACAAGGCAACTCTCACGGGAAGATTAGCTAAATGGGTCATGATTCTAAGTGAGTTTGATATTTAGTACATAGAAAGACGGGCTATCAAATGATAGGTAATTACAGATCAACTGGCAGAGACACCACTGCCAGACCAACACCCACTACAAGTGGAATTTCCAGACGTGGATGCACTCACTATCACCCCAAGA
Organism: Cryptomeria japonica; assembly: GCF_030272615.1. Taxonomy (NCBI): domain Eukaryota; kingdom Viridiplantae; phylum Streptophyta; class Pinopsida; order Cupressales; family Cupressaceae; genus Cryptomeria; species Cryptomeria japonica. The sequence continues at coordinate 466,502,468 of NC_081415.1, forward strand.
AACAAACCCTATACTTTGATTGATCCTATACAAAACATGGATCGAGTGCCAACATCCTATTCGTCACTCCAGAGGGGCACACAATTCCAAGATCCTACAGATTAATGTTTCCATGCACCAACAACATTGCTGAATATGAAGCCCTGGTAACAAGAATCAAGGTGGTTGTAGAATGGAGAATCACAAAATTGAGAGTCTATGGGGATTCTCAATTGGTTATCAACCAGATCAACGATGACTATCAAACAAAAGATGATAAGATAATGCCTTACAAGAGAATGGTGAATGACTTCAAAAAGTACTTTGTGCACATCACCTTTGAGAAAATTCCAAGATTGGACAACAGATTTGTCAATGCAATGGCCACTATCGCCTCGCTTCTAAAAATTCCAGATAAACAGAGTCATTACCAATTCCTGGTAGAGAAATTGTTTTCCCCAATCTATGACAATTTTGCATCCCAAGTCATCTATGCCCTAACCGGTTTGGATTCACCTCTATACGAAAAGATATATGACTATCTCAAAAACAAAACTCTCCCATCTGACCTATCTTGCAACCAAAAATGCAGCTTCATCCGACAAGCCACCTACTATACCTTAACCGCTGACACACTTTACCATCGAGGTCTAGATGGTACACTTCTTCGATGCCTCGATCGTAATGAATCTGACTCCGCCTTACATGAGCTTCACGAAGGTATCTGTGGTACACATTCAAGTGGTCCTACTCTCGCCAAGAAACTTCTGAGAATGGGATATTACTGGCCGACAATGGAAAGAGTCATATCAATTTGCTAAGAAATATCCTAAATGTCAAATTCATGGTAACCTCATACATGCACCAACACAGGAGCAACAACCGTTCACCACATCTTGGCCTTTCTGTCAATGGGGACTTGATCTGGTAGGAAATATTCATCCTTCCTCTTCAAATGGGAATAAATTCACGATCATCGCCACAAAGTACTTCACCAAGTAGACCAAAGCAGCCTCGATGACCACCGTGACTGGAAAGCAGATCTCATCATTCATCCTTAATTATCTCATTTGTAGATATGGCATTCCCAATTCCATCATCATAGATAACAAATGCCCTTTCAAAAATCAAGATGTGTGAGAGCTATGCGAACGATTCAAAATCCATCGCTTCTCCACACCATACTACCCACAAGGGAATGACCAAGCAGAAGCATCAAACAAAACAATCCTAAAAATCCTTAACAAAATAGTAAACAATGTTGGTAAGGATTGACATGTACAACTTAATCCGACACTTTGGGCCTACAGAACGAGTATCCGTACACTTATAGGGGCTACACCATATTCATTGGTGTATGGTTTAGAAGCAATTCTACCTCTTGAGGTAGAAATCCCATCTCTCAGATTATCTTTGAAGGGCCTCATACTAGACGAGGAATATCGGGTGAACTGGTTGTGGGAACCAGAGCTTCTTGATGAAAAATGACAACATGCCTATGACCATCTCAAGGAATATCAACAATGAATGTGCAAAAGCTATAATCACAAAGTCATCCCAAGGGCTTTTAAAGTCGATGATCTCGTCCTAAAAAAAAATCCTAGAAATCAACAAGATTGAGAAAAGAAGGGGAAGTTTGAACCTAACTGGTTGGGACCCTTTGTTATCATATCAGCCTATGGATCAGGAGCATATCAGTTATCAAATTTAGAAGGGGATGTGCTCGACGAATCAACCAACAACATCCATCTGAAGAAGTTCTACACTTAAGTCGTCCAATACACGTATCAAGCAAAAAAGAAAAAAAAAAAAGTATCAAAAATCATCACTATGGTGAAAACCTGACAAACAGGCACCTTGTGACACAAAAAAATCAAAAAATCAGAAAAATACAACAAATTGAAAAACATATCAAAATGTGCAATAAAAACAAGTGGTGAGAACCTGGCAATAGACACTATTTGTGAAAGAAAAACTCCTCTATCTATTAATACTTGCATCATATCTTTGATCCATCAAGTCTCAGCCAATAGCCATTGCCGAACACTTATACGCGCAACATTATCCTGTACATACTTAGCGTAGTCACTGTCCTTGATTATCTACACAGTTATCCATATCATATCCCACCATGGCTTGGTGATCAACGTATATATCCACATCAATGAGTGTCCATAATTGGGGGCAACATTCATCTCACTTTAGCGTTCAGACAACAAACAAGGATCACAACATACTAAGGAAACCATTGTCAAAACTGTTCACCGGACTAGAAAACAGGATCATTATCCAACTACAACTTCAACACACACACGCGATGGATGATTTATTCTAAATTATGATTTGTTTACATTTTGGCATGAAGTTATGACTATTTTAATCTTGATTTCTAAATTATTAGATCTCTTGAGCTACTCAAGGATGCACTGAGCTAGAGAACCAACGAAAGAATGGTATTTTCTTTGGTTTTTTGTCTGTGAGGCGATCATTCGTATGGTGCAAATTTGTCTCGAGACATGATTGGAAAAATATCATTTAAGACATTTTCTATTTTGCACATAAAAATGGTTACTTCTTGTTTGTTTTACGCAAGCAACAGTCAAGTCGTCTTGGTTTAATTATACCTCTACGCTTGTGTCATTTTGCAATATCAAAAATCCATGTAAATTATACTCAGGTCATTATGGTTCAATTATACCATGATGCTTGCATTAACTTTCAACATATCAAAAGCTCAATGATGATAAAAAGAGCACAAACAAGTGACTAAACATGAATGACAACGACATAATTAAAGTGATCATTAAGTTGCATGTCATCTTAAACTTACAATAAGTTGTATATTATTTTAATCTTGCATCAATCTCACATCATTATCATTATCATACATCTCATTTTCAAGATACATCTCACATCATTATCATACATCTCATTTTCAAGATACATCTCACATCATTATCATTATCGTACATCTCATTTTCAAGATACATCTCATCTCATTATCATTATCATACATCTCATTTTCAAGATACATCTAACATCATTATCATTATCATACATCTCATAAATCATAAACATTCAGATAACATCGCATCACATATCAAAGTAAACACAAATACAACATCACATTATCACCCATTCCATCACAAATCATGCATTCACATCATCATATAGTAATCAACATAAAGAGATCAAGAACATCATTATTATCTAAGAATCTAATCATCCTCATAATATCATCATATCAAAACATAATGCACATCATAACTCATACCATCATCAATAACACATCACATGTGGATTAGAGAAGATCAATGCCATATATATATATATATATATATATATATATATATATCAGTGTAACAAAAGTGATCAAATACAACAAAGACAGGTCTCTCAGGTATGACTATCTCCTGAGGTAGACGGTCTAACAACAGATGTCCCAGCTCCCGGATCTCCACCAGATGGATCACGTCAGACAGGGCCCACAATACCTCTGCTCTTTGTTCTCGTATGACTACGACCAGATCGAGTGGATGCCACTACAACATAGCTAGGAGCTCTATGGTCTTGAGGGACAATCTCCTCGTACAAACGCCTATAATACTCGACCTCTTTGGGCGAGTACTGTATCTCTCTCAGTGTATCCGAGAGTGGGGCATCGACTGAGGCTCTCTCTAACCTATCATCAAGGGCCTTTGCTTGGCCCTGGCACTCTACTGTTGTATCCCTCTCTACCTACAACTGCGTAATATATCGTTGTTGCGCTAACACCTGTGCCTACAACTCCTGCACCGAGACGTGTAGTGCTCTAATCTGCGAATGCTGTCGATGGGTGGGTACCCTGATCTGAACAGGTACCTGTGTCCTAGTCCCACCTACACCTATCCCTTTTCGAGGTGCTGGTGGAGGTAGAACATCAGATCTCCTCCTCTTGGCTGGTCGCCTATCATCCTCTATCCCTCCTACAATAGCTAACATCACACCCAGCCTCCCGCCCCCACCCGCACCAAGAACGAGACCTCCTCTGCCACCTCCACCTCTACCATCTCCACCACCCCCTCTACCTCTATCTCCCCCACCACCTCTACCTCTATCTCCCCCACCACTTGCACCTCTACCTCCTCCACCACCTCCACCTCCACCTCCATCTCCTCCACCATCACCTCCACCTCCCTCTCCTACCTCCTCTCTCTGTCTAGGACCCCCTCGCCTTTGTGGCTTCTCCTCCTCATCATTGTCAAAAACTGGCAATAGCTATACTAGATCAGATATGCGTGCCATGACATGTGTCACAAAGTAGGCCAAGAACTCCTCTGTCATCCCAACATCCACTACCCCGACCCTGTAATCCTAGATCTATCCCACTAGGGACATGTACTCATCTACAACTGCTCCTCTATCTAGGGTAGGCCCCCACTCCGACACATCCTGTCATCGACGAGCATACAAACCGGCTCCCTGTGGTATCCCCTATTGTCTACCATATTGTTGATGAACACGACTGTGCAAAAATTGCTCAATAATAAAGGGCATCTACCCAATCAGGTACCTCAACATATATACATAAGGCATCTCTAGCCCATCCTCTGCCCACACCTTGCAATTCATATACAGTCTCCAAATGACCATTCATATACAGTCTCCAAATGACCATATCAATATCATCCAACACCCTACGCCAGTGCTCTATTTTGCCTAGCTTATGCTGGACAACTACACCTCAAGCGGTCTCAACACTGGTATATGCTCCCAGGCCCACACTTGTAATAATGTCACCCCAACTGATAGACTAGTGTATCCCAAATATACTACCTGGTGGAGCTCTCTATATAGATGGTCCAACGTGCAGGACCCCCATGCAAACTCGCATCCTTGTGTCACCATATCCTCCAACACCAATCCCCATCTAATAGCTAGTCCCTTCGACCTACGGTCGGGACACAGGAACCCAGTAATGAAACATACTAATACTGACGACAGCAGAGCGTAACCCAAATCCAAAAACTCCTGCCACGGGATCTCATAGCCACTAATCTCATCATCCTGAAAAATACGGCGGAGAGCCTTTGTGCCACTCTCCTCGGTCTGATCATAAGGTAGCAAAGCCCCAACCATAGGAATCCACAAAATCTGATAACATTCCTTTGGTGTGACTGTCGTCTCACTGGTCACCAAATGAAAGGTGTTTGTATCATTGTGCCACCTCTCTGCCAAAGCTATTAGTAACCCCTGGTTAATGATATATCGGGGCATGTCTAGTAAAGAGGATAACCCACATCTCTCAATCACATCTGTGTCAGCCTGTGACAAGCATGGGATAGGTGTCCATGGCCTCAGGAATCGCTCCCGAGACTATAGTACACCAAGCTTTGCCTGCAAATCAACACATATCCATCATCAGTTCTTGATTCTATCAAATCTATCAACAATTAAAAAACAAATCAACTTGAAAAAGCAAAGCATATCAAGAACACCTCATAAACATATCCGTATCAATCAGTGAGTCAATCAATGAATCCTATAAGTGCATCATATCCGACCCATATCCATTTGACTCACGATGCATTTTTCACAATGTTTTTTTTCCAACTTTTTACCTTACGCGCTAAATTAGGGCCCCGAAGCGCTAAGCTGCCACAAATGCGTTGTAAAACACACCTTATGCACTAAATCTAGCCTACACACTAACTGTCATACCTATTGCGCTACCATGTTTGCCCAATGCGCTAAATCTACTCTACGCGCTAACTGACATACTATTTGCACTACCCTATTTACCTAATGCGCTAAACCTATCCTACGCGCTAACTGGCATACCCTTTGCACTGCTATACATACCCTATGCACTTAAATCACCCTACGCGCTAACCTACCCCCGACTGTGCTACTATTTGACACTCAGATGCTAAACCTACCTAGGGTTTGCTATGCGCTAACACTCCTATCATATGCGCTAGACAACCTACCCTACGTGCTAAACTGACAAATTCCGACCCAAAATTGAAAAATGTGACAAAAATAAATAAAATTAAGCAAAAACAAAGATGAATTTTGACCACTTACTGGTGGGCCATATGCGGCGGGTCTCTGGTATCGCTTGACGTGCTCAAATCGGTGATAGGAATATGGAATCAACATCGTGGTCAGAGATCCAAATGTCACAATCACAAGGAGACAAGTGTGTAAATAATTTTTTAAAATCACTTTTTACCTTTAAATAGGGTAAAATCAAAAGATTAATAAGTGGGGCATGCATTTTACTCCCACTTTTTCATTATTAACCTTATCAACATCATTTTTTTGGGAGATGAATCAATAATGTGCACCCAACGCAGTCAATATTCTCATATTACAATTAATGAAAAAACGACCACAAACTTGATAACTTTTCACTAGATCCTTGATTCATCTCCCGAGGGGGCATCATCAATATCGTTCATCAAATCTACATCTAGGGAATCATATCGACATTTTGACACACAACATCATATGAATCAGATTTTGGCAACATATCCAACAATTTTCTTTGAATCAACATGTGCACACACGTCACTTCAAAGAGGGGCAAAATGTAGACGTATAAATCTGACCACTTTCCTAAATAAATATTTTTTAACCCCATTCCTCCTATTAATTAAATTTTATTTAATTAATTTCTTCATTTTCATCTATTTGATTAAATAAATTACTCAATTTATTTAACTAAATTCACTTAGACCTTTTCTAAGCCTTTAATTAAATAAATCACTTTATTTAGTTAATTCCCCTTCCTCCCTTTTTAATTAAATTTACATTTAATTAAATTGATCCTTGCAAATAAATAAATCTAATTTATTTATTAAATCCCCCACCGGTATTTATGCAAGTTGCATCTATTTTAGTTGAAATAAAACATTTTAATTAAAATCCTTTTCCCTCACCCACTTGCATTTTCCTACATCTCCCACTTGCCTCCTAAACCCCTTCTAGATTATTCTAATCACTTCCAATTTAGCCTAATTCATCTCCTAATTATTGTCACATTTCTAAGCAAAGGGAAGTCACTTCTCAAAACCTCCAAAGTCTTCAATAACCATTAAAGGCTTTGTGTCTTCAAATGGTTAACCTCTAAAGTCTTCCAAACCAGTAAAGGCTCTTACATAACCATTTATGGTTAACTAACCTTTGAACTTTGGTTAGAGACTTTCCTCTAAGTTAACTATCCTTTTTGACTCAAGGGTCTGATCAAACACTTATGGCTTTGAACATGGTTATCCATTTAACCCTTGCACAAGAGTTTACTCCTTGGGTAAAAGCTTTATCCATTGGATAACCCTAACCTAACCTTAACCCTTACCTCCTAGGGTAACCTTCATGTCTTCTCAGACATTTAATGCTTCTTGCATATCCTCTCAAGCAACCTCTTGTTGACAATTGTCACCATTTCATTGGTGAGAATTGTAAACATGGATTGATTAACTTTCAATCCTATCCCTTGTTGAGATTATTTAATCGTAACCATCCATTGCCCTATTTCTCCTATAAATAGAGCTCTCATTCTTCGTTTTCTATATCTCCAAGTTTTTATGCATCTACATTATAGCCTAATTTACTAAGCATCTTAGTCTCTCTTTGATAAAAACATCATCATAGCATTTAGAAGTATTTTTCACATCATAGAATATTCATGCTAGGCTAATATATCATGTTAGGATAATTTGTTAATCCTTTATCACATCATCATCTTCATCTTAACTTAATCATCATAGTTTTAACACGTCATATAGATCTTAGAATGCATTCATGCATGTAGATCAAATATCACTCATTCTTGGAGTTGTCATTCCTAAGTCACTTGCTCAATGATCTAAGAGCAAACCATTGACTTTAGGGATCATGTGAGATAGAGAACAATGGGACACCCCTTGGGAAGTTAAACTAATTGAATTAGTTCATATACTTGCACGAAGAGTCTCATTGGTATGTGGGTCTTTTGATCTTGATTTATTCGTTTTGATCACCGAATTTTCTTGCTTACAATAATTATAGTGCCTATCTCTAGATATCTAATATCTAAGGAATCTAACTATTAATAAGAGTTTTTTCTTAATTTGACCCTAAACATACCATTTCAAATTTGACTCAAGCCATGGGACTTATGGTCTTTATTGACACAAGGATCCAACTACTCTCAATTGCAAAGAAATAGAAGTATTTAAATATAATAATTTCTTGTTTATTCGAGCTACTTATCCCTTAGCTGTAAATTGAATATCACATACTATCACATGCCAACCTACTAATAAAAAGGAAAGATGATTCAAAATGTGAAATATAAATCATAGATCTTGGATTTAAATAATTAAATTCATTTTGTTGTATATTCATCCAAAAGAAAATACAAAAAATAATTTTTTATTAGTTGATTAGCTCAAGAAAATATTTATTTTGGGGAAAAGAATAAAAAGAGAGGTAGTAGAATTATTTATTTGCTTGAATTTAGATTGTTCATGTTAGTTCTACACACACTCAAAATTGCAAATTCAAACATGAAAAACACAATGGTAGCTCCTTTCACAAGTAGGCTTTGAGGCTTCTTAGACATAGAAAATCAAATAAGCATCTTGTTAACAAGCTAATATTATAAAATAACAAAAATAAAACAATAATAGAAAAAATATATAACCTAAAGTAAACAATCAAAGTACTCAATCAAGTCAAATTGAGATCACTAAAGTATTTCTCCTAAATCTTTTACTTCTTCATATCTCACTAAGATTTTTACACCCATGTGTCTTGGAATTAGGGAAGATTGGATGTATGTTGTCCTAGGTGAGATAAGGGTGACTCAACTAGTGTAAAGAGTACCCAACATAGAACAAATTTATGAACAAGCAACTACGTCACTACAAATTCAAGAGGAAAACAACAAGAGTCATGTAAGAGAACTAGACAATGCAAGGGAACTAGCCCTCTAGTACTAATTGATAAGATTAGAGGAATGGTGTCTCAACACCTTTCATGAGATAAGAGTTAAACTTGATCCAAGCTAACAACAAACTTGGCCATAGGAGAATCATTATAACCACATCCCTTTAGAGGATCACCAAGCAACACTCTCATATCAATACTCTAACACCATACAACAACATTCTCAACCAAAACCAAGTGAACACAATGAACAATCAACAAACAAACATTGTTGCCACTATTAAGACACTCCTCCTTGTTGAAGAGGACATTGCTACAAATGCTCCCCCATTCCATTGATTCTTGTCTTGTGAATAGAACAAATTGCCACCACACAAGATGTACATTTCCAAATATGTGATTGTCAAACTAGATTTGGTGATCATATATTTCTTAAATTTGGATTTATAAGATTTACGGAAGATTTTTTAAAATTTAACACTCATGATGAAAAATAATATTTTATAAAATTAATGATTTAAATAAACATATAATATGAGCTTTACCACATATGAAAAATTTGATTAAAACCTTCAAACCTAAATGAAGATATATATATACACACATACAAACTCACCGTTTGTCTCCTCTGAATCCTACACTGACCCACTTTTCTCTTCCTCAAGAATCTAGCTTTCGTTGTCAGATCTGCAATGTTCTAATGCTAGCAAACAAATTCTCTCATTCTTTTAGACAATGAAGTTACTATGCACAATCCTTAAGTGAATAGAAATGTGAAAAATAATGCTCCAAATTCATGCCACTAAATCTAAGGTTTGGTATATTTGGGTGGCAGTCAACCCAGAGTTCCCCCGAAGTCTCCTTTACACAAAAGGTTTCTTCAAAATTCTTACAAACAGAGGTGGCATCCATAACCAAAACCACGTGTTGCCCATGAAATATTCACCTTTGAATTTTAATTGCATATGTAGTCAATCGCTTTAAAGATTTCCCCGGAAAATCCATTTAGAAAAGTCGATGCGTTCTTGATTTCTTACTGCAGAATCGGAGACAAAATCGAAGGCATTCAATCTGGCGGTAGCATATTGGAAGAGGTTATTTGGTACAGGGGGCAGAAATTTAAGCTCCAATCCGTATCTAATTGTGCCCAAGAGGTCGCGGTTTTGGATGGCATGGAATTTCTTCAAATATTGCTCAAGCCTTCGCATATTTGGGTCTCTAATGATCTTGCTTGTGGCCGCCATTATCGGCGTCACTTACTATGCCGTAATTGTTACAACTTATGGCCCTCAATTATTTCACGGAGGTTTTGAAGCGATTGTAGCATTTCTCATTATCGTTGTTTTCCATTTATTGGTAAGTAAATTTTTTTTCATTAAAAATCAGACTACAAGTTACTACCGATTTTATGGTTTTGTTTGTCATTAGATCTGAAGATATTAACTTCTGGTCGGTACCGTAAAATTTAATGTCCACCCCCGTGAATAATCGTCTATTTGAACGAGTTAAGTGGTTCAGCTCAAAATTTTAGGGTAAATTAACAAATTTGTGATCTTTACTGGATAATCTAAAGTTCGTTACCTGAATACAACCAAGGAATTCAGAGTATAATAATTTTTTTCTTCCGTATTTTATAGTGGATATAATTGATGCATTCTTTTTAGATGTAAGGCTTCTCTCCCAATAAATAGTTTTTGTTTATATATAATAAATCTACGTACACAATCTGAAGTTTTGAGATGAACTCCAATTAAGTTAGTGTAAACGCCAATCCACACCAGAATAGCAAACTGGTGTCTTGGGCGAGTCACTTGCAATTATTTAAAATCATATATGTAAGCTTGGGGATAAAGCGTTACAGAGATGTTTACAGCCACTTGCGTTTTTAAAGTTACTGTAACCTTTCTCAAGCAGATATGTCAAGCTTTCTTAGTTTAAAATACTCCACTATTCGTTTGTGTTTATATGTTGAAGATTATTAAGAGTTTCAGCAGATTCCTCAGTGTGATTCTTCTTATTGTTGTCAGAGGTTCTTAAAAGTAAAACTATTTCAATGTCGGTGATTTGTAACGAGCTTTTCAATGAAGAAAATCATTTGTGTGGTTTGATGGCTGCTACTCGGGCGTCTGACTGATTCAAGGAAGTTTTTCCTTTGACGCGGATCTTGGCTGCCCCAATTTACATGAAAACACTTTTCTCATTGAGTGTGATACATTAGGGCAGTACCGTTGCAAGATGGCGGTCTCTAATGTTTAAAAGTAGGCATTTGGGAGGGAAGAATTTGTACAAGCCAATTGATGAGAAGTTAATGTTGGCTATTTTTCATATGTTCACGCAATTTTGCCAACATCTCAAGATTTAGGCAGGCGATATGCAATGCTAGGTATTTCAAGGGTAAACCAGATCTTAAAGGTCTCAGGTGTTATCTTGAGTAGATACTATCTTGAAAAGTGACAACTGCTAGGTTATGATTTCGACATTATGCAGCAAAAGAAAACAATAATGTGAAAGGAAATGCCTTTTCTAGAGAGGAGGGAGGCAAGGCCCTCTTTTGTGCAATTTATCATATGACTTGACAGTGTTGAACCAGCATACCTAGAATGGATACAAGACCATTTAGCCAGTAACTAATCTGACAATCACAAGTGGGCCAAATTTGAGACATAAGTTTGCGTGGGAAAATAAATCTTTTACGATAAGGAATTTTTTAATTACGTATTTATGTTGGACCCCATAGTTAAAACAAGGAATGCTTTTAGAGATGCGGGCTTCCTAAATATAAGGCCATTAAGGGTTTCTCAAAACATGACACAAGAAAGAAAGATATTTTTGAGAAAGTTTCAAGATTGATGTCATGAAGTGTGCTCAAATACTTAGTGTGGCAGCATGGTAAGCGCATGACAGTTAAATACCTAGGGGTAGTGCAATTATTGGCTGTTCATAGCCAAAGGTGGCATGAAGATTCCATGGACTTCATCACAGAACTCCTTAAGTCTGAAAGCAACAGCTAGTGCAGAAGTTTTTAGCTCAGTTCAGAACTTCAGCACAGGTTCAGCATGAACATTCGAGTTATTTCTATTTTGTAATTCATTTAAATGATAAAGTGAAAATTTTATATTTAGTTAATTAAGTTTAATATAAAGTGCAGATAACAGTAATTATTTACACTTATCTTCCAAGTCATCTCGTGTGAGATAAGATTGAATTCTTGGAAAATTAGATTTTTTAGCTGAACGGTATAAAGATAGATGCAAGATAGAACTTTAATAACTCAGCACAGTGTAATAATTCTGTGCTGCTGTTAGTTCTACAGCTGTGGAGAGTTCTTTGTAAACTTCCAGAGGAATGCAAAGCAGATTTCATGGTGTAAATTGTTTGCGTAATTGTGTTCATTTTCACAGTTTGAATTTCAACAATTTGTGTGATTAATTCAATGTTTTCAAAGCATTATGCAACAGAGTGATTGCATCCTTATACAGCTGTAGAACACCTCTCGGCATAATTAGTCATTGTGATTGGAATTTCAATAGGAAGTTTTCATGGACTTCATCACAGGTCTCCTTAAATCTGAAGTGAACAGTGCTATTTTTTTTAATAGTTGCATGCTTACTAAGTAAATACACCTATTTCTATGGCCTATTTCATCAATTTTCAGTAAGCAGGATCATCTCAAATTTAAGAGAACATGTTCATAAACTTTGTGGGAGTTCTGAGCATCCTATTTTCACACCCAACTTTTGCACAGAATTTTTCCCAAAATTTGGGTCACCACTTTGGCTCATAGTTATTGAAATCATTCACAGTCAGACTAACAAATAAAGATTTTAAACAACTGCTTTGGAAGGCCATCTCCATCTTTTAGCTGTGTATATACATTTGGAGTGGTCCAAATGGCTACCTCTGGCTGAATGGTGGTTTAACACTACTTTCCATACACCAACTAAGATGGTACCATTTGACATACTGTATATATATCCACCTCCTACCAGTACTTCATATTTGCATGGGTCCTTGAAGGTTCAGGACCAAGGTTGAAGATCATGTGCAGTCTTATTACACTCTCCAAATCCTCAAAGGTAATTTGGTTATGGCATGAAATAGGCTGAAGCAACTAGCAGACCAACATGGGAGCAAGAGACACTTTGAAGTTAGAAATTGTGCTCTTTTGAGAGTAGAGATGTTCATATGAAACAATAGAAAGACACTTTGTATGCAGATTTTATGGGCCTTGCAAGGTGCCCTATCAGATTGGCAGCATGGCTTACAAGTTGGAGCTATTTCTCTTCTTTCCAAGTACACTCAGTATTAACCTTTTTCTTGTCCTTTGAAGGTTATTGCCAATTGGATTTGAGTACAAACAGAGGTTTTCAAGCTGAACGAGGAAGGAAAAATCATTTTGAAACCACATATATTGCTAATTGATGAGTGAAGAAATTATGCAACGAGGCAATTACAAAATATCTTGTCAATGGAAGAACTTGCAAATTGGAGATGTGATTTGGGAAGATGAGTAGTACATGTCAAAGTATCTGCAACTATCAAGCATGGATGGTGACACATCATTGAAGTGAAGGGCATGTTATTCATCTATATGTATAATTGTTTTTATGTATGCTCAACTATGTTATTGGGTTTTCTAGGAACCTAGCTGAACATGAGCTTGCTTGAATTGGATTTTGATCTCAGTTTGAGTTTGGCCTAGGGTTGGAAAACTAGGAGATAAGAACATGAATTATATATATGTGAGAATAAGTAAGATGATAATGTTAGAGTAAAGCACGAAGAATGAATTATATGACATGTGTAAGCCATCAAAGTATATTAATATATGATCTTCTATATATTAGAGAGTGTGTGTATAATTTCTTATAATTTTGTTTGTAGTTATTGCACATCTAAGTTCTCATTTTTTATTGCATAAAACCTTAAACTTTGGTCTAAGTGTTTATGTTAACATAAGGGGCTCTTTAGGAAATGTGTACATATGAAAATACTTGGGAGATGAATTCAAGTTCAAATATATTCCCAAACACATTAGATACAACTTTTCTCAAGTGAGACATCAATTTATTGATATAATCATGCCTTGGGAATTATCCTTTTCTTTTGTGTGAGGATAGTTTGGAGGAGAGTCACTTCCAAGTTCCAACAACTGGAGATGAATCATGTAGAAAGGATGGCAAGATAAAATGAAAGAATATATTTGCCTATTCTAGCAGAGGTTGAATAACCAAGAGCCATGCCTAAGAGGGATTGAGAGCAAACTTCTTATGCTCTAGGGGAGAGCAATACCTTTTTGGATGTACCTGTATGAAATCCTTTTACAGAAAGAATACATAATGATAAATGAATGATTAAATTGTTTACGACTGGAATGGTATTGTGGTATTGTGATAGGTGATCTCTAGGGAAGTCTAGGCACTTCACTCCTATGAGCATCACCTAGATGTAGTTGAGAATGGTCTTTAGAGATGGGTTCTTGTGAACTACTACACATAAAATATGTGGTGATGTAAATTGACTTGAAACCATGTAGTTGAATCTCAATAAGTTGCTATGTAATTTGATACTTTGTGAAACTACCATTTATATGAAAATGAATTTATGAGAGTTCCATAATGACTGTTTCATAAGGCACAAAACTTGTTGAAAACTTGAATGTTTTTTCAAGTGGGGTAGTGTTGGTGTACATTTTATCATATACCGAACATTAGAATAAAAATGTCCAATGACACTCTATCCTCTCTTGAAAAATCACCGCTTATGTTAAGATTGCGAGAAGATCATATGGCGTTTCCAAGGTTTCTTTTGTCAGGTCTTGAAGTGCGGATAAGCTCAATGGGCGTTGTGATATGCTGGTAATACACAAAGGGACTTCGCTTGAATTGTTCACAACTTTGGGATTTAGACGGGTTTATCAATTGGTGCTCTTCTCTTTTTTTTTGTTTGGATTTTTGGATTAAGACTTTCAAAAAAAGGATAAAAAGGATAAGGGTTTAGAAGTCTACTCTACTCCTATGAACTCAAGAGACGGTGTTGATTTGGTGAACTCAATAAACCACACTTTGCTTCGCCTCACTTAAGACAACTACACAAAGTGGATGCAATCTTCAAGGAATGGGCTTATGATCGGAAGTTTAAGCATACACAAAATGGAAAGCTCAGACTAACTTTGCACAATGAATAAAAATCATCTATTCGTCAAAAGTATGAGCGGAGATACACCACGAATCAATACTTATCAAATCTTTGATTCAATCTAACAATATGAAATAATATCTAACTAAGGTGTTGAAGAAATTGAAAACCTTGCTAATCACTCAAATAATAGAGATTACAAAGCCTTAAGAAAAAGCACTCAAGTAACGTATTATCTGAAAATGACCTTCTTGCAACAATATTTCAAAAACCTCACTCTCCAAATGAGAGGAGGAAACCTTATATAGGCTCACAAAAAGTTTGAATGGCCGAGATCGAACAGTGATCAAGGGCCCAGATTAAAAGATCAAAACCTTGATTAGGGTTTCCCAAAACTCTAATAATTGAACAAAAGAGGAGACAAGTGGTGCAGTTGCTAATTTTACTGAGGTGGGCATCCAGTTTCCTTTTCAGTAGATGCAATGCATCTGGACACTAATGGTCAAACCTCCTCCATGGTGACACTTGGCAAACTGCCAATTTGGAAATCAACCATGTCCACGTCATCAGTACATGTGGCGAGAGTGTTCTCCCAGTCAGCTACTTGTGCTAAAAAGTTCTCATCAATGCGTATGAAATTCGAAATCTTGGTGAGATCATCCTTGAGAATCGGCCCTGAAACTTTGAAGAAGTTTCCTTGAATCTTGGCCTTAAAATTTTCTGCACGCAAATGCTTCTCTCGCACTTCGTCCTGCTGCAATATTTCAGCTGCCACAAAGAAGACCTTGTCCTGAATATTCTTGATGGTCCTTCGAACACTTAGCCTCTGATTTTCTCAAAGATTCAACCCTGGTTGTCAAAGCAAAGTACCAAGTGCTAAAATCATATCTATTCCCTGACTGATTAACTTCTCCATCTACTAGGTCTTGTTGAGAAAGCCCTTTGATTGTTTTTAGACATTGAATTATTTTGCTTTGTATATCCTCAATATCCTCCCAAGCTTTAGCTATGTCTTGAATTCTGCTCAATAAGGAAGAGGTGGAGTCATATGCTGATACTAGGTTCTCAACAAGTATGTCAGCACGCTCCGAGGCATTAGAAGTCCATCCTTTGACTTCTCTGAAAGTGGCCTTCATGTCTTCATAATCTTTTATTGATTCTTGTGGAAGATATGGGTGGAGTAACTGGTAGTTCCTCCCGATCAATGGGTTTTGTCAAATGCCGAACATATCTCTTCCATTGCTCATTTTCACCTTCAACCTTCTTTCTTTTTTCAACTTCCTTGTTCAATCTTGCCTTGAGGCTATTGCAGGAATCATCAAATTCTTGAACCTCTTGGATCTTGGTGGTCTTACCCAAGCTCACGGTAGTGACCTCATATTCCTCAAGAGTGATATCGTCCCGAGTTTTACGTGTTTTCGGTACAGCTACCTGAATTGATCTGAACCCTTCACTGTTTCTTTGAATCAAAGAAAACCTCTTGGTTGGCTTGGGTGGTTTTATTTTACTTGATTTATCTAATTCAGCCAAGAGTGTTGTTGTGTTATCTACCTGATGAACCTCCTCTGAAACTTTGGCTTTCATTCTTTCCCTCAACCAATCTGGGATGGTTGATTGTTCCATGCCACTCTCGTCAAAATTATCTTCAACTTCCTTAGGTGCAGTAACTATGCCATCAAGGAATTCTCTCTGAGGTTCTAGGTTCTCAACTTCTAGAACTCTGGTGGGAGAGGGGGCTGACTTGGTTCTTGAACCATTTCCTCCATGATTTCCTCAATTACGGGAGGAGTAACTTTTGTCTCATTATTTCCCATTCTACTATCTTATTTTTGTTAATTAATTTCAATTCTTACTGGAGCAGTAGATGTAGCGCTTATAGTCGAATGACCTTCGCCAGACCTATGCATTCTACTCACATCTGCATCTCCAGTGATTTTCTTTCATTTAGCCTTTATGGAATTCTCAATGGGCTCTTTTCTCTTCCTTGACCCAACACTCTCTGGATTCTTTGGGTTACTTGATGTACTCCTGTGATTCGAAGACATGGACTCATCTGTCCCATGAGATCATAGTAAGGCAACATTCCTTGCTTTGAGTTGCTTTGTTCTCTGAGCTGCCCACCATTTGGAGTATTCGATCACAGGTCTCATAAGATCACCCAGGTCAACTCTTTTAGATTCCATCCAATCAACTAGAGCAAGAGGTTCATTCTTTAGGATGGCATAATGTGGCTGCTCATATTCATTGTCTTCCTCAAGTTGGTCTGCCACTCGAAATACCTCGAATGCCCTGATCAAGCTCAGTGGGATCCTGGACTGCATGTGTAGCAGCTCGGGCTGATGGACATGTTTCCAGTCCATTTCCAACAGTGAGAGAATACTCTTCCGTCTTTTGTTTCCTTCTTTCCACAATCATAAAGTTCTCCAACTGTCTTACTACTTCAAGTAGTATCATTCTGTTTGTAGGAAACATGGGTAGTCTATATGTCTGTTCGGAGAATCCCTGGATCCTTAAGTAGGTGAACTTGGGATATTGATATATCCAATATCCAAACCTGCTCATAAAATCCTTTGACTCTTGAGAGAGTTGCTGATGAAGACCTCCCTGAAGGGTTCTCGTGATATGCATTAGGAATGCATCATTAACTCTTTTCAAATGGAATTTCTCCTCCAGGTGCAGTTGTGGATAACAATCATAAACAACAAATTGGTTCTCCTTATTTCCCACAGCTCCTTTGCATACAAGGCCTCTATATTTGTATGTCCTGGCTAAAGAATAGGTCAAATATGAATTCATATAAAAGGTTCTATTCTTCTCCAAATTTCTCAACTGATCATCTAGATTATCACTGATGATTTGGGCCCAATTTATCAACTTAATGCCAACAGTTACTTGATGGATAAAACAGTACATCCATGGCTCGAAAGGAGCACCTTGCTGGCTGCCCATGACTCTGTTTAGTAAAACGATGAGGTCTCCGTAATCTTCTTTGAAATATGCCCTCACAAGGAGCTTAAGTATCTTGGAAACACCTTTCCTAGGTTTCTCCAACCATGAGTGGTTGATATTAGCCTCATATTCTTCTACATTGTCATTGTATAGCTGGGTTGCTTCACCCTTGGTCATGTAGACTGTGTTGTGGTATTCAGGGATACAGAAAGCCTCTCTAATTGCTACTTCTCCAATATTTGCGAGAATCCTTAATCAGATGCTACTATCTCTCTATTCTCCAAGTTATAATGCCTGGAACACTCTACTATCAATTCAGTACATTGCATTGCTGGAAGGAAACCAACAACCTGCACTATACCATTCCTCATCATTCTCCTTGCTATCGCTGTAGGTAATTGAGTGTTTGTGCCAAGCATTCGCTTCTTGAATTCTCGAAGGTTTATATGCCCTAGGTTTGTATCTCCCACTTGTTTCCACTTGGAGTTCATTTTTGATTTCGGAGGGGAATCTTTGTCGACTTGGAACTTCATCCTGACCTTGCGTGATGTTCCAACCTCGGAGGTCATCCAAATCTGCAAGAAGAATAAACAAATTTAAGTTAGGATCTGCATTTTAGGTGCAGATTTGAAATTTAGTAGCTAAGTGTATTATGATTCTCTTCCTTTCCAACACTTAACCTCAAAAATGGGGTTTTAAAATCGCCAAACTCAAGAACTTCAAGGTCTGATTTCAATAAAAAATCAGAACCTGAGAGCAAACTATGTCCAAGAACATTTGATTTGGAGCAGAAAATGAGAAAGAAAAGAAGGGAAAAGAGTTGAATCTGTTCTTTCTCTTTGGAACTTTAAAAGAATCAGGTAAGAAACCCAATAATCTGCCTATAAGATTCATTTTCACCTTCAAAAGAATGAGGAAGAAAGGAACAGAAGCTGCTTGAAGGTGGAACTCAGGGGTTTATCTCAGAAAAGCAGAGAATCTGTCCTTCAAATAGTCAGGGTTCTTCCAAAATCTGTGTATGAACTTGTGACAAAATTGTTGAAAATCTCAGACTTAACTTGAAATCTCCTTTGAAACCACTTCCAACCTGCAAAAATCTCCTTCACCTGCACAAAATCTCTCTTAAATACTCTCAACTTGCTCTTGAAAGTTAGAACTTCAAATGAAGAAATGAAATAATGAAGAATGTATTTGTATTAGAATTCGAATTTCCTAATTAGAAACACAGAAGATCTTCTAAAATTTGTTTCTAATTTGTCCTTCATACATCGAACTTGGACATTTAGTCTTTCGAATTTGCAAAGCAAGTTTCTAAATTGGACCTCAGTGAACTGTCATCTCTTTGGCAAGTTCGAACTCTCCATTTCAGTTCAAAATGAAAGTTTCTAAATTGGTTCTCAATTGCAATTCGAACTCATTCATCAATATTCTCTTTTCAAAAACTTTCTAAATCAGCCATAGTTTGAACTTTTGAAGATAAATCTTGATGACATCACCCTCTTTCTTTCCAAATTAGCAAATATCTTATGAGGGCGGACTTTATTGATTTCATTCCCCACATGGGAAGGCGGACTTTGCAATGTTTGTGCATTGCATATCATGCTAGGGCGGACTTCCTTCATCTTGTGCACTTAACCTCTTCATAGGGCGGACTTAGCAAAACATACGTACCTTTATGTTGGTTAAGGGCGAACTTTGTTGAGTTCCTGCCACTCCTATCTAGCTTGAAGGCGGAATTCATCACATTTATGACTCTAAGGAGGGCGGACTTTATCATGCTTGGTCACCACTTACCATCTCCTTCAAGGCGGATTTGACTTATCTTGGACACCAAGGAGGGCGGACTTCATCAACTTCATGCCACATTGCTTGTTTGCTAGGCGGACTTGCCTTGACTTACCAAATCCCTTGGACGGACTTGATTGATTTCATGCACCAAGGTGAGGGCGGAGTTCATTAACTTCATGCATCTTACACTCAACCAAGGGCGAATTTCATTCATTTTAGGGGACGCAGCTATTCTGGCTCCAAAATGTTATATTCATACGTCGTGTTATATGACATTCGTGAAAATCACAGTCGTTAATCGCGTTATCGACGGTCAATAACATGCGAATGTCATATAACACGTCACCAAGGTGAGGGCGGAGTTCATTAACTTCATGCATCTTACACTCAACCAAGGGCGAATTTCATTCATTTTAGGGGACGTAGCTATTCTGGCTCCAAAATGTTATATTCATACGTCGTGTTATATGACATTCGTGAAAATCACAGTCGTTAATCGCGTTATCAACGGTCAATAACACGCGAATGTCATATAACACGACTTACGAATATAACATTTTGGAGCTAGAATAGCTATAGCCCATTTTAGGCACCAAGGAGGGCGGACTTGGTGAAATTCATGCACCATGAGATCAAAACTTCAAATCTTCATAACTTGTGCAATTCTTCTCGGATTTGTTTGAAATTTGAAAACCACTCATCATTCATCCATTGATTTCCTTTGGATCCCTAAAATTTAGGAAATTGGCCTTTTTGAACAAAATTTGAATTTTGGAGGAAATTAACGATCATTTTTAATTTTAGTGTAATTCAGAGCCAATAATGCAAAATCTAGATCCCCTTTCCAAAAATAGAAAAAAGCAAGCATCCCTAAAAAATAGGAAAAACTTTCTAAAAATAGACATTTCAGAGGGATCGTTCTTAAAGTGCCAAAAACTAAACTTCCCCAAAAATAGGAAAAAGCAAAAAAACAAAACTTTGCAAAAATAGAAAGCTGTCCAAATTGACCCAAATCAATTGCAATCTTCATCCTTTGGCCTTTCTAGGCACTTTGATGGTGTCTAAACTCTATTATGACCTTAGTTTGCACAAATTGACTCACAACTTCAAAACTTAGACCATTCAAAACTGACAAAATCTGGCAATACCGATGCTGAAAGGTCACAAGGCTCTAACAAAAACCCTAGAAAGCAGGAAAAAAGGGGAGGGTCCCCATTCTCAATGGGGTGATGTGTGAAAAGGTCACAACAGGTAACAAGCTAAGCCATTACTCATGAAATAAGCGGTGATGAAGATTGACTCCAAACTATGTAGTTGAATCTCAATAAACCATCATATAAATTGATACTTTATGAAGTCACCATTTATATGAAAATGAATGAGCCTGGGATTTCTATAATGAATGGTTCATTAGGTACAACACTTGCTAAATGTTTTTCAATTGGTGTGGAGGTGACTCTATGGTTAAGCATACTTAAGTTGTAGTTGTATTGGGACGTATGACATGTTAAGAAGTCTCTATGCTTCAGCCTCACAAGCATCACCTAGATGCAATGAGTCCTAAGTGGACCATTCATGGTCATGAGAGATTGGATCTTGTGAGCCATTCATGAATTATGGGTAGATGAAGATTGACTTGAAAATGCATTTGAATCCCAATCAATCATCACATAATTTGATACATTGCAAAAGCACCCGGCATATGAAAAGTAATGAGCTAGGGAGCTCTATAATGAATGGTTCTTAAGGCACACCACATGCTTTAGGTTTAGCAAATAGGGTAGCAAACTAAGTTGGCTTGATTATTGAGGAAATTCCATGATCAAGGGTGCTTAAGCCTAAGTAGTATTGGGATGGGTCACCTCTTGGGAATTGTTGGTACTTCACTACAATTAGCATCACCTTAATGCAGTGAGTTCGAAGTGGACCACTTATGATCATGAAAAATCGATTCTTGTTAATCACTACTTATGAAATATGTGTTGATGAATATTGACTTGAAAGTGTTTAGTTGAATCCCAATAAATCATCACATAACTTGACACACTATGAAAACACCACTTATATGAATATAAATACCTCTTATATGAATATGAATGAGCCAGGGAGCTCTGTGACGACTGGTTCATAAGGCACAACACTTGTTGAAGGTTGTGCAAATTGGGTGGCAAGCTAATTGGGTTTATTGTAAGGGGAACTCCATGGTTAAGTGCACTTGACCTGAAGTAGTAATAGGATAGATGACCTCCCAAGAAATCTTGGTGCTTGAGTTAACCTTGCATGCATGCCCTGGTTGCACTGTCTTGCAAGACATATCAATCATTGACCTTCCTGCCTTATTTGCCATCTGCCTGTCTAGGGACTCCACAACCAAGATAGGTGGGTACCTATCTTTTGACTGGTCCCATATGCTTTTTCGAACAAGGTATGGTACCAAGGTCACCATAAGGGCAGAGCCCATTGCCCATAATCACATTGAGCCCTCTCCCCCAGCCCTATAAACATGAATTGCATTTTGCATGAAGAGGGGGAGGAGTGTGCTGTCCGTGAGCCTGCTACTCTTTTGGAGGAGGTCCCCGATTGCTTGCTGGACGAATGGGCCAATGCTTTTCAGTTTGATCCATTGGCTGAGACTGAAGAGACCGGGCTTGGCACCTATTGTATCCATGAAGAGGATACTCCTATTCCTAACCTCATCAAGACACAAGGAGATTCGGAGGGGTTATGGAACATGTTTTTTGATGGTTCGAGAAACAAGAATGGTGCAGGTGCCAGTGTGATGCTTGTTTCTCCTAAGCAGGAGAAATATTTCTTCTCTTTTAGGCTTCAATTTGGTTGCACTAACAATGTTGCTGAGTATGAAGCCTTGATCCAAGGTCTCCAACTTGCACAAAGCAGAAAGATCAGATCTTTGCAAGTATTTGGAGATAGCGAGTTGGTTGTTAACCACATCCGAGCCCAAAGTGTAGCAAAAAACAACCTACTTAAATCATACAAACACAGGGTTTGGGACTTGATTGAAGGATTTGAGGCCTTCAATATCCAGAGCATTCCTAGGGGTCAGAACAAACATGCTGATAGGCTTGCAGCTGTTGATGCTCAATTCGACATACTGGTGCATGTTGCAAGTGAAAAGGAACAACACATCACGCTTGTTGTAAGGCCTGCTGTCCCAGACAACCAAGTGAATTGGCAAGTGTTTGAAAGCGATCAACAGATCGTCAACTTCTTGCAAAATGAAGCATAATTTTCTGCTAAAAATCAGTCCAGGCTGCAAGACCAGTATGGAGATAAAATCATGCAACTCAACTCCAACAAGTTGCCTAAAGGTTTGGTTACCTTGGAAGGCATTTTCAACTCGGATGATCAGTTGAAGAGGAAGATGAACTTGGCCACAAAGAGGGGTGATTACAAGCCAGTTGTTGTTGCTGAAGGTAGGTCCTTAAATTTGGGCAAGGTTTGATCCTCAACCGAGCAAGAGGTCTTTGTTGAGCTTTGCCAAAAATATGATGACATAATTGCTTGGACCTATGAAGATTTGAAGGGTTTTGACCCTAGCTTAGCCCAACATACCATAGAGCTAAACCTGGATGCAAAGCCAGTTAGGCAAAAGCAAAGGCCAATAAATCCCAAAATTGAGCCACTAATGAGGAAGGAGTTGACCAAGCTCATAGAAGCCAATATCATCTTCCCTATCAAGCACTCCTCCTGGGTGGCCAACCTTGTCCCTATAAGGAATAAGAATGGGGAGATCAGGCTATGTGTAGACTTTAGGGATCTCAATAGAGCCTCCCTCAGAGATCACTACCCCCTTCCTTCTATGGAGCAGATTCTCCAAAAGATCAGTGGCTCAGAAAGATTTTCATTCTTGGATGGGTATTTAGGCTTCAATCAGATCTTGGTCCAA
Source organism: Cryptomeria japonica (assembly GCF_030272615.1). Classification (NCBI taxonomy): domain Eukaryota; kingdom Viridiplantae; phylum Streptophyta; class Pinopsida; order Cupressales; family Cupressaceae; genus Cryptomeria; species Cryptomeria japonica. The sequence continues at coordinate 466,526,142 of NC_081415.1, forward strand.
GAATCAGACCAATACAAGACTGCGTTTACTACTAAGTGGGGTACCTATGCTTATTGTAAAATGCCCTTTGGGCTAACCAATGCAGGTGCCACATTCCAAAGAGCGATGGACATGGCTTTCAAGGGTGTATTAGCAAGGTTTGTGCTTGTATACCTTGATGACATAACTGTTTATTCGAAGCATGCAGCTGACCATCTTGGTCATCTTGAGCAAGTGTTCATGAAATGCAGGGAATATGGTGTGTCTTTGAATCTTAGCAAGTGTGTATTTGCTACTAATCAAGGAAGATTGCTAGGACATATCGTATCCAAGGAGGGTTTGACCATTGATCCAGAGCGAGTGGAGGCTATTCTTTCTCTTCCACTCCCCAGTCACAAGAAAGGACTGCAAAGTTTCCTTGGTAGGATCAACTTTGTGAGGAGGTTCATTCCCAACCTTGCCACCATGGTAAAACCCCTCACTTCCATGTTGAAGAAAACTTGGTTTTGAGTTGGACCAAGGAGGAAAGGGCCGGTTTCGAAGAGATCAAACAAGCAATTGCTTAGGCCCCTACCCTTGTCAATCCTAATTACAAAAGGGATTTTATCCTCTATACCTTCGGAGGAGAATCCAGCATCTCAGCTGTCCTAACACAGTTGAACGATGACAATTTGGAGCAACCTATTGCTTTCTTTAGTGAGGGGCTAAAGGACTACGAGCTTAAATATAACTATGTAGAGAAGCAAGTCCTCACTGTTGTAAGGCATTAAAAAAGTTCAGACACATGTTGTCCAACAACAAGATCCAACTCTTAGTTCTGCATGCAAGTGTCAAAGAGTTCCTTCTAAACAAGGACATCAGTGAGAAGAGGGCTGGGTGGATAACCAAGGTCATGGAGTATGACATCAACATCAAGATCACCAAGCTTGTAAGAGGTAGGGGCCTATGTGAACAACTTGTCTCATCTTCTGAGACTACTTCAGAGGTCGCCCTTGTGTTACAAGAGGATCAACCAATTGGCAACAACACTCAATTCAGTTGGGTAAGTGACATGACCACCTTCTTAATGGAAGGTAGATACCCCCAAGGTTTGGACAAGACCAAAAGAAGGCATTTCAGGTTGCAGTCCATTCCCTATGTCTTAGTGAATGGCACTCTTTTTTGAAAAGACTCCAATGGAGTCTTAGATGTATCGAGCAAAACCAAGTCAGCAGATTGTTAGAGGAATTTCATGATGGCTCTTCAGGGGGCCACTTCTCTGCAAAGACTACGACTATCAAAATAATGAGGGCTGATTATTACTGGCCATCCTTATTCATTGACTCACATAGATGGGTGAAGAATTGCAAGAAATGTGCTCTCTTCTCTGGGAAGCAAAGACTAGCTGCCTTACCTCTTCATCCCATCCAGGCAGATCAACTGTTCGCCCAATGGGGTTTAGACTTCATTGGCATGATAAACCCACCTTCTAGTGCTGGCCATAAGTGGATCTTGGCCGCAACAGATTACTTCACTAGGTGGACAGAGGCAGTTGCATTGAGGGATGCCACTGAGGCCTCAGTGTTGGAATTCCTTGAGGGAATTGTGACAAGATTCGGTGTCCCTTCCACCATCATATCAGACAATGCTAGGGCATTTGTTGGAACCCAAATCAGTTCTTGGGCAGTTAAGCATGGTGTTTACTTGAAGACATCATCCAACTATTATCGTCAGGGTAACGACTTAGCTAAATCTTCCAACAAGAACCTCATCAGGATAATTAAAAGGACAATTGAAGGCAATCAGAGGGCATGGCACACTAAGTTGAGGACATCCTTATGGGCTGACAGGATCACACCTAAGAGAGCGATTGGTAACTCCCCTTTCATGCTAGTATATGGGAAGGAAGCAAGACTCCGAACTTCCCTAGAGTTACCCTCTCTTGAACTAGCACATCGGCTAGAATTGACAGAGAATGATGCCATGACAGTAAGGCTAACTGAGCTGATGGAGTTGGAGGAGGTTAGAAGTAAGGCTATGCATACACTTGAGACTCATCAAGGGCAGGTCAAGAAAGTTTTTGACAAAAAAAGCGACTAATCGAGTCTTCAAAGAGGGAGATCTAGTTCTCAAGTGGGATGCAGATAGAGCCAAAGCTAGGCGACACTCCAAGTTTGATGCTATCTAGAGTGGCCCATATGTCATCACTAGTTGCAAGGAGGCCAAAGCATTTCATCTCTCCAAGCTCGATGGCGAAGTCCTTCCAATCCCAGTGAATGGGATTCATCTCAAACCTTGCTTCTAAAGAAAGTGTTGATTACTATGTAAATATTAGACTAGAAGTTGTTTTGTTTTCATAAGTGCTTATGCACATGCCGCATTCTCCTTAAGAGGGTGTGCGCTCTAGTTTTCAGTTTTTCTCCAAGTGATGGCACACACATGTTTTGGGTCTTTTCAATGACTCAGTGCCCAATGGATGTTTAAGGCTTCTGGACTTCATGCTTAGCAGGCAAGCATCCCGCAGAAATCGCCAAAAATGTTGTCATTTTATGACACCCTTGGTCCATCAGTGAGAACTGATCAGAGATATGTTCCATGGACCAGCGCTGCCCCTGTTGATCAAGGAGAGAAGAATCATGAAGTGTGAAGTGTTGCCTTGTCCGGAGGGAGTTCCTCCCTTGGCCCTTTTCTCTTCCCCCGGAACTCCGGAACCTCGAGGTTTCGAAGTTCTTTGCCTTGTCCTTTCTTTCCTGCTCTGGAACTCCGGAACCCCAAGGTTTTGAAGTTCTTTGCCTTGTCCTTTCTTTCCTGCTCCGGAACTTCGGAACCCCGAGGTTTCAAAGTTCTTTGCCTTGTCCTTTCTTTCCTGCTCCGGAACTTCGGGACCCTGAGGTTCCGAGGTTCCCTTCTTTCCCTTAGCCTTCCTTTGGTTCCATGGAACTCCGAACTTCCGAAGTTCCCCTCCTTCCTCTTTTCCCCTCCCGGAACTTCGGAACCTCGAGGTTCTGAGGTTCCTTTCTTTTCCCTTCTTTGGAACTCGGGAACCCTGAGGTTCCGAAGTCCCTTTGCCCAGTTCCTCGGAACTCCAGAACCCCTAGGTTCCAAAGTTCCCTTCCCTTCTTCTCTTCGGAACTCTGGAACCCCGAGGTTCCGAAGTTCCTTCTTAGCCCTTCTTCCTTCTTTTCTTCGGGACTTCGGAACCTTGAGGTTCTAAAGTCCTCTTCCTCGCTTCCCCTTCTTTTCCCCGGAACTCCGGAACCCCGAGGTTCTGAAGTTCTTTCCCTTTCTTCTTCCCCTTTTCCATCCTAGAACTCCGGAGCCTCGGAATCCCCAGGTTCCGAGGTTCTTCCACTTCGGGAGTTCCTGGGCTTCCTTCCGACTGGCGACACTTCCTGATGGTGTGATCGACACTCAAAACCTTTAATGCTCCGACAATATGGTGACTTTTTGTGGAGCCACAAGGGTGCATTTAATGTTTTTGGCAGGATTTCCATCAAGGGGAGGTACGGGGGCCATGCTGGGTGACTTATGTCATGTTTGACTTTGGAAGGTCAGTCAATCCACCTTCCTCAGAATTGCCTTTGGAGGTATGGCTAGGTTGCTTGCATGTACAAGCCAAGTGCATGCACTTCCCTGCACTTCCAGACTGTTCCAGACTGACATGCAGGGGTCATGATCACCCTTGTGACCATTTTCTATATAATGGCTTTTAAGCCTCATTGTAAAGGGTTCTCTCCCTGCTGCCTTGAGCTTTCTTATGCTCTTCTCTTCTCTTGAAGACTTGTAATTATTTTTGCATTTCTGCAATTGTAAGATTGGCTTTTGGCCTTATGATTAATTGAAAAATCACCATTCTTGCCTCTTTTCAACTTATGTATGCTGTGTATGCTTTCTTACCTCCATCATAGGTGTATGTCTTGTGGCTTTTTTCTCTTCATATATGCTGTGTCAACTGGTTTTTTGAGTGTGACTTGTGGGAATCCTTCTCCCCTCTTGGCATTCAGTGAATTCTAACCTTCATATATGCATTGGGGTCACTCATACAACTGAAGTTGTGCATCTCTCGGGTGTTTCAGTTAATTCTTTGTGTCATTTTGGTGGGGAGAGGAACAATCTCTTCTTGGTGCATCACCTCCTTTTGTTTCAAGCAAATTCTCTCTTCCCTTTACCTCTGCAGATTGTTAGGATAGGCTTAGGAGTTAGTTTTGAAGTGTTGAGTTGGTTCAACACCGGCACCTAGATAGAGAAGGAAGCCGGCCTTCTCCAGAAATTCACCCCCCTTGCTCAAGGTCCCACACTTCGGGGTTGTTTCCATGTTTCACAAGGTTGCTGAGCTCATAGCTCAGCAAGGGTGCAAGCTTTTGTGATAACAGTCATGAGAGGTGGGTTCTTGTGAATCACCACTCATGAAATATGGGTTTTACCTTGGAGTTTTTACCCAATTGAATCTTGAAAAATCATTAGATAAAGTAATGCTATTTTTTTACCTTGGATTTTTTTGCTTGTTGGGTTTTCTTTGTGCGTACATTTTGGGAATGCCAATTTATTTCTCTGTGCATGGTTCTTTATGCATACAAGGAATGAGGCTCCATTGTGATTCTAAATAAATGAATCAAGCACATTTATGTTGTATTTCAGCAAGTTTGTTGTTAGGGAAACTTGAACTCCTACAAGTTTGATAAAAAAAGTGTTGATGCGTTTCAACAGCCATAAGCTATGCAATTACTGATCATAATCTTACAAAAAGTACAACTAATTGACATAGAACTCTATTAAATAACAAGAAGATGTTATACTATAAAAATAACTAATGACACACACAGAAACCCAATTGAAGTGGACTATCTTTTGCTAATGTAGCATATGTGTGACCTTAAGATTTGGTGTATGAAAGCTAGCAGATAAGTTTCTTATCATAGTGCAATCAATTATATGATGATTATTTTACAAGGGTCCTTTCTTTGCTTTTATTTTGTTTGATCCATGAGAAGACAAGAAATTGTAAGTGACCTCTAGTTTAGAAGTTAGAATGATGACTGACTATTTCCAGTGTTTTGGTAGTACTATGAATTGGCTGTCATAAGGGTCCTGGCTCTTATTTATCATCTTTAAACATATACTGGAATGCTGTTGACACTGTAAAGAACATCCAAAGATCAATAATGTTAAGATTTGACATGTATCATTTGATTGATTTAGTGAACTGTCTGGTAAACCTGCGCAGATTGAGATCAAATAGACATTTTTTGGAATTGAGCCATTTTGCTTAGCCTTAAAATTTCTGTTGCAGCTGGTTATGCTGATATGGTGCTACTTTAGGGTAGTCTTGACGGATCCTGGTGGTGTACCTTCAAATTGGAGACCAATGATAGATGAAGAGGATTTAGAGGCAAACACGATGACCATGTCTGCAACTCTACCACCTAGTTCAAATGTGGTGAATTATCCACAGCCACTGGTTAGTAGCGCAGCCCAAGTTCCTGGTTTGCGTTATTGCAACAAGTGTGAAAATTACAAGCCACCTCGGTGCCATCATTGTCGTGTGTGTGAGTATTGTCCTGTCACTTACATTGGTGATTACGTTTTGTCATTCCTGTATATTAAAAATTTAAAAATATCATTTCAAGAATCAAATTTATTTTTACTATTTTACTTGTTTCCATTTTTTTCAAAATAAAAAAATTGTGAAAATGCTTATGCCATTATTTGTATCTTAATTAAAAAGTCAAAATTGGCCATTAGTGATAACCTTCGACATTTTAGCTGTGGGTTTGGCCCTTTTATCTAATAGTAAGACATTTAGAAATATACACATATACTAAGATTGACATTTGGAATGCACTCATCTGCTATTAAGTTTTTTAATGTTTTGCATATGTTATAGAGACAAGTTATGATTATGGACTTCATGACCAGATTTTCCATTTAATATCTCAAATTGTTTGTTTCCTATTGTAAAAGAAATAAGTTAATAATGGATAGCTAGGATTGATGATTTTTACAAGTGCATTTCTATAAACAAAGGAAACTCCTTTCACTTCATATGGCGTCCATGGTGAAGGGATAGGAATTTTTTAGGGAACTAAGGTAATTGTTTAGGTAGGTAAATCATGCAATCAACTGACTTTGTAAGTGGATGGAACAATTAAGAGATTGGGCTTGACCTTTTTTACATCTGATTAGCAAGCCATGTGATCACTTGAGTTTTTGAAGCAGAATGAATTTTTTTAAGATCTTTGGCAGTGATGACCTTAACTACTTTTTTATTGAGCAACTTTAAGTTACATATTTGTTGTTGACTGTCACTTGGTCAGTGCTCATTGGATAAAAAGAAGACAAAGTATATTGATTGAAAATATTCCTGGCAAATCCTGATCAACGCTTCTCAATTATGTAGGCTAATGAAAAGGTAGAGCTTTTTATTTATGTTGTTTTTCGACTTTCAACATGACACGTGTTCCTTTGAATGAAGATTTTGTGGCCATTTGCATCTGATGGAAATAGCCACAGAATCTTCATGCAATTGGAGATAGTAAAAGGGGTAATTCTGTTTTTGTGGCTGTGGAAATAACCAGTCTTGATGGAATTAGAGATAGAAAAAAGGGTAATTACAGTTCCCTCTCCTTAATTTACATTTTCCCAAAGCTTTATGAGCATTAAATGTTCAAATATATTTTGGCCTTTTCAACTTATTGAAACTTCTCCAAATATTTGTGACATTGTCTCTTCATTGAAAAGAAACTATAATTTAGCAGTTTCTTTAGGAAAAATGGAGATAGGCACACATCATTTATAGATCTATGCGTGGTTTCAATTTTTTGTCTATGTTCCTTGCTCTTATGGATGAGAAGATGCAACATCTCCAACTTTTAGTAGTCAGGTAGAGTATTCTATGTAATCTTCCACTGGAATAATGGATCCTTATTTGTTATCAATCGAACGTCAAAGAAGTAAAATTTGAAGCTGGCAGAATCTAAACTGAACTTTGGTTGCCTATTCTTGAATTGTTTTAAGACCAACTTCAAACTTATAGCTAGAAGGAAGAAGTTGTGAGGTGCTTCAACCAGTTTGAAGCATGGAGGGCAATGCAGAGCTCCAGCTAGTGGAGAATAGAAGGCAATTGCATCTCACACCTCTCTTGAGTATCAAATGTCTGTAAGTTTTAAATTTTATTTACCCCTTTCTTTTTCCAAGAGTTTCTCCTAAAAGATTTCCCAACAATTATAAAAGAAAATTGTCCTTAAAGTTAAAGCAAGCTTTAACCACATCTTTGTTGTCCTTTTCATGTTTATTCAAACTGTCACAAACTCAAAGGCAAGGATCTTTAGCACTACACCAATTGAACCATTCACATCTTTTCTCCTAGCCTCCTTTATAGATTTTTCAAGTTCCAAGATTCACTTCTTTCAATCTTATTCACAAAGCTCAACATATTCTAAAAGCAAAGAGGTTTTTAAAAGGTTCTACAGGCAAAGATTTTCTTGAGCCCAAATTTTGATCAACGAGGACTGATAGACTCTTAATGTCACTTTCAGAAGTAAGTCTACTATAGTTCATATTTCTCTGACAAGGTGAAGAAATCGTCATTGATAGCATTTTTCTGAGCGTTAATGTAACTTGCTTTAGCTGTAAATACCCTAGAGTAGGAAGTCTAGTTTGAAAAATTAAAAAAATAAAAATAAATCTGAATCTCAACTATAGAAACAAACCTGAAATATTGAATGCTGACAGAAATTTGTTTCTGTTTTTGTTTAAAGATTGTAAAATACAGGATTTCCTTGATTAATCTAATTGATTAGAAATATGAGAGAAACAGACAAATGGCACTACTGAATTATTATTTCAGGCAACACTCAGAATAAAATAGTTTTTTCCTGAGGAAGTATGTGTGCTGTGCGATAACTCAGGTCAAAAGAGTATCCAACTTCGGTGTGATTACATTACTTGATCAAGACTCAGTTTCCCAGACTTGTGCATCAAAACTTCATCTCCCTCCCAGACTTGTACATCAAAACTCCTTCCAACCAACTATGCCATAATCTAACACCATAGAGCCTATCTGTAGCAAATTATCCATATCAGCTCTTTTGTTTTTTGTGTTTGCAGTAATTACATTATTTGTAAGAAAAACTCAGTATACCTGATTGACAATAGCATAAATCTGTTACTAGCAGACAAATTAATGACTATCAAAATTCCTAATGATATATACCAAAGATGAAAAACTATTACTCGGCAATAACTCTTTTGGCCCAAAATTTTTGAAAACCTGGGATGGCAAAAAAGGGGGAAAAAATTGGCAAAACTCGGCAAATTTATTGAACATTTGAAAATATATAATTCTTAAAATATTCTTGAAAAACACACATACACACTGAATTTGCAGAACATATTACTGATTTTTATCATGTATAAATTAAAGTTTGAGTTAAATACATATCATATACAAAAAAAAAAAAGTGCAACCTCTAAATGAATTTGAGTTCAATACATATTATAGAGGATTTGCATTCCTTGAATCTCCTTTCTGTAGAATTAAAGTTCTCCTCTACTTCACATCTTCCATAAAGTAAATACTTTGTTCAATAGCTGGCATTGGCATGTGCACACAAAGCCTTTCAAATTTTCAGCTCATCTCATACACATTGATGAACTTTGTCAGCCTTCACACCATACCTTCAAGAACATGGCTCAAGAAGCATGAGACTTCCACATGAAACTACCATATCATGCAAAAACACCATACTGAAGTTTTCCTCACACATACATCCAAAGGATTGACATTCTTCCCACAAAGATGCCACATCCCTTGAAGGCACCTATTTTTAACTTGTTGTGGATAGGTACATTGTTACACTAATTTATTTGCAAATGGCGAGGTGCAAGGTTATGTAATCATTGCATGATAGCTGAGTTACCGGGTTCTCCTCTGGACCCCCCTGGTTCGGGTTCTGGTTCAAACTGGTTCGTAATTCTGGGCCTGGTTCGACTGGGTTCGACCAGGGTTCTTAAAACCTAGAGGTGGTTCGTCCTGGTTCGAACCCGGGCCAACCCAGGTCGAACCAAAGAGAACCATAGAGAACCCAAAGCGAACCCAGGCGTCTATGCGGTCCAAAAAGTGATTTTTTATGCCAATTTTTTTTTTTTTTTCAATTCCGCCTAGGTGGTTCGTCCTCTTTTTGCTGTTTGTACAAAATTTTCCATCAGTTGTGTATCTACGAATGGCACACATGCGATAATTCCTCAACTTTCACCAATGGCAGCACCTATTCCACAAACTTAAACCTAGTTATGAACAATTTGTATCTTAATGCACCTAAAAATTCAGGGTTTAACACTTCTTCCCATGGCCAATCTCCCAGTAAGGTCTATGGTCTGCTCCAGTGAACTGGAACTATATCAGTAGATAGATGCTCAAAATGTGCAGTGGAAGCAAATAAAAGTAGAACCCTTCACGACCTTTGCCCCAATGACATAGGTGGGAAAATATGGTTGGATGACTGTTTCATGCACTATCACAATTCTAATTTCATTTCAAGACTAGATACTAAAAGAATTCTCTTGGTGAACACGATGGATATTACTAAAAGTAGAGATGCTTTCGAGAACATAACCAGCAGCCTTCTGTCAAATCTGTCTGAGAAAGCTTACATCCCTGCAAATAAGCGTTTCACTGCTGGAACAACCAAATATAATGCTAGTGGAACATTATATGGTTTAGTTCAGTGTTGGAGAGATATATCAGTACAAGATTGCAGAACATGTTTGGCTAGAGCAAGAGCAAATCTGAGAAATTGTTGTTCTACAAAACAAGGAGCCCAGTTTCTGAGCGCGAGCTGTAGGGCAAGATATGAGATATACCCAATAGAAACCTACTATTGAGATAGGGATACTTGAATATTTTGTCATTTTGATATTAAACTTGATGTATATGATGCTATTATGGTATGATCATGATGCTATGATTACAAGTTTATGTTTGTTTTGTTGTTTATATGATGCTATGTGACATGCTAATCTTAATTCATGCTTATAGGCTGAACAAATATTAAAATATATATATATAAAATTTACATGTTTTTGTACTAACAAACCCAAACTAACCCAAACCCCTTCTCAAAATTTTGCCGTACCGGCGTACCGGTTCTTCGAACCTGAACCGGTGCCCGAACTGGCAAGCTAGCATGATAGTATTCAGTAAAAGAAAACCTGACAAATCATTACCACAGATTTATTTGAGTTTTCCTCCTGATTTTTTGTGATTTTTTCCAATAATTCGCCTTGATTTTTTCAAAAAAATCGTCCAAGAGTTTTTTGCAGATAAAATCAAGGCCATAAATGACTCCTGATAAATCGGCAGTTAAATGATTTTTTTGTAGATTTTTCCATCTATGATCTCTTGTACATATTATATACAAACTGCCAATAACTAATACTGAAGTGTACTTTCGTCAGGTTTCAGAACATATCTCTTTATTGTTGGGTACAACTTACAAGTACTAACCTGTCAGAAGTATACTCACCAGGAAGTGCTGCTGTTCGTTCACTTAAAGCATCAATCTTGTGCCAAATTGCTGACTTTGATTCAGAACCTCTGGTGGAATTTTGAAATAGCCATGATTTTGTAGCATAACAAATTACTTATATCATATCTTTGCAGCATATTGCTATAGACACTGCTTCAGGAAGCAATTCCTCTTCTGGCAAACAATTAGGTAAATATGTTGCACCACATTTGTAAAGGCTTGCTTGATACAAGAAATGTTCTTCACTGATTATTGATTGTTGCCTTTAGATTTAAAACTTTGGTATTCTGTTCGATTATTGTTCCCTCCATGTTTCCTATGTGTGCCTTTAAACCATGATAACTACCTAGCATGGGGGTTAATAGAAACATTGGAGGAGAACCACACAGAGAAGTGGAGACAAAGGAAGACTACCTAGGCAGAGAACCAAAATACTGATGTGTTAGTGTTAAATAATCCAGTGGAGCTGCCACTGTTTATTGTCTTTCGCCGTAGGAGTACCAATCCGAAGCCGGAAAATACTCATTAGGAAAGTCCAGGGCTAAGGGGGCTGGGCTGGACAGTCCTAGGAGTCAACCGATTTGCATATGACCTCTCTGTTGGAAATGTTGTCATTGATGTCAAAGGTGTGAAGATGAAATTGTCATTGATGTCAAAGGTGTGAAGATGAAATTGTCATTGATGTCAATGTGAATAGATGAGATTGAGAAGATTGTTGTTAACATCAAAGGCATATGGAAGATTGAAGGAGGAATGTCACATGGGTATTATATGTGATGTGCAATCTTGCAGATGATTAAACAAGGAAAGTTCTTAGAGTTAGTTTTGCAAAGGAAAAGCAATTGAGAATTAACATGAATATAAAGATAGTGCTGGAAATTAAAAAGACAAAAATAGGAAATGACAGAATAGGATAAGACAAAAGAGAATAAGACAAAATAGAATAAGTCAAAATAGAATAAACAACATTGTTAGAAGGCATCAATTAAGATAAAGAATGGATAATGAAAAGGTGGTGACTTTTATAAGGGTTATCTCTCTTACAAGAGATGTATCCTTTCACTAGGATATGAAGATATAAAAGATGTTTGTGAATTAAGGAGAAGGTGTGAGTGGTGTGTAAAACATGCATTATAAAATAGACAACAGCAGAAGTGTGATGAAAATGAAATATATTAAAAGATCACAATAAATATTTGAAGATAAATAAAATGTTTAAAGAGCAGCGATTAATTTATAAAAGGTAATATTGTTAACAAAGGGTAATATTATTAGCAATTTTTGCAATTTCTGATGAAACAATGCTGTAGCTTTTAGTAGATGAAAAATGGAAAATCACCTTCAATTTTTTATGAAAAATGCTGTGGTTTGATGCTTTTCAGACCCATGATTTCTTTTGGTGACATTGTAACTTGATTTTTCATGTGACCCTAGGCTTTAATACCATGTTGCAAAGAATAGAAGACAATATTATTCTATTAGATGTGGGAGTAACAATTACGATGAGGTTCAGCTCCTTATATAGAGTTTGGGAGATGTAACTGACAAACATAAACATGACACTTGCCCTATATTCGGAATGCTAAAAATAACAATACTAACAAATGACTTAAGTCATTACAGTGGCTTTATTACAAAGGTAAGTCTTATATTCTAACGTGAAAGGGAGGAAAGTGGATGTTCTTTTTGACACATTTTCAAATAAGTCTGATTTCACAAAAGCTGGTTGGTGAGCTTAGTTTGAAGATTGAGAATCACCGAAGTCCCTACACGTTGTGGTGGTTGAAGCAAGGGGTGGAAATTTCATTTACAAAGCAATGTAAACTCAAGTTTGGACTCATTCTGGAATTTATGGATGGGATAGTTGTTGATGTGATATTGTTGGATGTGTGTGGTGTCATCTTTGGTATAGGCTGTCCTTGATGGCAAAGACTCCACTCTCAATTCATATGTGAGCAGATCCAAGGTATCCATGATGAATGCTTCTCAAGCCAAGAGGCTAATCAATGCAAGCGGTCAATTTGTTTTGTTGTTGTTGTATGGTAAAGAGGAAAATGGGGTGGCTGAGATTAAATAGGTCCATGGGCTGCATAGAAACAAGGAGAAAAGGGATGTGGATCAGCCCACACAAGAATTTTCAGAGTTCCTTCCAAGAGCCCAAGGGGCTGCCCCCTCATAGAGCAATTACTCTTAATACAGCCTATAATATAGGCTAATAAAAAAAGAATGGAACTTGGTGGAGCTGTGTTTATTATAGGACGTTGAACAAAGTCACCGACAAGAATAGTTATACACTACCAAGGATAGATGATCTCTTAGATCAATTACTACATTCTAAGTACTTTTTGAAGCTTGATCTCAATTTGGGCTATCACCAAGGATAAAATTGTTTAGAAAATTGTATCTAAGATTAGCAAGGGCAATTTTAGTGGCTAGTTAATCTGTTTGGCTTGTGTAACACTCTAACTACCTCCGTGAGATTGATGAATGAGTTTAAACTTTAGACCACTCAGAATTTTGTGTAAATGTTTATTTATATGATATCTTTGTTTTTAGTAGGGCATGTGAGGAGAACATATCTCATCTCAAGCACAATTACAAATTTTGAGGGAGAATAAACTATTCCTGACGGAAAGAAATGTGAGTTTGCACAAACATCACTTGTTATCTTAGACACCTGGTGGGTAATGGATAGATTAAGGTTGATCTCACTAACATAGAGGCCATTGCAAATTGGCCAAGACAACCTACTATCACCAAAACACAGAGCTGTAATAGTGCTGTCCAATACATGCTAAAGTTTGTCAAAGTTTTCTCTCGCATAGCTCCATTGCATGCAATAACAGGGACTGGAAAGTGCTTTCATTGGGGTACTATACAAGAAAAGAAGTTCAAAGAACTGGAATACAAATCAACCAAGCATTAGTTCTTGCTTTGCCTTATCTCCAACAATTTTTTTGAATTGAAAATGGATGCCAATGAATATGCAACGGGGCTGTTTTGTTGCAAGGGGAAAGAGTTTTATGCACTAGTGCAAGCGGTGAAAAAGTTGAAACATTACTTGATGGGCAAAGAGATGGTTGTCCGCATAGATCATCAATTTTTTCAATATTTGCCAGCACAAACTAAACTTCAGCAAGTAAGAAGTCACAAGTGAATGGGGTTTCTTCAACAATATCATTTGTTGAGCAACTACAAACAAGGTGTGAAAAACAAAGTGGATAATATTTTCTCTCTCAATTGGAGATCTTTGCAAAAGAGATATATGTTGAAGATTATGTGGATGATAAGGATTTTTGTGACATTCACAAGAAAACAAAGAGAGGAAAAGTGGCTGATTTTGAGCCAAAATTAGTTTTCTCCTTGAAAGGTCACTTTACAAGTTGGGAAAGTTGTGCATACCTAAGGAAAGTAGGTTGTAGTTTTTGTGTGAGGCACATATTTCATAAGGTTCAGGTCATTTTGGTCTAACAAACAGGTAGGCTAATCTTTAACAGTATGTGCATTGGCCATATATGCAAGTGAATGTCTCTATGTTTATCTGGGTTGCAATTGTGTAAGCAAGCCAAGTAATTGTAAGTTGGGTTTGTACCCACCACTATTACTAACTTAAAGGCCATTGGAGAGCATATCCATGGACATTGTAGGAGGCTTATTCATGTCCATGAGAGGGCATGACTATTTGTTTGTGCTGGTGGGCAAAATACTTTTTATGGGCAGTGAAGCAGCATAATTATTTTTCACTCATGTGGGTTCATTTTGGTCTTCTAGAAAGTATAATATTAGATAGAGATCTAGATTGTTGGGGTAATTTTATTGTATACGTTGAGAGAAGATGGACAACTGATTGAAATTTACTACCTTATTTCATTCCCAAATGGATGGGAAACAAAGGTGGTGAATTGTGCCTTGGTACAATTTTTGAGGGAATGTAATTAAAGCCTTTAAAGGTATCCAAAGTCATAGAATAAAAGAATGGCATATATTCTACACATATGATAGGGATTGCCATACATCAACAAGTTTTTCACCATTGTTTTTGTTACTTCCTAACTAGCCCCTTCGTGTTGCTTTGGGATAGTCACAAGAAACATTGGAGAACTTGGATTTAGGGGTCTACAAAGATGAAAAGTTCATTGATAAGATTTGGCAAATACATATTTGAGTTGAGGAGAAATTGAAGGAGCCTCAAGCTAAGTACAAGAGATGACATGACCAATATGTACAAGAGCATGACCAACATTGGTGAAAAGATAAGTCAAGGTTGGAGATTGTGTATGGCTGTACTAGGGAGGAAAGGCTCCAAGAACCAGTTAAAAAGCTCAAACCATTAAGTTATGATCTATTTCAGCTTCCAGGTATTGGAGTAGGTTGTAGAAAATGCATTGCAGTTGGACTTGCCTCCCTACATGAAAATATATTCGGTTATCAATGGTGAGAAATCTTCGTTTATTCCAGTCTTCCATGCTTGATGAGGAGAGAATGGAACATAGTGGGATTGAAGAGGCAATTACTGTGCAACACAAAATAGTATTCCAAAGTCCTTGAGCTTTTGGAGAGCAAAAGCCCCAGCATGGAGGTGTGATAAAAAATGGATCCAAGTATTATGACAATGGGGTCAGTTGATGTCGTTTCCATTTGAGCACTTGTAAAACTATGTTGTCCCATGTTTACTCAGTAAGATAGTTTCAGAAGTCTGTATGCCGGTTCTTAGGTTGGAGGTGGCCTTGGGGTGACCTAGAGCATATTAGGGAGGTTACAGAATAAGGGATTTTGATGTTGAATTTTGATGACAACAATGATGTTAATGAAACCACTAGTTTGCAACAGGAGGCAAAAATGCCTTGGGAATTGCATTACAACCCTAGGGGTTTTGTGACTGTTGGAAGTCAACAGATAGCAATTTTACACAAATTGGATGAATTGTCAAATACAAAATTTGAAGGGAGACTCCTTGGTTTGAATTTCCAACATTTGTACTTCATTTTGATGCGAAGGATAAATCTGGAAAGGGTTGAGAACACTTGAAACAATGAAACACAAATTTCAAGGTTTGGTTCTCAATTCTGTCTTCATATCTTCAAAATTTGACAGTTGCAAGAGGCAAACAGGGCTTCAACGATGCTTTGGCCATTTATAAGGTGTTACAAAGTCATTCAATTTGTTGAAAGGGTTCCAATTCATCAATTTGACATTGTAAACACTTGTATATGACTGGATCGTAGTGACATAAGGAGCAAAAGTTCACTCTTCCGGAGTGCTCTTCCCTCTTGAGGGTTTCTTGTATGGTATTGAAACTCAGACTCAGGAAGCCATTTTTTCCCCTAGACTTGGACTTGGCATCAAAATTTGGCAATTAAAAAAATAAAATAATATATGACAAAAATGTATTTTTTGGTTTTGTTTGAAAATTTCAAGTTAATTTTTTCTATTTTTTTAGACTTCGTCAAAAAAATAAAAAAGAAATGCCAGCCTAGGGTGTTTACTGTTAATAGTTGTGACATTAGTTTATTTTTTAGATTGCATATAATAAGATAGGATGGGAGTTGCACTAGTTCTCATGTTGTACTTTATGCTTACCAATTCCACTATTTGATTTTGGTTATCTTGCATACGACTAATCTCTCTTTATCTTGACAAGGATTAATAAATAACAAATGTAGAATACACCTTTATTCTTATGTTTTCAACTCAGTTTCTGTTATCTGCCATATGTTGTTATTTGCCTTGATATGGTAATTATGGCAATTTGCAAATTTACATGATGCAATTGCACTTTTTTTTCCTAAAAATAGGAAGTGGTTAAATTTTCACAAATATCAGACAGCTTTATGCTATGCCACATTATTTGAAATTGAATATTTTTCCCTTCTTAACATCCCAATATTTCAAGGCTTCTATTCTAGATTGTCTTTATTGTTTCCATAACTGCTTGTCCAGGCTTGCTTTTGCAAATTTATCTTGGTACAGTAACTATAGTAGTAATTAAATGTTTCTGCCCAATTCTTTGTTGTATGCTTGAATACATTTTCGTTGCTTTGTATGACAAATTTAACTTCGTTTGTAACTATGGTAATAAATAACCGACCATGTGCGGTTATTCCCAACATTACAAAGTATGGATATAATGTAATTTACTTTTCTTCAGCAGGAGTTGGTATAATTCTTATTAATTTAGTCCTCTGGCGAGTAGCCTTGTATTTCACCACATTACATTGGAAATTGAACCTTTTCGTTTTTCCTAAAAGCTACATGTCAGCTGTATTTAGATGATAATAGTTTGATAATTGAAATATTTTAGAAATGGAGACATCAAATTTCCAGTCCATAATGAATTAGTACATACATTTTCTGGATTCAACTGTGTATGCTTTGTTTTGCATCAACGTTTCAGATCATACTCCGTGATCCAATTTTAGAATCTTACATGTTTTTAACTCATTTAAGCGTCTAGCCGTTATCTCTCTGATATTAGCTATCTGTTTCTTCAGAACTTGTTATTAATAAGTGTGTTGTTTTGCAGGTCAAAGATGCATATTAAAAATGGATCATCATTGTGTATGGGTTGTCAATTGTGTCGGTGCTCGCAATTATAAGTTCTTTCTTCTTTTCCTGGTATGTCCTTCTTGAGTACTCTTTAAATTTCACCCTCAATACAAAATCCTCACAGTTTTACTCGGAGATGTCATGTGATTGTTTCTGAATAATAAAGTCTTTTATTTTCGTAATTTGAAAGATTTTTCTGCTTGCCTTATTTGGTTGATTGGCTAACAAAATTGGCAATATTCTTCTGCTTTTAAGGGTGTTTTCTGTTGTCTGCTGCGTGTTTATTGTTTATCTTAATTGTACATATTAAGCTTTTTTTGGTGTCAATGCAGATTTATACATTTTTGGAGACGACATTGGACACAATCGTGCTGCTACCACACTTCATTAATTTCTTCAAAGATGCAGAGAACCATTCTAGTTCTTCTAGCAATCTAGCAACCACATTTCTTGCATTTAGTGAGTCTGTCCTTTATTTATTTATCCAGGTTTTAGTATTGTTCAACTCAGGTGACATTTTCCCTCGAGTTTGCTAGTGTGTTTATTATGCTCATGGAATTCATCTGTGTTTCATGCAGTTCTTAATGTTGCTTTTGCTCTGAGTTTGCTTGGGTTTCTTATCTTGCACACATCTTTGGTGATGGCTAATACAACTACAATTGAGGTGAGTTGCATAATTACTTTCATTATGTCGTGTCTTTTTTTTTGGTTATATAAACAATACTCGATGCTTTACTTTTCCAGGTTTATGAAAAGAAGAAATCAAGTAGATGGCGATATGACATGGGTAGAATGAAGAATTTTGAGCAGGTGGGTGCTATTTGGTGATGCTTGTCTTTCGTATATTTACCTACTCATAGTACAGACTGGATATCATAGCATATACATTTTACTTCGTTAACTCAGTTCCTGTTTTACTATACAAGGTTTTTGGAACGCGGAAGCTATATTGGCTGATTCCGCTGTATGCAGAAGAGGACATTGCAAACATGCCCATGCTTCATGGACTTGACTTTCCAATAAGGCCAGACGTCGAAGAATAAAAATAAATGCATCTCATCATTTAAAAGTGGGATGATACCGATTACAGGTGGTAACCATTATCTACGTGCTTAATGAGGTCATAAAATAGCATTGTGAATCAATGTTGAGAAGTCAGTTTTACTACATCTGCGATTTGATTCCAATCTTACATTTTCAGCATTTATTCCCAAGTTCCTATTATTGTGAATAGCAAGTCATTTAGCTGAAGTAATGTTTGCATGTTTCAACTCTGGTCAATCAAAGTGGTGGTGGAAGAAACAAGGATGAGTTCATGTATTGTTTGTACCAGAGAAGCAAAAGTCTTTTTGGGGAAAAATCTGCAAACTAAAAGTACAAGATTTTTTTGAAAAAATCGGGTTTAAACGGGAAAAATTTGGATTTAAAAAATATTAAAAAATGTTGAAGAAGAGACAAAAGTTGTCTTTGAATTTTAAAGATATTTCCGTCTTTGAATTTTAAAGATATTTCCATAGTATATATATATATATATATATATATATATATATATATATATATATATATAGCAAACAAAATAGAGAGTTTAGCCCATGAATTGTCCAAATGAAAAATTGTAGGATGTAAGCTTTGCTACTAAATGATTTTTTTTGGTAAGTTTTGCATGAAGTTGATAAAGTTAAAGTTATTGCTAAGTTAACAACAAAACGTTTCACTCTCTAGTCTTCTTGTATGATGTGAGTGGATGGTAAAATGTCACTAACAACATTGCATTCCAAATTATTATTAATATAAAAAGAATGTTTAGTCATAGAGATTGTTGTAATGTCCCCTAATTGGGTATGCACTAAGTTTGCCCTAATTTCGTAATTTTTAAGTGAATAAGTGGATTTAGAGAATACCTTTCGCTTGATTGTAACCTTGCAAGCAGATTAGAAACTTCTTATAACAATAATCCCAATAATCAGATTAGTGAATTCATAGCAGAACAATATAGCATAATTATTAATATATTCAGTAACAAAATTATTGATTCAATCATTTAACATTCTAAATATCTTAGAGAGCTCAATCATAGGAGAGCATGGGAGAGTGTGGCTTTGATGGGTGTCTCAAACCCTCTACCCTAGGTCCAAGAGCGAATATAGCATCCCTCTTGGCCTCATGTGGCCCATGCCATCCATATGAGGTGGTCTACCCAATGAGGTGTCCCCTTTTTGTTATCCCCTCAACTTGTCAAACCTTCTCCTCCTCTCTATGATTGGTCATCTTGTCAAACCTTTTCCTTCTCTCTATGATTGGTATCCTTGTACTTATGATAAGAGAAAAATGTTTCAACAAGGTGCGTTGTAAACCATCTCCTCTAGGGCTAATGGCCTCATGGAACCATCTAGTTCTTGTTGAACACAAGATGCCACTGAGAGGGGGCGCAAATCAGTGGTTTCCAAACTTTACCTTTTTCAACCTAAGGTGTGTGTATCGGTTAGCAGATCTAACATAAAGAAAACATACCGGCTAGATAGGAGGATGACACAAATACAATCTCACACAAAAGGAACATCACACAACACCGAATGTACAAGGAAAGCTCAACATGGGAAAAACATCGATGAGAAATGCTGTTGGAGTCTATTGCTCCAATCCAGCCTCACAATGAAACAATGGTTACAACATTTAGTGCACCAACCCAAGGAGCACCAACCTTGCTTTAGGGCACCAACCCAAGGAGCACCAACCCCTGCACTGGGCTCCAACTCAGTGATTACAATATCAAATATTGAAGCAAAAGTAATATCCTTGTTACAAATGAACTTTATAACTCTCACACGTCTCTCCACCGGTTCACCTCTATACAAATCTCCGTCGGTTCTCTGCTCACCTCTTTGCTGCAACCTTACCAGTTCAGCCTCTGCTTCTTCTCTATCGATACTCTGCTCTCTGCTCACTACCGATTCACAGCTTGCCGATTAGCTCACTTATCGGTTTAACCCCTGCTCTAATCTTCTCTATCTCTTCTCTGCAGGTTCACTCTTCTCCGATTCCTTTGTTGATTCACTACTCATGATTTCACACCACTATTAGGCTCAATGATAGTTTGTCGGTTGCTTTACCCTTGTCGACTGCACTCTCCTAACTGGTTCTCTCTCAAGCACACAATCTCCTTTGTGATTGTCGATGGATTCTCTGTTGCACTTTCACTCTCTATACTTCATCACCCGACCTGCAACATCATCAATCATCTTCGGTCATGAGTCTACATATTTATATCTGAGTTTTCCCACCATGACCGACATTCAGATCTTTGGTGCGCTAGGTTTCCTTCATCAACCTCGAGGCAAACCAAATCAAACCAGATCTCCTTTCCAGAGATTGGCCACTTGCAATTGATCACCTATCACTGCCAATCACGTTGCGTCCAAAACATGTTTGCCATATTTGGCAAACACGACACCTGCATTTGTCAAACACCTATGAAGCAATCACGTAGAGAACTTCACCTACTTTGATAAGCACCTGGACACTTTGCCTCGATCACGAAGCCACCAAATCATATCTCTATCCTCTGACCAGTCTTGAGTTGCATCCTTCTGCAACATATTCGTGATTTTCGCTATCGATATTAATGTCGGCTAGTCACCACCTACCTCACCGACAACACTTTATCGACCACACCATGTATGACACTTGTCTCCTATGTGTCATCTTTGTCGGCATCCACCTCTTCTAAGTCATCTGTGTCGGTCCATACAAGATCACCGATAAACCACACAACCGGGTTCATCTACCGGTTCTCTTACTCGATCGGTTATACCCTAACCGGTTTGCCTTCAAATCTATACTTTGCTGATCTGCCGGTGGAACACCCTTATCGGTCATCACACTTGGCAAGCCACCTCATGCACATCTTCAACAAATAGGAGCCTTTCACTTCTGCACCTTGTTAGCTTTACCAGTGGACATACTTACTGGTAACCACCTTGATGACACATTGTCATCAACCTTCAACAATCTCAATCTGTTTGCATCTGTGGCAACACCTTTCTCCATCTTCAATCTGGTTGCACTCTTTGTCTGCAATTGCTTCAACTTTGCCTTCTTCATCAATAGACCGGTTCTCCTATCAACTGGTTTGTCAAAGTGACAAACCTATCCTTCCTTCTCTGTATCGACAACTCATCATGTCTGCCCTAGCTGATTTGGTGCACATCTATGATTTCATGCACCTAAGGCAACTTAGTGTTTCATTGGTTCATCCGGTGTGAGTCTTCAATCACCTGCCTTTAACTCTTGGCAACCTATCTCGGAGAGATGTAATGCATTTCATGCATATTAGGGGATAAGTTCCACTTACCGGTGGGAGTGGATCCTTGTCAACTGCATCCGGCATTGTACCAATATGGCTTCTCTGCTTGAGTAGGCATATTATCAAACATGCACATATGATCCGATTGAGCACACTCACTGTCAGTTTTCTCTTCACCCTGTGATATCTTCTTCATTCGGTGTCTGCATCTTTATTCGGTGGAAGTCCTACTATTTCACATCAAACATCCAACAACATACCGGTTGCCATTTCTTCATTAGCTCACCCTGTTTGCTCACTTGTCGGTTGGCAACAATGCACTGCCAACATATCACTTAATGGTTGTTATACCATATCGGTCTCCAATACATGTCTTCAACACAAGTCAACACTAACTTGTGTACCGGTGACTCCAATGACCACTATGTTGGATGACATTCTCTTCCTTATTGGTGACCTACTATGCTAGTTGACATCAATGACACCATTTCCGGTATGCATCAATGACAACACTGCTCATCAATCTCCCATACCGGTTGACATCAATGACAACAGAATGCCAACAATCTCCCCCTTTGGCATTGATGTCAACACATGTAGTATCCGACATACTACAAATTCTTTCTCCCCCTTTGAATGTTAAAGGGCATTGACAGGGTTTCTCTCCTCCTTGTCTCTACGGTTCAGTGACATATTTTTCTCTCTCCCTTTTTCTCTATCGGATGCTTCACCTCCAATCGTACATTGCATCCGCAACAGTTGAGATGGAGGGCTCAACCACCAACTGACACCAATTGCTCAACAACCAAGCGCATATACAAACTGAATGCCAATTGCATATACAAGTCTGAAACCAATTGAAGGAACTTGTGTCAGTGTATATAACTTACCTGCCGGCTAGACTGCATCATCTCCCCTTGATATGCAGAAGTTATTCTGACCCCAAATTGTTGATACCAAGTGTTGAAGCTGACACTGATACCAATTGTATCTTCTTCGATACCAACTGCATGTTCTCTTGTGCAGGTAACTCTCCCTTACTGCAAGCAACACTCTCGGTGGTCCAGTTGTGATTTCAATAAAGTACAAATTGGAATATTGCAATAGGGGTCTACACATGCAGGAAGGCCAACAACCTAGAGCACACTGCTCATCACAAAAGGAGCCTCATTGACTACAAACACCAAATATTGGTTTACAAACAAAATTCTTAACTTAGAGAATGCATCTGCTATGCTGGATGAGTTTCGGTTCAAGCACTGACTGTACCGGTTTCCATTATGTCCTCCTTTACCGGTAGCTTGCTCTGCATCCCAAACCTTTAAACCAATAACCAAGACCGACTAAAAAATATTATATTCGCATATAGTCGATCAATATTGTTCGCACAATATCACACCACTAGTATATCTCACATCATATGTATATCTCTCTATATCATATCTCATATCCAAAATATCCTAACCAGACTGACTTAAATACCCTTCCCAAACATAAACATAAATGCCTTATGTCGGCTTACAATGATATTACAATTTATTTACATGTTGGCCTAGACAAAAATAAATACATTAAACTTCATGACGATGCCGCTGATTGCTACTGTGTAGACCTGCCAGATCAATCTCCTATGTCGACCTCATGTACCGGTTCGTAGTTTGCCGGTTGTCAAATCATGAATACTGGTGAGTACCGGTTAAGTGTCCAACCCAAAATGATATGTGTTGCCATCAATGACAACCCAACTAAACCGGGTGAGTGTCAATTGCCAACAATCTCCCCCTTTGACATTGATGACAACACTTGTGAAAAATGAATCGCTGAAGTGCTATCCCGGTTCCTCAAAAAAACTGATGACCAAGACTGACCCTACTCCCCTTGAGCTATACATTACTCCTTATGTCCCTTGACATTTTTCACAACAACCACTCACTCTTTGACATCAATGACAAAGGTGGGGTGAAAGAATGAAACCAAAATGTGTTTACCGGATCTAGATGTACTTGAATATATCCAGGTAAGCACCCTTAAAAAATCCTAAGTATCTGAACCAGTTTTCAAAGTACCCAAAATAGATACAAACCCATTAAGAATGTATGCATGTAGTTCTTCTTCTATTAGATCCGCCGGTGTGGGTTTATTCATCAATTCTAGACTTTCCCGCTTATGAAGTAATAAAGTGTTCAACTGGGAACTTACCAATCCTCTCAATTCCCTAGCTCACCGGATTAATCTGTCCATATCTTTCTCCAAGGCTAATATCTCAGATTTTGTAACCAAAATTTGACCATCAATGGCGCTGGTCAATGACTGAGTACCATAAAAAATGTTAGCCAGATGTTCCAACCGGGCCTTTGCTGCTTTTGTTTTCACCAAGTAGTTGTAAGTTTGCCGGTGTTAGTATGAGACCTATATATGCAATTGCATTGATTAAGAGCCTCATCAATCTTTGTAAGTTGCTCTGTCATCTTGACCTTGCCTGATATGATCATATTGTCACAGGTGATCTTCCTAGTGACATTGTATCTCTCTATCAATTGCCGATTTGATATCTATTGAAAAGTTTGAAACTCTTTTGCAATATGTTTAGTTAAACTCTTAAGCTTCCCAGAGGGGCTAGCTACCAGACTAGAGTTTACTGGAACTAGCTGCTGCAAAATCGGAATGGCCTGCTCAATGACCTGCTTGTCTTCTGATCCTTCCTCAACTTCTGAGCTAGAACAAACATTAATTCAAAACTGCTTAGCTGCTCAATGTTCTTTTGCCCAAAATCAACTTGACTGGATGAGCCAAGTGCCCACAATGAATGACTGGACTCTCCAACCCACTGACTAGCATTGGTGGCTTCACCACTTGGTGCGGTAACCATCTCAACCTTAGCCTCTTCAGTATGTACATTTGTTGCCGAAGGTTCAACATCCTCAACCTGTTTATTATCTGTATCTACATCAATAACCTCTATATCTAGAATGTCTTGTTCTGGTGTATCCTGCTTATCATGCACAACTTCAAATTTATCTATCGGTTTTTCTACATTATGTATAGGTGATACTGCCGGAGGAATATCCTCTGTTGGTTTCTGTCCCAAAACCAATGAATCCATACCCAATATACCTTTTCCCTCACCATCAACAGATATGTCTTCAATACCAGACTTAAGCAGAAATATCGGTGCAGTAAAGAAATCTGGTTTGTCTACAAAGAATTTTACCCATGCCTCGTGGGTCTCCTTAACTATTTCGTTTACTCTACCTACCATGAGACTCACATGCCGGTGTTTGCTCCGAAAAATTATTCTATTAGCATATTCAAGACACTGCTGCAACTCCTCATCAGTTATAGCACCATAAATAGTTAATAGCTCCTACAACTTTATATTTTTATCCTCTTTGACCGGTTGTCAAAAGTTGCACCAGTTAACTTCTCAACCTCATTGTTAGGTATTTTCTTTCTTCCAGGAGTCTGACCAATTTGGGGCAAACCGATGATTGCACGAATAGCCTCCTTGGTGATTTTGTAAGGTCGGTCCAACCATATCAATTCCCCGTAGACACTCAGTACATACCAAATCATTTCATCTTTAAATTTCGGCATCTCCAAAATGTCCGTGAAACCTTGATCCTTCAGAATTTGAAATTCCGATTTCATCAATCCTCTCCTATCCAACAGATTTGTCATGTACATTAGTTTGATCTCAGCCGAACCTAAATCCTCTAGAGTGCGGTGGATATATGCACGAACATCTTCAATATACAAAACTCTGTCTGGAACCCTAGAAAATGTGTTGACTGAATCATCAACCTTCACAATCTGAGGGCATTGCATAAAATCGAGCGTGGACGATCCTTGATGTCAACAACAATAGGGGTAGCCATGATGAATAATGATGAACAATAAATACCTAACAGGTACTGAGAGGGGGGGTGAATCAATATAGACAAAAAATTCTCCGACAACTTAAAACTACAAAGACTGCACTAGTTGACAAACAACATCATCAACCTAAAACATGACAATATCGGTAAAACACAGTAAGACTGTAAAAGACATAAACCGGTAACACTTAGAACTTCTCAAAACCTAATATCTCGTTTCAACTTCACCCAGATGCTTAAGAAGGTAATACATTAGAAATACAATGACCTTTAGATCAACATGCTTTACCGCTTAACATGAAACACTAAATCATCACATGAAAAGGCATCACACATAACACACTGATTTTTCACATGGAAACCCAACTGGGAAAAACCATGGTGGGGATGAATACCCACAAGTTGTTCGTGAACTCTTTTGAAGTCCGCTCTGTTAGGAGCCTAGTCTGGTTAAAAACTTTACAATAGGTTTTGCTAAGAACCGATCCTGCTAGGGATCACCCAATTAAGGGATGGCTAAATACCCGGTTAAAGGTTAAAACCCAATTAAAGGTTACCTCGCAAGAGAATTTGAAGAACTCAATGATTTTGAGTCAACCTGTTAAAGGATTTACAAAAAACCTATTAAAGCTACTCGGTAAAGGGATTTTCCAACTGCTGAAATGGTTAGAAGTCAACATGTAATACACTTATCTGCTAACAACACTCAATGCCAAGGCAGATCCTCTTCAGTTCCTTTACATTTGCAATCACACTCTATAGATCTCTACTCACTTCTCCGGTCTGGCAAGAATCACTTCACATACATTTATTTGCCAACAACTTCAAATGAAAAACATCATCGACCTTATAGATAACAATTAGGTCGGTGGCCAAAACCTAAAACCCTAACAATCTAGGTTATCAATACAATTGGTCCAATCCTGATCGTTTAATCACATTACATAGGATAAAACAATCTTGAACAAATATCAAGATGTTCTGCATTGTCCGTTCTTCACCGCTTCTGGATGCTGATAACCCATCACGTGGTTTCCACTGTTTACTAAGATTTTGCACATTCCCGAGGTAGATAGAATCAATCTCTTCATGCAAGATCCTCAAGGAAATCCTTCACGCGCACAAGGCTGATGTGGCAACGTGATCTAATCTTCATTTCAATGCTAACTCATCACAAGATGTCGTCGGTCGAATCGCACAGACTTGGAATGCATCAACCGGAAACCTTTAAGCTGAGACTAACAATCGGTAGTCATATCAAGTGAAACCCCGATACAAACTTTGCATATACCGGTTCACTTGCCAGTTTACTTACTTCAACATATTGGTTCACACTTCATCATACCGGTTCATTTATACTGATTCATACTTCATCATACCGGTTCACACTTCAGCATATTGACATCAATGACAACATACACTATCATCATGTCATCAAACTCTGTACATATGCCAACAATCTCCCCCTTTGGCATTGATGGCAATACACAAAGATATCTCTACATCTTCTTCCATATTATATGTCTTCAATACTGCAGATATCTTCTCCGCTTCACATCATCTCCCCCTTTGACAACAATGCCAAAGTGGAGGCACAAGCTTCCATGTTCCACTATGCTGCCCCCCTGAGGAGTAGCATCCTTCAACACATCAATCCTGAAAAGATTTGACAATCCAATACCTGACTGATGTGGAACATGTACCTTTAGTTCACCTCTTAAAGGGGCAACACCCCTAATTCACCTCTTAAATAGGTAAATGTAGCCTTTGGTAGAGGCTTGGTGAATATATCTGCTAACTGCTCCTTACTGGAAACATGTTCCAATACAACCTCTTTGTTCTGAACTTTCTCTCTCAAGAAATGATACTTGAGCTCGAAGTGCTTGGTTCTAGCATGCAATACCGGATTCTTGGAGATATTAATGGCACTTGTGTTATCACAAAAGATACTCATCGGTTTAGATATAGGGACTTTGAAACCACTTAATATTTCATCCAAATTGTCTGAGTGCAGTTCATAAATGCTGCTACATATTCTGCTTTTGTTGTGGACTGAGAGATACAACTTTGCTTCTTGCTCATCCATGAAACTAGTCTACCACCAAGAAAGAATGCACCACCGGTTGTGCTCTTTCAGTCGTCCACATTACTAGCCTAATCGGCATCGGTAAACACTTTGAGATTGAAATCATTATTGTATGGATGCCACAAACCATAATCTATAGTTCCCTTCAGATATCTAAGAATCTGCTTGACTGCTACCAAGTGGGATTCTCTTGGACTTTTATGAAAACGTGCAGTAATGCCCACTGCATGTGTAATGTCTGGTCTGCTGTGTACTACATAGTGCAATTTACCAATCATTGACCGTTATTCCTTCTCATTCACCAACACTGAATTATCTTCTTTAGACAATTTACAACCGGTCATCATCGATGTACCAACCAGTTAGCTGTCTTCCATGCCAAAGGTTTTCAACACCTCTTTGACATACTTGGATTGAGTGATAAATATACCATCTTTCATTTGTTGACTCTGTAGTCCAATGAAGAACTTGATTTCTCCGATTAGTGACATCTCGAATTATTTCTTCATTTCATATGCAAATGTCTGGCTCATCTTATCATCTCCACCAAAAATTATGTCATCAACAAACACTTCACAGATCAGAATTTGATCTCCTTCTGACTTCCGATAGATATTGCTATCTTCACTTGTTCTTTCAAATCCAATCTTCACAAGATGAGAGTGTAAACATTCATACCATGCTCTACGTGCTTGCTTCAATCCATACAAGGCTTTATGTATCCTACACACCATATCATTGTCTTTTGATAGGGAAAACCCATCTGGTTGCTCTATATAAACTTCTTCTTCAAGTATTCCATTCAGGAATGCAGATTATACATCCATTTGATACACTTTGAATCCCTTGAAGGCTGCATATGCAAGTAGCATTCGAACTCCTTCCAATCTAGCTACTGGAGCAAAGGTTTCTCCATAGTCTTCTCCTTCTTCTTGAGCATATCCCTTACATACCAATCTTGCTTTGTTTCTTGCCACTATGCCATCTTCATTTAGCTTATTTCTGAAAACCCATTTGGTGTCAATAACATTTGTGTGCTCAGGTCTGGGTACCAAAGACCATGTACCATTCTTTTCTATCTAGTCAAGTTCTTCTTCCATAGCCTTAATCCAATCTTCATCTTTGTGTGCCTCTTTAAATGTTTTGGGCTCTAATTCATAAATCATGCAAGAATTCTCTCTGACCTTTCTTCTTGTAAGTATTCCTACATCCTTATCCCCTATGATTTGCTTTGGATCATGATGCAACTTTACATACCTAGGAATGATCTTAGCCGATTCCTCTTGCTTTTCCTCTTCCTCTTCATCTTCATCTTCATGTACCGCAACATCTACTGGTGTAGGAGCACTATTGCTTGTACTTGGTTATTTTGCAACCGGTTCCCAGAAGGTTACACCCGGTTCATCTACCGCTCGCTCGTTGCTGGTTTCCTCAGGTTTCTCAGAGGTTTCATCAACTCTGACATTGACACTTTCAACAATTTTCTGAGTCCTATTGTTAAAACACTTGAGAACTTTGCTCTTGGTGGAATACCCTAGGAATATTCTCTCATCACATTTTGCATCAAACTTGCTCTGGTGTTCACTTCTCCTGATATGACACTTGCTACCAAATACTCTAAAGTAGCTTACTACTGGAGTCTTACCAGTCCAATACTCATAAGGAGTTTTATCCTTACCTTTCTTGATGAGTACCTGGTTCATAGTGTAGATTGCAATGCTCATCGCCTCTCTCCAAAAAGTGTGAGCAACCTTCCCTTGAATCAACATCGTTCTGACTACTTCAACTACAGTCTGGTTGTTCCTTTCTGCTAGACCATTTTGCTGTGGAGTCTGGGGGGCAAATAGTTGTCTCTTGATGTCGTTCTCTTCACAGTACTTATTGAATTCACCAGAAGTGAACTCACCTCCTTGGTCGGTTCTAAGGCATTTGATCCTCTTACCGCTTTCCTTTTTAACTAGTGCTATGAAGGCTTTAAACTTTCCAAAAGCTTCAGACTTGTCTTTCAAGAATGTGACCCACATCATTCTTGAGCAATCATCAGTGAGAATCATAAAGTACCTATCTCCCTGAACACTCCTAGTTTTCATAGGACCACACAAATCAATATGCACAAGATCAAGTAAATTATCTGCTGTG
Organism: Cryptomeria japonica; assembly: GCF_030272615.1. NCBI lineage: Eukaryota > Viridiplantae > Streptophyta > Pinopsida > Cupressales > Cupressaceae > Cryptomeria > Cryptomeria japonica. The sequence goes on from NC_081415.1 coordinate 466,555,575, forward strand.
AAAGATTTACCTTTGAAGGTTGAGGAAGACATTTTCTCCATTTGACATTCTCTGCACAAAGGATTCTCCGATTTGTTCAGCATAGGCGATTCTCTAACTGCCTTGATCTTACTAGCCTTCACAATATTATCAAAATTTACATGACAGAGTCTTCTATGCCATATCCAACTGTCATCAAACTTAGCCATTAGATATTGACCGATATTTGTATTTAACTGAAACAAGTTACCTCTAGTCTGCATACCGGTGGCCATCAGTTCATCGCTCTTTCCTTTTATTTTGCACACTCCACATTTGAATTCTAGAGTGAGTCCTTTATCATTCAGCTGGGCAACACTCAAAAGGTTATGTCTGAGACCTTCTATCCAATACACATTATCAGCATTGCTTTTTCCATTTAGAGAGATGCACCCTTTGTCTTTTACCATACATGGTGCATCATTACCAAATCGGACTACACCTCCATCGTACTCTTCCAGTGACATAATTTTTTTCGGTCACTAGTCATTTGGTGAGAACATCCACTATCAATAATCCACTTATTAGAATTATCAAAGCGGGAGACAAGAGCCTTTTTGTCTGACACATCTTCCTTAACGGCTACAAACACTATGTCTTCGCTTTCTTCATCTTCTGATTCATCATCAGTGACACCTTCATCGACTGCAACAAGAAAGTTTCTCCTATTTCCTCCTTTGAACTTTTAAACTTCTCCGGTTTGTCCTTATTATCACTATTAGGACAGTTGACAGCAATGTGTCCTATTCTATTGCAAGAAAAACATTTCAAAGGGAGCTTACCTCTGTATTTTCCAGTTCCCTTAGGAAGTCTCTTGGCAAGAAGAGCTTCAAATTCCATCAAGATCTCCTCCTCATCCATATCTCTGTATTGTCTAGGTTCATAGCTAGTACCAGCTTCTTTTCCCTTTCTAGATAGTGCAACAGATGCTCTAAAGGCCGATTCAGTCTTTTGAACACTGCCATCATAACTATTTAGCTCATATGCGGTTAACTTAGCAATGATGGAGTCTAGGGATACCTTTGTCTTGTCAATAAATTTCAACTCCTGAATAGCGGCAACCCTTATTACATAGACTGGTAACAAGGATCTCAAAACCTTGCTAACAACGGTGGGATCATCCATTGTACCTCCTGCACTCTTGATGTCCAACAACAGTTTTAATTCTTATCCCATATTGTTGAATGGTCTCTCCTTCAACCATCCACATGTCTTCAAATTTTCCTCTAAGGTTTTCTTCCTTAGCTTGCTTCACATGCTCATCACCACCATAGATAGTCTCCAGAGTATCCCATACATCTTTGGGATTTTCTTTATCTTGAACATCTATAAACTCAATATCAGATAGACTGCTAATAAGAGCTTCCATGACTTGCCCATTCTCCTGAATTTCTCTTCTTTGATCATCGCTGAGAGTACCGATAGGGACAACATAAGTATTCTTAACATAGTTCCAATGTTGAGCACCCATGCTTTTAATATAGATCTTCATTCTGTCCTTCCATATCTTAAAGTTATCTCTGTTGAACTTAGGACCTTCCCTCTTCATCATTAGAATAGGATCTTTTCCTCAAGCGGTTAAGCTTATAGTACCGAGGACTTGGAGGACGCTCTGATACCAATTGATGAATAATGATGAACAATAAATACCTAACAGGTACTGAGAGGGGGGGGGGGGTGAATCAATATAGACAAAAATTTCTCCAACAACTTCAAACTGCAAAGACTGCACTAGCTGGCAAACAACATCATCAACCTAAATCAGGACAATACCGGTAAAACACAGTAAGACTGTAAAAGACATAAACCGGTAACACTTAGAACTTCTCATAACCTAATATTTCGTTTCAACTTCACCCATATGCTTAAGCAGGTAATACATTAGAAATACAATGACCATTACATCAACATGCTTTACCGCTTAACAAAAAACACTAAATCATCACATGAAAAAACATCACACATAACACACTGATTTTTCATGTGGAAACCCAATTGGGAAAAACCACGGTGGGGATGAATACCCACTAGCAATTACTTTAGTGGCGAATATTCGCCAATGGCGAATTTTTCACGTCGGCCCTGTCGGAAATGACAAATATTTTGTACCGTATGGGGGTGGCCATGTCGCCAGAACATTATCAATTTCCGTCAACGTCACGGCCCGATCGCCATATGTTTTATGCAATTAAATGTTTCTATGCGATGATTTCGCCAATACAATATATGGTGGACGCACGGTAAATTTAATTATTTCGCCTACACTCTCCGAGGTTGCCTTAATAGATTACCTTAATTCGCCTATAGGCATGTGAAGATTTGTTATCCGGGGGGACCCAATTCGCCCGACATCTTGCCGATGCGTGTCTCTAGTCACCCCAACTTTCGCCAACTATATTGTATTCGCTATTCGCCTATTATTTGGACGACCTATAATCGCCTCGAAAATTACGTAAGTCGTATTTGGACGACCTATAATCGCCTCGAAAATTACATAAGTCATATTTGGACAACCTATAATCGCTTCGAAAATTACATAAGTCATGTTATAATTACACGGGATTTGCCAAATATTTGTATACTGGTAAATTCCCGCAGAATTCACCATATAAGGATTGGTATAAATACATGCAAAGATCAGATCTATCTCAACACAATCTGGTGGGTTCTAGGCTCTGAATTCTGATCAATAGCGAAGTTTCAGACCAAGGAAAATCATTGTTGTTGACTGTATTGGCAACTGTCTGTTACCTAAAGCCTAAAGGTGAGTGATCATATTTTTGAACTGGTATATTATACATTATAGTCTATTATTGCTTCTTTAGCAAATTGATATTTTTTTGGTAGCCTTTATTTCGTTGGAGATGTCGAATAGGAAGAGGGGTAGGAAACCTGAATGTGGGGAAGGCCAGGAGAGGCCAACAAAAAGAAGAACGTTGTCTTTGTACTTTGGCATTGGAAAAGATTGTGGAACTGGTGAAAATCAGGAAGCTACATCATCACAAGTACAAGTACAAAATTCGCTACCTGCACCGCATGTTGAAGATGGCGGCGAACCTGATATCTCAGATCAGGATGATCTTGAAGAAGATTATCTGGTAGATACCCAAGTTAGCCAGAATGATAGAATTGACTTGGGTGATAATTCCATTGATGATAATGCACGGAAGGGGAAAAGAAAAGCCATATCAAAAACAGTGAACCACAATCAAAAAAGGATCGGGAGTGGGATATGTCAGTCAGGAATTTTCAAATTAATTGGGCATCAAAGTATCCATTCATTGAACCAGTGGAGAATCCAATTGAAGGCGAGCCTCCAATAGAATGCAGGTGTAAGATTTGCACTTGGAAAAATAAGAAGGAAATTAGGTTGCAGCTAAAATTTGACACCATAGAAAAGCATATGGGTAAAGTTTATGAAAAACAAATGATAGACGGGGTTGAAAAATCAGTGATAAAATGGAAAACAAAGAATGAATGTAAGCATGTGAGGAATGCTGAAGAGTATTATTTTCATGAGAAATTACAGACGAAGCCTGCTGAAGTTAAAGATTCTATTGAAGCTGTTTTTGGAAAAGCAATGCAAATAGAATAACTGGGAAAAGTTGTTCAGTTAAGCGTTGTTTTTCATATTTTGAGCAGAGGGCATGCTATGACAAATTTCCTATCAACTAGTAGTTTATTACACTTTTTGAAAGTTCCAAACTATCCTAATAGACACTGGTTAGTAAATAGTGGATGGGAATGGGCAAGTTGTCTTGCTGAGGTTGAAACAGAAGATGCACAGGAAAAAATAAGAGTGTCAAACTTCATTGCATTTTTTTTAGACGAAGTTATGGCAGTAGACAATACTTCATGGGTATGCATGCATGTTTATACTGTACAGAATCATACCCGCCAACCTCATCTACTATCTGTTGCTAAAATGAAGGAGAGTGAGACAACGGAAAATTTATTTCAACTAGTAAAGAGAAGTTTAATTGAATATGAAGGTATGGATGACATGACGGTAGCCAAAAAATTGCTTTGTGTTGGAGCAGATGGAGCTTCAATAATGCAAGGTCACAGGAATGGTCTTTGTATAAAGATTGAAACTTCATTTGCACCGTACATTACTGCAATTCACTGCATGGCTCACAAAATGAATCTAGCTTTTGGAATTGTGAGCAAGTTTGCTTCGGTTAAAAAAATTGAAATTTTAATCAGAGAGCTCTACTCACACTTCTGTCGAAGTCCCAAGCAATTTATGGAATTTCAACACTTTGCTGATGGATTAACTGACGAGAACAAGCTTCTCAAGGATAATGATACCGGATGGATCTCTTTGGATGGTCCAGCACATCGAGTGTTTTCAGAATATCCATCCTTGATTGGACTATTTCACACAACTCGCGACGAATCAGATCAACCGAAATTTCTTGAACTTCTTGGCAGGTTAAGTAATTTAGAGACACTCTTAACTTTAGTAGCTCTTCTGCCCATGCTAGAGGAAATGAGGAATATTATGAAGGCTACCCAAAAAAGAGCTCTGTATATTGTAGAATATGCTACGCTGCGTAAGATGACAAGCATGACCCTCAACAATCTCTATCGAAATGAACCAACACTATCTGATGAAAAATTTGTTAAGTAGTGGACACTCACAGATTTGAACAATCCTGATAACTTTTTACAAATCGGTGCAGACGGGGAGGTATGTGCCAATGTACGGAGAGTTGAGATACCAATGCACTTCTATACTATGGTTGACCCCGAGGAACCAGGAAAGCGCCCCATGAAGAAACTGGCAAGAGTTACAAAGGAAGATTTCGACAAGATTGTTGAGACTGTAACTACTTCTGTGAAGAAAATTGCATATGATCTTTCCTCAGAAATTAGAAGCAGATTCCCTCCTGACAACCTACTCAAAGCCATGTCTATTGTGTTTCCTCATTATTGGAGCCTCAACAGTGCATCTGATTTTCGAAGTAAGCTACTGACTTTGATAAAACAATTTTGCATATCCAGAGAATTGAATGGAGTAACTATAAATGAAATATTAGACGAAACTCATCTTCGAGAGAAATCATCTCGTTTTGCATACACTATGAAACAATAATGTGCTAAAATGGAGAACCCCCGCGAAGAGGGATCAGTAACAAGGGTTTGGAAATATATAGCTGAGAACGCATCCTTGCGTGATTCAATGCCAGAATATGTGAAGCTTGCTGCTTTATGTCTTACCATGATATTGGGTTCGGTGGAAGATGAGAGAGTTTTCAGTGCTTTGGGGTTCCTAAAATCAAAGCTAAAAAACAAACTAGACAAAAATTTGGAAAATTGCTTGAGACTCTATACATCTAGGTATGATGTCCACACTTTTCCTTATGATAGGGCACTGCAAATCTGGAGGTCCAAATGTGAAAGAAGAGGTTTGGACAACACTTCAAACCAAAGTGCCAGTGGGACTAGTGGACCTACTGGTAGCATTGAGATGCATTTCGGCAAAGATATGCAGACTCAGTCTCAGAGTAAAGAAACCATAGACGAGAATCAAGAAAGCACTGAATTTGATGAGGATGAATGGCAACTGTAAGAGATTGGTATTTATTAATCTTATTACTGTATCTCATCATTCATATTACAAAAGCATATTACTTTTTGCAATTAGAATTTAATATTGATTTGTAATTTTATTTTTCAACTTTCTATTTCCAGATTTAAAATTAGCATAATAAAAAAAAACCATAATGTGTTTATTGATACAAAGATGTTTATTGTTTATTTATACATGTTTGAGTCTCAAATCTATGTGATATATTTCAGAACCATATGATAAATTTCATTCAATAGTAATACACATGTCGAGAACTTAGATTTTCATTAATTCTTTCAAAATATAGCCATATGATACATTTCATTCAATAGTAATACACCAATCTATGTGATTCTACATGCCAATTGCAAAAGTGAATACAAAGTTTCAGAACCCTTTGCAAATGACCCTGAATTCCCTTTTATAGAAACAAGAGAGCAACAACAACTCCTATGTGATTCTCCAATGTCCATGCAAAAGTGAATACAAAGTTTCAGAACCCTTTGCAAAATTGCAAATGACCCTGAATTCCTTTTTATAGAAACAAGGGAGCAACAACAGCTTCAGGTCGAATTGCAAGTTTGCAACATGTGAACACTGAACATCAAAATCACAAACTTAGCACATATTTATATGGCCATCATAGGCCGTATTAACAATTTAACATCTGCTACATGTGTGATGTCTCCTGTTCAAAAAATAGAGTTCAAAATTATATATTAATTCATGCCATGAGTCATGACAAATTAAACATAGATAATAGCTATAGGAGTGCCTAAAACCTACTAATCAGAAATAAAGAAATGCATAAATATTAAAGCAAGGGAGAATTTGAGAATACAAATTTACTGGCTGAAGTTTTGCAGTGTGCATTATAGATTCATAGGCTGGATTAGCAAAATAGCAAACAGGAAAAAAAAAAACCTTGAAATTAAGAATAAAAGAAGAAAATTGTGCAATACATACTATGATTCTTAAGAATTCTGTGCCAATTTTTGTAGGGTGCTCCACTCTTCGTCTGATGGAAGGTCAATATTCTGTAAACTATGGAAAGTCAACTCCAACTTCGTCAACATTCCATATTTAGAAGATTTACTTGACATCACTGTTTCATCCAATAGCGAATTTAGAGTTGTAAATGGTTGGATGAATTCCAGAAAACTTTTGGGAGTTGTGTCCTTTGGAAGCAAGTCTAAATCAGACTTCATTTTTTTCTCCATGATTTCTTTGTAAGCTTCTTCTCCAATGAATTTATTTTCTGTGTCAATAGGCTTAGGCATACCAAGTTTAATCAAATTATTTTTCTTTTCTTGCAGCTTCATTATCTTTTTTCCACAACTGTCCATAACTTCTGATGTTTCCCTTAGCTTCTGGCATTTTTGAATGATAGATGATGTCTTAACTGTGACATCAATGCGGCTCTTAATTCCCTTAGATGCCAAGTAGGTGTCACTGGAACTGTAGACTACTTTCAGAATCTTTTTTGCCATTTCCTCTTTTGAATAAACATGTGTGCTCTTCTCATAGTGCCATTTGATTTTAAAAAAAAATTGTCTCATACTTTCAGTCAATTGAAACCATTCACACAACTTCTCACTCCTCTGCATTATTTCCCGCCAAATGTTTTCTTGTATATACTTCGTTGTATTTTTCATATTATCTTTGAATCTATCATCCAAAGTTTTTATTTTATCATTTGCATTGTGCAGGTCTTCTTTCATTTGTGCACATTTTTTTCTTTCTTCCTCTACTTCCTCTTGCAAATGTTTTTCTTTTTCCTTCCCATGATCCAATAGGTCCTGCAATTTTTTCATTTCGGCGGCAACAGACTCATACCTTCTGTATAATTTTTGAAAACTGGCTTTTTCCTCAACAATTTTTTTACTGCTTTTAGCTAGTTTTTCTGTCAACTCCTTCAATTTTGCATCCTTCTTGTCTTGCTCTGCAATTTCTACTGCAGAGCCCGAATTTTTTATCCTTTTCTGTAATTCATTGCATTTGCTATCTGCTGCTTTCCTCCTTGATTTCACGTTTTCTAGGTTTGCCTGTAACTTTTCTATTTGTTTCTCCAGTTTATTTTTTTCTCTCTCCACCTTTAGCAGTGAAGTGTAGACCACTTCGTTAGTCCTTTTTGACACACTAATTTTGTCCATATTATGTACTTTGGAGAAATCCATTTGGAGGGTGCTAACTTGAAATTGAGAGGGATCTATCTGACTGTGTGGTGGATTTTTATCTTTAGATGGGCCCGGGGGCATAACAACCATGAACTCCATCATATCTTTCTGTGGGTCATATGTTGGAAATACCCTGTTCCTTGTAGGCTGTTCGTTTACAACTTCAGACACAGAATTCCTATGAAATGCTTTCTTTTTTTCTTTATTTGCTTTTGTTGTGTGTTCAAATTTTTCATAGTAATCACGAAATTGAAAATCTGGGGTTGCTGAAGCAATTGAATGTTTGAAAGGTGACATAGGAATACCATAGGCTCCAGTTCCACTTATTCCTGTGGTTTTAACTAATGCTTGGCCAGGATTAGGATTACCAACAACAGTTCCTGATGCTGTCCCACTCCCACTGACACTTTCATGTGTAGTTTTCATAGTCTTTTGAGGTGTGTGATTTGAAGCTACAAATGATTGATTTGTAGTGTCAGTGGCACTTGATATAGGATTCTCAATAGAATGAGATTGAGTATCTACCTCTAGTGGCCTCTTGCGAGAGATATTTTGTTGTTGCCCTTGTCCAACACCAAGACAACTAGTATCAGTAGTAGTACCCATGCCAACATCACCAATCATAGTGGCACTTGACTGAACAATAATAGGAATACTATCCCCAGATTCCCCACCAGTGGCAGTGGCACTTGATTCACCACCAATGGGAATACCATGATGTGGTGGTGGTTGTGGATTTGAACCTGAAACAAATGTAGGTGGATTCTGAGGGTAATGAGTAGTACCTATCGGTGACGAATCTGAAAAATCAAGTCCAATGACTGGTTTATAAGGACCTTTTGATTTTGACCCACCAATCATAGCGACACTTGACTGAACAATAATAGGAATACTATCCCCAGATTCCCCACCAGTGGTAGTGGCACTTAATTCACCACCAATGGGAATACCATGATGTGGTGGTGGTTGTGGATTTGAACCAGAAACAAATGTAGGTGGACCCTGAGGGTAATGAGTAGTACCTATCCTTGATGAATCTGAAGAATCAAGTCCAATGACTGGTTTATAAGGACCTTTTGATTTTGACTGTGATAGAAGTTGTACTTGAAGTGGATACCAAATGCCCTCTCCTTTGGGACCTAGACCACCACCTTCAAAACCCATTTTTTCCACAAGGTTTGCCCCTTTGCTATATTTGTCTTTCATGGACTCATTGACTCCACCTAATATTTTAGGCACTGTAGTAGTTGTTGGAAGGGGCTCAATGACAACCTCATGCTCATCATCATCACCTTCAGTCCCACCATGCTCCATATCCCACAATTTGCTAAACTCTGCATCCTCGTTGATGCTCTCAAATTCTGCACTTGTCTTTGGTTCACCGAGATTCTTCCTCATAGTCCAAAAATCATTTATTTTGGTTTGAGTCCAACAATTCTCTTTACATTCATGCAGAATTGATTTGGGAATAGTTTTCTTAGATGGATTAGTAGATTTTATGTAGAAATTGTAGGACCTCCTATTTTGGATGCCCTCATTGCCCTGGCCCTCCATATTTTGTGATGAAATTTCTTCTGTTGAAATGTTATTGTCAGCTGCAATTTTCTCCATCTCTTTTTTAACCTCATCCTAGGAGTCCTTGTTTCTAAGCTTTTCTAGCAATGGTTTACTTTCATGTTGACATAACGCTGAAGAGTTCCCATTTTTCTTAAGCCTTGCTTGAACTACACCGATTGGATCATACTGCCAAAGACCCTTGTCACCAAAGTTAAATACTGTCAAGAAATCATGTGCCACAATGAAAGCTTTTCTCTCAAATGTGAACCCTCCACATTAGAAAGGCAAGGAAGGAAATATGCTCTTCTTTTGCTGACCATGGAAGTGCCTATCTATGCTCTCCAATTGCCGTACATACTCTAATGCAAATACCCTCTCTGTCACATGTATTGGAAGTCTGTATGGTTTTACTGCCGATCCATAAAACCTTAACACAGTGAATTCTTCCATGAAGAACCAGTCAGCCAATTCTATTTGACTTCCGAGTTGAATGCAATCTCTACAAGACATAGGCAACCTAGGCATTGGAGTGCTTGTAATTTCATTATACATTGGTGCCAAAAAGAAGTCTAGAAAATGGTTGTAGTTCTTTCTGTTATCATGCATCCTTATCTTTGGGCTCCAATCATATATTGGACAGTCCATTCTCTTCCCAGTCTTCTCATCAATCTTATAGCTCACAATTTGAAGCTCGTTGGTCTCAAATATTGCACGATACTTGGATAGAAGGAGATAGCACAAGTAGGATGATAACCTAAATGTCTTACAAGAACCTTTTTTGATCATAAGTAATTGTTTTTGCATGGATTTTACAATGTGATCAATAAAATTATATCTTACTGGCTGACTTGCACAATGGATATTATAAATCATTTCAAGAAGGCTTGCATCCACTTCCCTATCATTTTCCAATCCCAGGCAAAATGATAGCAAGGAAATAGTGTCCTCAATCCATGGAACAAAAATTTTAGAATCATAAGGAGGCTTATGATTCTGATCCAACACAATACCAGTACCAATCTTTATTAGACCTTTGATAAATGAATCTCTGCGACTTGGATCGAGACTCTCATAATTCCCTGCTAGCTTTTCAAGGTCAATTTGGACGTTTGAATTTTGGGCTTCAAATTCTAGGTTCAACAAACGAGCAAATTCTCCCTTGTTTATGGATAGAATTTCCTCTTTTGTATTTTTATTGACAATTGCTTTTTTATCTTCATCATAATTTTCGACGTAGACCATGACAAAATCAAGGCAAGGGAATACTTTAGGTAACACCATCCTTCCCAATCCAACATCCCACGATGCGATTTTATTTGTTATTTTTTGTAACATTGAGTTGAAAACAGTAAATTTTGCCCTGGATGCATCTGTCGCCTTACTAGACAATGTATATCTAATATCTATGATACACTTTTCACCATGGATAGCAGGGTCATAAATATCATGGTATTCATTAATGAAACCTGGTGTTTTAACCAGTTCGGTTAGGTACATTTTGTTTTTCACTTGGCTTCTTGTTGAACTACTGCTTCCCATTTTCCCCATCACTATTATTGTTAATAATTCAAAATAATGCTAGGCAGCTAGATAAAAACTTGAAAATGCTAACCCTCAAATTGGACCACGAGATTACCAAAAGCATAAAAGGTGGGATGTAGGTGTTCTAGATTTTACCCGAAAATTGGAATTTCTATTTCACTAGATTGGCGCAGACAGTCTCTGTTGCAACTTGCATTCCTCAATCTAATAGCTGTTTTTGAATCTCCCTCGATTTACAGGTTTATCCAAGAAATGAAAGACGATTATGATCTACGAGTCTCTTATTTTGAAAACTCTAAAAAGTATAAAAGTAAAACCTAAAGGGCAAAATATCAAGAGTCATGTTGTAATTTTATTAATTACTATTAATAACTATTCGATGCCGAAGGACAAAACATTCATTACTTCAGTATAAATTCTGAGGACTTTAAGAATCATGTTGTAATTTTATTAATTATTATTAATTATTCGATGCCGAAGGACAAAACATTCAATACTTCAGTATAAATTCTGAATTTCTGAGGACATTAAATGTAATACGTTCAATTCCGAGTGAAGTTCTCCCAAATGTGTTCACTTCCCACATTCGGGTCGAAATCCACCCTAAGCCGTTGATCTTTGCTCATCCAACGGACGAGGGACCAAGGTACCTATTGTGACTTTACGGGTGAGTTTTTTAAGTCTGTTTAATAATTTTAAACTTCCGTCCGAAAAAGTGCTTTACAGACTTACTTATATTTAATTAAATTTAAAACGTTTCAATTTCGGGCGACGTTCTCCCAAATGTGTTCACTTTCCACATTCGGGCCGAAATCCACCCTAAGCCGTTGATCTTTGCTCATCCAATGGACGATGGTACCTGTTGTCAGTTGTCATAGGTCCCATCACTTCTACCAGTTTTCAGGCACGTCACCATACTCGTGTCACTTTTCCGGTTTGATTTTTAGTCTATTTAATCATTTTAAACCTCCGCCTGAAAAAAAGCTTTATAGACTTAATTGTATTTAATTACATTTAAAATGTCCAATTTCGGGCGAAGTTCTCCCAAATGTGTTCACTTCCCACATTCGGGCCGAAATCCACCCTAGCCATTGATCTTTGTTCATCCAACGGTTGCGGGTCGATGTTACCTGTTTTAAGATGTAGTGGGTCCCACGACTTCTGCCATTTTTCTGGCACGTCACCATACTCTCATCACTTTTTCGGTTTTATTTTTAGTCTATTTAATCATTTTAAAATTCTGCTCGAAAAAGAGATTTTTAGAATTAATTATATTTAATTAAATTTAAATGTCCAATTCCGAGCGAAGTTCTCAGAAAGGTGTTCGCTTCCCACATTCGGGCCGAAATCCACCCTAGTCGTTGATCTTTGTTCATCCAACGGTCGATGGTACCTATTTTTCGATGAAGTGGGTCCCACGACTTCTGCCATTTTTTCTGGCACCTCACCATACTCGTTACTTTTCTGGTCTGTTTTTAAAGTCTACTAAATCATTTTAAAATTCCTTCCAAAAAAGAGATTTATAGTCTACAGAGTCATAGACTATAAGTATTAAGTATAGACTTTCACTTAATTTTATTTAATTAAATTTAAAATGTTCAATTCCGGGCATTGGGCAATAGTTTGAGATAACTATTAAAAATAATGTTAATATTATTTGTAAAAATTTTAAATTCAAAAATAGTATTAAACATGAAACTTAGTTTGTAGAATAAAACAAATAACTAAATAAAAATATAAATTTTGATCTGCAATTTGAAAGGTAAAAGATTAATATTAAAAAGAAAACATTCAATATTAAATCTAAAATATTAATTTAACGTTTAACAAAATTCTTTGAAAATATGTTTACGATATATCATTTTCAAAAATAGTTTAAAAATATATATAAAATTTCAATATAAATTTAGTCTATTAATTTTAAAAAATATGCAACTGTAGTCCTCAACCTGTTAAGGCGAGAAAATTTGGAAAGTACAAATGCCAAGGTGGTGATTAATTGTTGCACAAGGAGTTGTCTACGACATGCTGCACGAAAAGAGGAAGGGGAGGATGGCAGGAAATCTTTTTCCTGATCTCATGGCATTAATGTCTTATTGTGCACATTCATTACCCGACCTATAAGAGTTAAGACGAAGGCATATTTTTTTACCTTTTCATCTGTGTACCACTTTTTGCTTTGAAGTAGCTGCAAGTGCAGAACAAATCTGTAGTTTGTAGTTCGTAGAATCATACCTTCTATAAGACAATGGAGGCTAATTTCACACTTCGAACAGACAAGAAGTTGGTGCCCTTTTTGGGCAAAGTATCTGATAAACGAATGCAAGGACTATTCAGGTTTAAGGAGGAGAAGTTGTGGGCGGTAGCTTGACTGATGCTTGCAGAGGAGGTGGCACATATTAGTCACCGGTATCGAACTAACATGGAGGTTTACTCTCTGATTATGGCGTGGGCCTGTGAATTCGAACCGGAGCTGGAAAAGGTAAAACTCACATGGTCAAATTGATTGATGGGGAGTTTTTGATTAACCTGGATTCAATCTTAGAGTGGTGGTGCCGGGAGTTGGCATTCAAATTATGGAAGGGGACGACCAAGAGGAATTGCTTCCTTTTATTCATGGCTCAGAGGATGAAATCAAATACCAGTGTCGTGAACGAGCCCGAGTGGGGTGGGAAGCGATGAAACTCTTTGTTAAATTAACAAGGGTGGATGAAGTCCTGAATGCTTTGTATGTGGTGGCAAGGATGGAGGTTGGTAGGGCATTGAGAGATAGGGCTGAAGAAGGAAGGGCCATACAGCTACTGGCAAGCTTGGAGGGCGACCCCGACTTCGGGTTCCTAAACTGCATTCCAAAAATGAAAGCTGAAGCGGCAAAAGGGAAAGCCAAAGCATTGACCTTTGAGGAGGGAAGGGACTGGGAGGACCAGGGGGATAGTGAGACTGAGTGAGCGGCCTATCGGCAATGAACTAGTTTTTTTGTCTGCTTGCTATAAGCTGTGGACAAATTTTGTATCTTGAAACATTTCAATTAATTGAATGAAAAAACCTTGACCGATAAACTTTTGTATCTTGCAACTTTTGAAATTTTGTATTCTGAATGACTATATAGTAATAGTATATATATATAAAATTATAATCAACCATAATCAATGTACAAATAATTAATGGAACGGATTGAATTTTTTTTTATAGCATTACATAAACAGATCACGGTATTAAATTTATTTCCATTGTTTAACAAATAATTGAAATAACGTAGCCGGTAGCTCATATACAAAAAGCATTTGAAAGAAATTAATTAATAAAAATGAAATTTGATTATAGAAAGCATTTTTATATCCATAAGAATGTAAGAGGCAAAGTGAAACAAACTGGAATTTGAAAAATTATCATTAAATTATTTATGCTTTTGAAATTTACAATTTTTTTGTCAGAGGCTTGAGTCCCCCAAAAACTTAAAAGCCAAAATGAGTGAGCCTCTGGCACTCAGCCTGTTAGGGTTCAAGGACATAGGAAAAAAAAACTACAGGTAGTGGAATTGTTTACAATTTTTCCCTATGAATCTGGCCCTCCTTCCATGTAGAATTCTTCAGACAAGATAAGCTGGGAGAATTCTTCAAGCCACATGTAGTTTGGAAAGTCGTCCAGGAAGAACCATTTCTGGAGGAAGTCCCTGCCAATCCGCACCTATTTTGTGTGATGCGTCAGCTGCTCCGCATTTAGGTTTAGGAGAAATGGTTGCCTAGCCACTGGCAGTGTTTGGTCAGGGAGGAGAAGCTTGGATAAATCACTCGCCCAAGGGATCCCCACCCCTAATTTTGCAAGAACGACAAGAGTAATGTCATCTCCGAGGAAGTCTTCTTTAAAAAACTTCCTCAATAGCATCAGCATATCCACCTTGTCTCCTCCCAAGTCCAGAAGAGACGCTAAGAAGCGAGATGTAAGGTCCGTGTTAACATGGTACCTATTTTCATTTCGTAGAAATTCTCTGCCCAACACCATCCGCATAGCTTCATTGGTGAACGACCCAACCTCCTTGCAGACTAATTGGAGGGTTGGGTCTCTAACGAAGCCTAGAAAGGCCCTCTGGTCCTCTGCAGAAATGCTTTTCAAGCAGATGGGAGTGTCCATCTTGAGAAAACAGATTAACAAATTAAACAACCTGAGCAGTGAGCCTATAAACCTAAAAAACCGTGAGCTCTAATGATTTATCTACTAAATGGAAAAGGCTAATTGAAGATGAAAGAAGCAGAGATCGTATATAAATTGTTGAAGCTCTTGATTGTAATAATTACTTCTTTAACAATATTAACTGCTATAATTTTTTTAAATCTTTAGTATCTCTGCAAATCTTTCCCATAAATGCACGAGTGTGCGAAATTGGAAACAGCTATGAACTAGTACCAAATTGGCAAGTATCACATTGGAAGTCGTGGGGACAGAGTGGATTACCGTAAGTGAAAAGATATATATTAAATGAATGAAATTACGGATCATGATTCGTGACATTTGATACGTGTCTATTGAATCCAATTCCATTCCGGGCACTTTCTGGTGAGCTATGTTCTCTTCAAAAAATTGGGCCGAAATAAAACTTCAGCCATTGATATACGATCATCGAACGGTTTAAAATCATTGATAGATTTTAGGTATGTGTCACCCTTTACGTGTCAAAGAGGCCACGCTTATTGATACATCGTGTAGAGTCCGGACTCAATGTATTATGTGATGTGATGTACTGATGTGATGTGATGTGCCTTGTCTATTAATGGCAATGAATTTATGAAATCGCCAATGAATTATATATTATACCACAAATAACAAAATGTTTGCCAAAACATTTAAATAATTTTCAAGCGGTGGATAAAAATCGCCAATACATTTAAATAATTTTCAAGCGGTGGATAAAAATTGTCAATACATTTAAATAATTTTTCCTTCGGAGTAAAAATTTTCGCTCATACAATTATATATTTGTTCCTTTAACAATAATTATTCGCCTCCCACAATAAATATTTTCCCCATAGAACAAGGTATTATTCGCAAGAAATTTATGGCATTTTTGCACACTAGAAAAAAAATCGCCAATACAAAATAATTTTTTCGTCATTTAAAAAAAAAATTCGCCATCGATATAAAAATTTCCCCCCGAAAATAATGTCTGATTCACTAGGATTTTACACAGTTGCTCAGGGGGGGGGGTTTCTTAAAGTTATCCCTGATACCCACAAGTTGATCTTGAACTCTTCTGAAGTCCGCTCTGTTAGGAGCCTAGTCCGGTTAAGGACTTTACAACAGGTTCTGCTAGGAACTGATCCTGCTAGGGATAACCCGGTTAAGGGATGGCTAAATACCCGATTAAAGGTTAAAACTTTGTTAAAGGTTACCTCGCAAGAGGATTTGAAGAACTCAATGATTTTGAGTCACCCTGTTAAAGGATTTACAAAAAGCCTGTTAAAGCTACCCGGTAAAGGGATTTTTCAACTGCTGAAATGGTTAGAAGTCAACAGGTAATACATTGATCTGATAACAACACTCAATGCCAAGGCAGATCCACTTCAGTTCCTTTACATCTGCAATCACACTCTACAGATCTCTACTCACTTCTCCAATCTGGCAAGAATCACTTTACATACATTCATTTGCCAACAACTTCAAATGGAAAACATCATCGACCTTATAGATAACAATTAGGTCATTGGCCAAAACCTAAAACCCTAAGCATCTAGGTTATCAATACAGTTGGTCCAATCTTGACCGTTTAATCACATTGCATAGGATAAAACAATCTTGAACAAATCTCAAGACGTTCTGCATTGTCCGTTCTTCATCGCTTTTGGAAGTTGATAACCCATCATGCGCTTTCCATCGTTTACTAAGATTTTGCATATTCCCGAGGTAGATAGAATCAATCTCTTCATGCAAGATCCTTAAGGAAATCCTTCATGCTTGCAAGGCTGACATGGAAATGCAATCTAATCTTCATTTCAATGCTAACTCATCACAGAATGTCGTCGGTCGAATCACACAGACTTGGAATGCATCAACCAAAAACCCTGAAGCTGAGACTACCAACCGGTAGTCATATCAAGTGAAACCTCGATACAAACTTTGTATATATCGGTTCACTTGCCAGTTTACTTACTTCAACATACCGGTTCACACTTCATCATACCGGTTCACTTATATCGATTCACACTTCATCATACTGGTTCACACTTTAGCATATTGAAATCAATGACAACATACACTATCATCATGTCATCAAACTTTGCACATATGCCAACAAGCCACACCTACCAAAATGAGAGTAGATCTAGAAGCCATTTCAAACAAAAGATAGTCTGGAAACTGATAAAATACCTCACAACCTTCGCTAGTGAAAGTTCTTGAAAATCCGCACCAAATGCACTATAATTCGCTTAAAAATACTTTTGATTATCTTGAATTGCCTTAAACTCGCTATGCTTCACTGTGAATGCTGTGTCATCAGAAATGAACCAACATTTCTCTTTTATTCTATGAAAACCCTAATTTCCCATTAACATAAATGCATGCCAGTCTATCATATCGGGTTCAAAATCCATGCCCTCAGTGCCGAGAAACCTTCATACTAACTTCTCCAAGATCAAAAACAAGCTTTCAGACCGCTACTAGGGGTAATGCAATATCTATCAATAATTTGCCTCCCCCTAAGGATAATGCTTTAGTTACCAAATGAGTTTCCTGTCGGTGCAGGAACATTCTGCTATGCCGATTGAGTAACTAGGTTGATTGTTTCTGTCGATTGATCTTCAGATTTCCTAACCCATTTCCTCTCATGCTCCTTCCAGATATCATCAACTTTCTATTTTCCTTTTTCATCATTTCCTACCTGATTGTTCTTGGTTCTGCAGAATTTAGCAATATGTCCTATTTTGTTTCATGCATAGCAAGTGACATTATTTTTTTGAATTGCCTTACTATATCCTTGATCATTCCTTGGCCTACATTGATTAGCCACATGTCCAAAATTTCCACATGCATGACATCTCACATCTACTCTACAATCTTCTATCCTATGACCATACTTTTTACAATTTGAACACTGACCAGGAACTGCATTATTATCCTGATTTGTTCTATTTAATGTCTTGCCATATGACCAAATTTATTGCAAACAAAACATCTACCATTGAATTTATGTACATTGGGTTGCCTTACTAGTGGTTTCTGGTTGACAAGTGGATTCTCCTTTTGACTGGTTGTTTCAACTTCATTTGCAGTACCAAAGCTTTCTCCTTGCTCAAATCTAAGACCTCTAGTGTCTCCCTTGTGCCTTTGATCCTTCAATAGTTCATCAAGCTTTGCAGAACTGTCCTTGAACTTGTCTCTATATTCATTTGCAATATCCAAATTTCCTCTTAGGACTGCTATTAATCTTTCCAACTCTAGCTCATTATTATAGGATTGCACCAGTTCAGTTCTCAACATATCATTCTCATTTGCCATCCTAATGCATTCCTCAGATCTGTCTTTCAATGATCTGCCAAAATTTTCTTCATTCTTTTTCCGATCTTCAATATCCTTGGACATCCTCATAGTTAGGGCTTGCATTTCATTCTTCATGACAGTAATCTCTTGACTCAACTTTTGACATTGTTCTTTAAGGGCATTCTTCTCTTCATCATCCTGATTTTGTAAAAGTTCCTTTCTTCTAGCTTGAGCAGATGACAACCTCTCCTGTAGGATAAGAATGAATTCCTTTGTAGAGTTCAACTCATCTTGCAATTTCAAGTTTTTCATCCTTTCAGCATCATAGTCTTCAAGAACTACTTCAAGTTGTTTCTCCATACTCATCTTCATGGATTCCGGATTCAAGATCTTCCTTAAGCTCTTAGACTTACTCCAAGGCACCAAACTCTGATACCAATTGTTGGAATCCAAGAACACTGAGAGGGGGGGGGTGAATAAGTGTTCTGCTGGTAAGATAAGTTTTAACCTTGTTAAAAAAGTGTTTTAGTAACTGGTAACTTTAAAAGAATATAACAAGTATAAATAATGCCACCACAAGAATATACACCATAACACAAAGATTTATACGTGGAAAACCTCAAAGAGGAAAAACCACGGTGGGATTGGTGACCTACAATATTTTTCCATTGGCCAAATGAATAAATATTATAATAGGGGCCTGCACATGCAGGAAGGCGAATAGCCTAGAGCACAATGCTCATCATAAAAGGAGCCTCACTGACTACAAACACCAAATATTGGTTTACAAACAAAATTATGAACTCAGAGAATGCATATGCTATACTGGACGAGTTCCGGTTCAAGCACTGATTGTACTGGTTTCCATTGTGTCCTCCTTTACCAGTAAATTTCTCTGCATCCCAAACCTTTAAACCAATAACCAAGACCGACTACAAAATATTATATTCACATACAGTCGATCAATATTGTGCACACAATATCACATCACTATATCTCGCATCATATGTATATCTCTCTATATCATATCTCGTATCCAAAATATCCTAACCAAACTGACTTAAATACTCTTCCCAAACATAAACATAAATGCCTTTTTTTAGGCTTACACTGATATTACAATTTATTTACATTTTCGCCTAGACAAAAATAAATATATTAAACTTCATGACCGATGCCGCTGATTGCTACCGTGTAGACCTGCCGGATCAATCTCCTATGTCGGCCTCATTTACCAGTTCCCAGTTTGCTAGTTTCCCTAAATGCGAGTTGCCGAATCATGAATACCGGTGAGTACTAGTTAAGTGTCCAACCCAAAATTATATGTGTTTCCATCAATGACAACACAACTAAATTGAATGAGTGTCAATTGTCAACAGTCTGATACAAATCATAAAATATGGCTATGAGCTCCCCCTGAGCCATAGATCTCAGGTCATCTTTGCCTGTCAAGTTCTAAACCAGTTTTCCAAACTGCACCTTAAACTGGTTGAGCTGTGAATGTGTGATCAACGGATGATCTTTCAGTTCTATTATATCCACCACAACTTATGACATGATCTTGAATGAACACAATGCCATACCACATCACTATCATGCCACATATCAAACTGGTTAGCCCATAAAGATGCATGCATATAAGATCTACTATCAGGCCAACATATGTCATTTAGGTCTTTTCCAATACCACCCGAGACATAATCACTTCAATCCATGCAACTAGAGTTACTGCAATAATCCTAGACCTTATTAACTTGTATAACCTGCAATACCGGTTAGTATCCATACTGGTAACATACTACACATACCAGTTTCCTATCCCAGTCCATCATCTCTACTGGAGCATCTTTCTCTAACTCCTATCTTCTTGTGTCAGTTGCTTCTGATCCCAATTTCAAATCAGCCATCGATTGACAAATGCAACAGTGATCCATCTCTCATATGTAGGTGTGTAGCCAAGTCAGCCACTACACACACTTGCCATCTCATTTCCTTCCTTTATCCCGACAGTAGCATGTTCTTCCACTTTTCCTCATCTAGTGAGGGGGTGAATGATATGGTCAATGTGCTACTCCCCCTAAGATTCTGCATCTCATTTAGGCCTTAGGAGATATCACTTGTGCATTGAATACACAGTGCCGGTCTATGGTCCAACTCTCTTCCTTCTTCTTTCATACCTGCTTAGTCTCATTCTTCTTCCCATTTTTCAGTCTTGGGAGTAGGTCTCACCTTCTTTTGCCTTTTGGTACTTTCTCTACCGGATTTTGCCTCATGACTGAAAGCATTGTTGCAGAAGCAAACAATGTTCAAACTAAACACATGACTGTGGGACCTTCTATCAAACTAGTTTGACCATCTTCTTCTGGTCATGCTATTGTAACCGACTACCGAAACCAGTGAACCACTTGATCTTGTAGGAACAAAACCTCTTCTTCTTTTGTTTCATGTAACACTTTGTCTCTCATATGCTCTATACCCATTTTCATATTCAACATAGCTACTACATCGACTGCCATGTGATTGAACTTTCTTGTTCCTGCATTCATGACTTCTATGCCCAAATCCATTGCAGTTATAACATACATAATTTACATTTCTTGAAGCAGCAAATTGACTCTTCCTATTATGCATAGGGGCAGATCTATGCATGTTTCTACAACTTGACATGCTATGGCCATAAGCTTTACTTCTTGGACAAACTACATTCTTATTTCTAGACCTCTTTATGCATTCATCTGTCCTATGACCATAAAATTTGCAAGAGAATCAGTAATTGGTAAATGATGGCATTTGACTTACAAATTTATTCTGCCATGCATGAGGAGATCTTACTGGTTTAGTATCTCCATTTCTGCTTCTCTGGGGATGGATTTTGGATTGTCCACACTTTGCAGTTCTACCATCTGATCCCTTCTTTTCCCACACTTGCTTTGTCTTGTGTGTAGCAACATTTCTTTGTCTTCTATCCGTAGGAGGTCCTCTTTGATGTCTTCTTATCAAGTTCTTGCTTCCGATGAAGCTACCTTCTCCTATCTTTCCTTTTCCTTTTGGGTCGGCATTGTTCCTCCTTCTTGCAACACCAGTCTTCATTCTTAGCTTCATGTCTTCACCAGTTGTGGTTAGATCAACCTTCTTCCTGGGAGTATTCTGAATAGTGAAGGTCCATCTCTTACCATTTCCATTTGAGGAGACAAATTGAATATCTTTGTGGGAGGTCTCCTTGCCTATAGAGCATTCATTGGTACCAAATCCTAATCCACTAGTATCCTTGGAGTGTTTCTGCTTCTTCAACATTTTGTCCAAGACATCACTACTGCCATCAAACCAGATTCCTACCTTGAGCTCCTCCTGACATTTCTCAAGGTCATTTCGGAAATGATCCACTTCTCCTTCTAGCTGCTGATACTCTTTATCCTTTGCCTCTAGCTCAGATGCTAGATCTTTACACCTGCATTCCTTGGTGTCATCTCTTTGAGTCTTCAGCTCTGAGATACACTTCTCATATTCTTCAAGGAATTTGATTAACTGATTTTGTTCCACAACAACAACATTTTTGAACAACTTGTATTCATTCCTCACTCTACTAAGTTCTTCAAGTGCACTTACAAGTTCTTCAAGATTAACTTATGCTTCATCTTCTTCTTCATATTCACTGTCACTTCCAAACACATCTTGCCGGTAGGATTGATCTACATGATCACTTTCAGATGTGTGCCTCTCATTCTCTAACTTTTGAGCCATGAAGAGGTGAGTCTCCTCTTCATCATTGCTGCTGCAACTAACTTATCTAACTTCATCTGTAGACACATGTGACACATTTCTCTTCTTGCTCTTACAAACCAGTTCTATAGTGGTAGGCTCATTTCCATAAAGCTTCTTCAATATGTCCCATAAACTCTTTGCTGATCTACATTTGTCCACCTATGAGGAAACATCACCAGATAACCCACAAAGTATAGCCTTCATTTCTTAAGCATTGTACTCATTTCTTCTTTCTGCTTCAGGACCGGTGGGAGGACTGACTTTACTAGGGCAGCCATTTACTATTAACATCCATACATAAAACCCAAGGGAGGACAGGTAGACTTCCATCATACAAATCCAAATAAAAAAATTTGAACCATCAAACACTGGAGTAGGGGTTGACACTAAACAAACCATTATGTTCAAGTACCAGAATCTACCCAAGCTGGAGAAAGCTTATCAACTGGGAACCTATGCTTTGATACCAATTGTTGAACACAAGATGCCACTGAGAGGGGGGGGGGGGTGAATCAGTGGTTTCCAAACTTTACCTTTTTCAACCTAAGGTGTGTGTACCGATTAGCAGATCTAACATAAAGAAAACATACCAACTAGATAGGAGGATGACACAAATATAGCCACACACAAAAGGAACATCACATAACACCGGACGTACGAGGAAAGCCCAACATGGGAAAAACCTCAGTGAGAAATATTGTTGGAGTCTACTGCTCCAATCCAACCTCACAATGAAATATTGGTTACAATATTTAGGGCACCAACTCAAGGAGAACTACCCATGCTTTAGGGCACCAACCCCTGTACTGGGATCCAACTTAGTGATTACAATATTAAATATTGAAGCAAAAGTAATATCTTTGTTACAAATGAACTTTGTAACTCTCACACATGTCTCTCCACCAGTTCACCTCTATACAAATCTCCGCCAGTTCTTTTCTTGCCTTCTCTCTACTCCAACCTTACCAGTTTAGACTCTTCTTCTTCTCTGCCGGTACTCTGCTCTCTACTCACTATTGATTCATAGCTTGCCTATTAGTTCACTTGCCATCTTAACCCCTGCTTTGATCTTCTCTATCTCTTCTCTCTAGGTTCACTCTTCTTCGATTCCTTTGCCGGTTCACTACTCACAAGTTCACACTAGTGTCAGGCTCAATGATAGTCTGTTGGTTGCTTTACCCTCGCTGATTATACTCTCCTAACCGGTTCTCTCTCAAGCACACAATATCCTTTATGATTGTCGATGGATTCTCTACTGCTCTTTCACTCTCTATCCTTCATCACCTGACCTGCAACATCATCAATCATCTTCGGTCGTGAGTCAACATATTTATATTTGAGTTTTCCCTCCATGACCGACATTCAAATATCTGATGTGCTAGGGTACCTTCATCAACCTCGAGGCAAACCAAATAAAATCAGATCTCCTTTCCAAAGATCGGCCACCTGCAACTGATCACCTATCACCACCAATCACACTGCATCCAGAACATGTTTGCCATATTTGGCAAACACGATACCTACATTTGTCAAACACCTATGAAGAAATCATGCAGATAGATTCACCTACTTTGATAAGCACCTGGACACTCTGCCTCGATCATGAAGCCACCAAATCAGATCTCTGTCCTCTGATCAGTCTTGAGCCACATCCTTCTGCAACATATCTGTGATTTCTGCTATCGACATTAATATCAACCAGTCACCACCTACCTCACTGACAATACTTTACCGACCACAACATGTATGACACTTATCTCCTATGTGTCATATTCATCAGCATCCACCTCTACTAAGTCATCTGTGTCAGTCCAAACAAGATCATCGACAAACCACACAATCGGGTTCATCTACCGGTTCTCTTACCTGACCGGTTATACCCTAACCGATCTGCCTTCAAATCTGCACTTTGTTGATCTACTGGTGGAACATCCTTACCATTCATCACACTTGCCAAGCCACCTCATGCACATCTTCAATAGATGGGAGCCTTTCCCTTCTGCACCTTGTCAACTTTATCGATGGACATACTTACCGGTAACCACCTTGATGACATCATGTCATAAACCTTCAACAATCTCCATCTGTATGCATCTGTGGGAACACCTTTCTCCATTTTCAATCCGGTTTCACTCTTTGTCTGCAACTTCTTCAACTTTGCCTTCTTCATCAATAGACCGGTCCTCCTATCAACTGGTTTGTCAAAGTGACAAACCTATTATTCTTTCTGCTATCGACATTAATATCAGCCAGTCACCACCTACCTCACCGACAATACTTTACCGACCACAACATGTATGACACTTATCTCCTATGTGTCATATTCATCGGCATCCACCTCTACTAAGTCATCTGTGTCAGTCCAAACAAGATCATCGACAAACCACACAATCGGGTTCATCTACCAGTTCTCTTACCTAACCGGTTATACCCTAACCGATCTGCCTTCAAATCTGCACTTTGTTGATCTACCGGTGGAACATCCTTACCGTTCATCACACTTGCCAAGCCACCTCATGCACATCTTCAACAGATGGGAGCCTTTCCCTTCTGCACCTTGTCAACTTTATCGATGGACATACTTACCGGTAACCACCTTGATGACATCATGTCATAAACCTTCAACAATCTCCATCTGTATGCATCTGTGGGAACACCTTTCTCCATTTTCAATCCGGTTTCACTCTTTGTCTGCAACTTCTTCAACTTTGCCTTCTTCATCAATAGACCGGTCCTCCTATCAACTGGTTTGTCAAAGTGACAAACCTATTATTCTTTCTCTGTACCGATAACTCATCATGTTTTCCCTAGCTGATCCGGTGCACATCTATGATTTCATGCACCTAAGGCAACTTAGTGTTTCACCGGTTCATCTAGTGTGAGCCTTCAATCACCTACCTTTAACTCCTGACAGCCTATCCCATAGAGGTAATGCATTTCATGCATATTAGTGGATAAGTTCCACTTACCGGTGGGACTGGATGCTTGTCAACTGCATTCGATATTCCACCAATATGGCTTCCCTATTTGAGCAAGCATATCATTAAACCGACACATATGATTTGGTTGGGCACACTCACTGTTAGTCTTCTCTTCACCCTGTGACATCTTCTTCATTCGGTGACTGCATATTTATCCGACGAAAAATCCTGCTGTTTCACATCAAACATCCAACATCATATCGGTTGCCACTTATTCATTAGCTCACACTACTTGCTCACTTGCTAGTTGGCAACAACACACTACCAACAAACCCAAACAACAATTTAACAGCTCCTAAATGATAAAGACAGTTCCTCATATGAGTTGCTGCCTAAATTCATACAACAGGTTGGTGGCCTCCAGACGACAATCTATTGAGTATGATTTGTATTCGTACGACAAGATGCAAAGGACCAGATGATAATTGTTCAGACCTTGTACGATAGTTTATAAAGAGCTAGACAACAAACTGAGAGGATCAATGAAGTTTCATACGACAATACCTATGTAGCAGGACGATAATTCAACAGACTCGTATGACAAAGTATTGGATAGAGACGAAATTATGATAGACAGAGTTTCAATGACTAACAAAGACCAGTTTTTGATAAGGACTGAGTTTTTGATCACTGAGCTTTTGATGGTTTTGATTTGTTTTTTCCAGTTTTAGTATTTCAGTTTTAGTTTTAAGGATGAAAACACAGTAAACACACAAAATCTATAATGATTTCAATCACAACATGCTAACCCTACGAAAGTTGTCTTAGAGAAGAAAACCTTTGCTTGCTGACTTAGGTACACACCCAATAGCTAATCAGAATACAGCCACTGAGTCTCACACAATGGATTCTCAATGTCGTATTAGCCAACTCCAAACACTAATGGGGAAGGATATGGAAAATGTCTTGGGAGAGTTACTATCTCTCTTGCCCAAAGATTATCCCCCATTTGCAGGTGAATTAGGTAGCTTCTATCTTATAGTTCTTAGTTAGGAATTCCATTTGAAATTACTCCTTGAAGTCACACAAGCATGATTGAGGCCTATAGATCGACAAAGTACCAAAACAAGCTGTAGTCACTTAAACATGATTGATTCTTTGATAGGCGTATGTTTGATTGATAGAATCTTTGACAGACATTCTGCAGAAAATCAGTTAGGCTGTAAAAATATCAGGCAGACAAAAGACAGACCAGGGTTAGCATCAGTGTTAGTAAAATCCAAATTTAATTCACAAAAAACCCTAGAAAGTACACTATTTTTGAAATGAGAAAACAAAAATTCGTATGACAATGTATACCTTCCCTTACGAGTATTCTCATAGGCCCGAATGACAAAACACAAAACCAAATAGTCAGAGAAGAAACTCATACGAGTATTCTCTCTGACGTGCACGATAAAAGATAGGTCTTGACAGAATGTCATATGATGAAGGATATATATTCGTATGATCTTTCATAGAAGCTGTACAAACAATACTTGAAAGATAAAGAAGTGATTTTGAGGCTGAAGGATTGAATTCTGAGCCCAATGGTGGGCACCAAAAATGTGTGTGAAAAGTGGACTAGTATCTGTGTCTGGAATACACAACACTTCAATAAATCATTAGATGCATGGTTAGTAAATCAATAAACAATGAACAATAAACCATCACAAAGCGACCTATTGCCTTCTAGTAGATGCGAGTTAGTCTTTCTCTCAAATTTCATATGCAATACTGGTGACTAGACAACACCTAAACGAAGGATTTAATCTAATGAGCATAAAATTGAGCTAAATTGATGCAAGATTAAGCTAGATGGATGCCAGATTAAGCTAACATGATTAAGCTATGAATGAATATTAAGCTAAATGATTTAACAAATATGCAATAACTAATATGTAAATATTCTCAATGCACAATCTTAATGAATCTAGAGCAAAAACACCATGATAACAATATATTCTCCAGGATCTTTGAATGAGAGATGAGAGCCTGAATTTATAGAAAATTCAGAAAGAAACCAATGGCTGAGATTGAATGATGATGAGCGGTCAAGATTTTCCAAGAGGAAGCACAATCCAAGTGAATTGATGTGATTGGTTACTTTTCTTAGTTTTAAAGGAAATTGAACTAAAATCAAGATAAAACCAGGAAAAACTGATTTATTCTCTATTTCATTCAATTTTGAGATTTAATTGTTTTAATTGCTTTCTTTGAGATTTTTCAATTTTTAATTTGATTTTCAAGATTATCTCCATTTGATTTCTTTTTCTCAAATTCTAATTCTTTTTTCCAATTAATTCCTTTTTTGATGATTTAATGACAAATTGATTTATTTAATTAATAAAGTAGGATATTTAATTAAAATAAATAGGATAATTGTTTAAAAATGATTTACTTGGAATAATTAATTAATTAAATAATATTTAATTAATTCAGAGTGATTAATTTGCCATGTGATATTTGATGATTTAAGAAATTAATTGTGTGCTCAAGATTAATTTTAATTTGCCTTTGGTTAGGACCTTGGTGATGTTGTCGAGGTAGGGGCTTGTGGTTTAGGTGACGATATTTAGGGTATTACATTTGTCCCTCTTTGAATTAATGTGCGAGCAGCGTGTTGGTTCAAAAAATAGTTGATGTCAAATAGATATCAGTTCTGAACTTGATGGATCACAAACCAATGAAAAGCGAGATGTTCAACTTGATTTGAAGCGATGAAATTGAACAAAGTGATTAAAGCGATACCGATCTTGAACTTGATTGAACTAGGACTGACAAAGAGAGAGATACCGTTCTTGAACTTGATTGATCAAGAAATGAGCATCGATCTAGAACTTGATTGGACTAGATTGAGTGAGAGATGCAACCGATTCCAAACTTTATTGAACAAGAATTGATTGATCAAAGTGATAAAATCGATTTCGAACTTGATTGAACAAGAATCGATTAGCAAGAGAAAATGTCCAACTTGATTTTGATGTTATGAAAGTGAACACCGATTTGAAGATTGATTAAGATAAGGACAAATTGATATGCCCCTAGAGATTTCTCTATTTGACATCAAAGAATCTCAACTTGATACGATGTGATTTAGTTAAGATGCCCCTAGTAACAAGGTTTGGTTAATTTTATTTGGTTGAAAAGATTTTTGCTCGACTTTAGATGAAGATTTGTAAAATATCTCGACTTTTGATGATGATAATCACTGAAAAGATGATGAGGTCATGAGTATGCCTCCTCGGGAGCGAAATTGAAAGACTGTCAGGTTGTGCAGTGATTTTAAGCAATTTGATAAAAATATGAAGTGATTAATGATGTGAGCGCAAAGAATGATTCAGAGGGTCATTTGAAGATTTAACATTGATTGATGAGAAATTGAGTGCAAATTGAAGAAAAGCATGAGAAGTTGATGAAAGCGCTACGTGGTCACAGTTATGAAATTGACTAGGAAGATGATCTTGGATTTTGATTTCGATCCCGAAAATGGAATCAGGATGGGAAAATTAGCTTAGGGTACAATTTTCACATCCGTCGGAGCAAGTTGAAAAATTAGGGTTTAGGCTATATAAGGGGTTCATGTGTCATTTTCAATTCATTTTAACCTCCCAAAGTTTGAAATTTGAAAAGCCCTCTGTGAAGAAAAATGGCCATTCCGATCCAAGAGCATTGATTCGAGCGCCAAAGACTACATAAGCGACCGTAGAACTACGATCCAACGATAAGTGATCAATCTTAAGCCTGTTTCATTTCTTAGATTTTGAATTTTGGTTACTTTTTTTTGCATTTTAGATTCGTTTAAAGTCGTGTGCCTCGGTTTATCATGCGGGCTAAGACCGTTTTTCGTACGATAAACTATCTCTTAAGTGTTTTGTTATATGGTCATATAGGGTTTGTCATTTGATGTGGGCCCATGTCTCGTACAAAAGTGTGCTTGAGTGCCCATTATATCATGCAATGTATCATGTTTTATTGTAAGGTGATAGTTTATTGTGCTAAGTGTAATCTTGATTCGTACGAGTTTCTGCCTGTTTGTGAAAACTCGTATGAAAAACAACAAGCATTTTTGACGGTTGAAACGATAATTTTTGATTTTGCATTTTGTATATTTGGATTTGCAAGCATGTTTAACATAATTTTAGCATAATGTGGAGCACATGTTGAGAGTTTTTATGTTTGATTTTGCAGATTTGGTTGCCAGATATCTTGTTTCGATGTGTTTATCCACCGACGATGGGGTTAGTTCGCGGTTTATCAGACGCAGATAGGGCACATATTGATTTGTGCGGGTTTGGATACCTTCTTCAGATGCCTAATATCCATGTGAATCACATGATGCTGACTGCATTAGTAGAGAGGTTTCATTCAGAGCACAATACCTTTCATCTACTCGTGGGAGAGATGATGATCACACCAGAGGATGTATATCGGATTCTCAAGATTTCGTTTGCTGGTGACAAGGTTGATTATGATTCTACTCAGTGGCCGAGTGTGTTAGCATTGAGACAAATATTTCATGATGAGACTATCCTTGAGCCTGCCATTACATGAGATGTTCAAATGAACAGGTATAGTGAGCAGTATCCGCTGGCATGCGTTTTAGTAGGTATCCTTGGTTATTTTGTTATGCTAGATAGGGGACAATAGGGTTTTCTGTGTGGTTGGGCTAGGGTGATTGAGAGGCTGTTGACTCATCCTGAGAGATTAGGGTGGGGATCTTGTTTACTGGCCCATATGTATCATGAGATGCACGAGGTTGTGTATCGGGAGGGTAAGAGCATGGCAACAGGTGTTCTAGTTTTATAGATTTGGGCATGGGAGCACATCCTAGTATGCAGGCCGATAGTAGACCCATTGTTTATTGTTATTCAGGTTATGTTACTCAGCCCCATTTGGGCAAGATAGACTATTGGAGGAAACAGATGGATGATTTGAGCGTGGTAGTATGGAGATCGTATAGGGGTCTGGAGCTATGGGATGATTGGAGAGCACAGAGGAAGGATATGTTCATGACTCAACCTCTCATTGGCAGATCAATGTCTGTCATTGAGAGGTTTTTAGTATCCAGGTGATGAGGCAGTATGGGAGACCATAAGGTATATCCCAGGAATTCATAGCCTATGCTCGATATGGAGAGGAGGAGAGACTAGGATGGGCCCCAAGACTGTCATCTATACTGAGCATGCAGGTGTTGGCAAATGTACACTCCAATGAGAAATTGTAGGTGATTGAAGGTATTGTCATTGATGGCAACCTTACAATCATATGATACTAGCAGGCACTGGCACCGACAGACTCTACACCAACATACAGTTCATCAACACCGAAAAGAAAGATTACCGACACCATGACTGACAAGAATTTTGTTTAATTATATTTTGTATTTAATTATAAAATCCTTTTGTAAGCCAACATGGTGGATTGTAATATGACTCATATAAGTATGAGATCTTGTAGATCATTTAGGAAGTAAGTATGGAAGGATTATTGCAGACCTAATGTGCGAATTATAAGACAAATTTTGGATAAAGGTTTATGATTATTGCAGAGCTTAAACCAGTACTGAATCTGGCATAGTAGATGCTGATCTGAAGCAGTACATGATATTGGATTTGTATAATCCATTTTTGTAAGTCAGTGTGACTTCTTTTGTAACTGAGCAGTGAGCTCTAGGCACTTGGCCTTCCTGCATGTGCAGGCCCCTATTGTATCAGTAATATTCTCTTATTGGCTAGTAAGCAAATATTGTGGGCCACAAATCCCACTGAGGTTTTTCCCATACCGGGTTTCCTCGATAAAAATATTGTGTTATGGTGTGTCTTTTATGTTGTGGTTGTTGTTCTCATTTACTACATTATTTTTGGTTTATCGGTACACAGTTTTGAAATGCTTTTCATTTTATAATTGAAGAAAATTCACCCATCGGTCAGATACTAATTCACCCCCCCTCTCAGTATCTTTGGGAATCCTAACAATTGGTATTAGATCCTCGTCCTCTATTTTCAAAAGCCTAACAACTTGAGGAAGATCCTTGCACTGGTAGAGATGGAAAACTTGAGAAAGCAATTGGAAACAACTCTTTCAAACTTTGATGCAGAAAAGGTGAAGCATATCAAACTTGAAGATGATTTGAAGGCTGCACAAGATATCATTCAAGGACTTCAAGAAAATCTCACTATTGCAAGGAATAAGAGAAGAGAACTTTGTGAAAAGATGCAGAATGATGATGATGAAAAAGAAACTCTTAATGACCTGGTAAACAAACTGAGACAAGAAAACAGTACAATGAAGAATGAGATGTAAGATATGACTATGAGATTTTGCAAAGAGACTGAAAATCAGAAGAAGAATGAAGATGACTTGTCTAGAAGAATCAATGATGCTGCAAATGAAAATCTAGGACTCAGTCATGAGAATGATATGCTAAAGGCAGATCTAATTCACTTAGAACATGACAAAACTGAACTCACGAGACAAAGATTTCTTGGAAAAAGAGTTGGCTACTACAAATCAACACAAGGAGAAATTCAAGAAAAGTTCAGAGGAACTTGATGACATGCAGAAGAATCAGAAACCTAATGGTGATAAAAATGGCCTTGGCTTTGAAGTTGGTGAAAGCTCTGGTACTGCAAACAATCATGATCACAACAAACTGGTAAGACAACCTAATGCTTACAAATTTAATGGGAAATGCTTTAACTGTAACAAGTATGGTCATAGAGAAAATCAATGTAGATCTAGAAATAATCAGAACACTAATGCACCCACCGGTCAATGTTTTAAATGCAACAAAGTTGGTCACAATTTAGAAAATTGCAAAATGAATGCAAGATGTTATGTTTGTGGAAGATTTGGACATCTATCTAATCAATGCAGAACACATACTGGCATAGGATATGGGAAAGCTATTCAGAAAAACAATGTGACTTGTTATGCTTGTAACAAAATTAGACATATTGCAAAATTGTATAGAAGTAAGACATCACCAACAAATAACAAAGGACCCAGTTTGAAAGGTAAAGAAAATGTTGAAGAAGTAAAGTAATAATTGTCAAAGCAATGGATCAGAAAGTCAGAACAAAATGTTGATGGGATTACTCCTCCACTGACAGAACAGAGTATCACTCCACCGGCTAGAGACTCTTCATCTAACTGAAGGAAAATCCTTTGGGGGCTTGGAAACTAATTGAAAAACATGCTAATATACCCTCGGTTGATGGTGAGAAGTTAAAATTACTTCTTTACTGGCAGATGAGTTAAGTTTGACTTAACCGATAGACATTAAATGTGGTAGTTGAAGAAAATAACATTATAAATTAAGTGTTTTGGCTCCTTTTTCCATTCACCGAGCATTCAAATCTTCGAGACCGTGAAAATTTCCGAGTGAAGGCATCCTTAGTGAAAAGTGAAGTAGTTCATCCAAGCACTCATCCTAAAGGAAGATTGAGGTATTTATAACTATGGATTCTTCATATGCACCTAAATTTATTGCAAACCCTACTGTGATTGAGGTTATCAAGCGTCCTAGACCCGTATTCAAACTGATTCCTGAAATTGCGAAGAAGGATGATACCCTAGGAGCATTTTCGAAAATACCTAAGGGAGTAGTTTACGTAGAGGATCCTAGAATGTATATACATTATCATATTGAGGAAAATCAAGAACATGTATAGGACCGTAATCTTTGATGAAAATGGTAATATCAAACCGGAACACAAGGTAGTGGAAACCCTAGGTTTTGTGGATATTCTTAGCATCCCTAATTTTCTTGAAGATGTGATAAGAATAGTCCTAAGAAGAGTCCATGGTGAATTCTTTTGGTTGGATTCCATCCATAAGATCACTAAAGAAGCAGTTAGGGCAGTAACAAGCTTACCTTCCACCGGTAGCAGACCTGACAGAACTAAGAAAGTTTCAAATGACACTGTGACAACCTTAACCAGCTCAATATTTGACAAAAGATCCGTAAGAGTCAATGATGTTAAGGACATCAATGTCAGATTTGTCAGTATGATTCTTGGCTATAAGGCTACACATGCAAATAGGTTAAACTTAGTATCCAGCCTATGTATTAAAAGTGCATATGACATGGTGGACGATAATAAAATAATTGATATATGTGAATGGCTTAAAGATGAATTGATAGACAACCTAAAGAAAATCAAAGGTGATAAGAAGGGAACCTTCAGATTTGGAAATCTGCTTGTATGTTTAATGCTATACATTACCAAGGAAGTACCCGATATTGGTAAGAAAAACTTTGGTTTTGATATACCGGTAGGAAAGAAACTGTAGGACATATTGAACAACATGGGAGATCACAAAGAGAAACATATAAACGAACATTTTCAAGCACTGAAGGCCCGAATGAAGACAAGAATAAGGCTATCTGAAGCATATTGTTGACAAATATCAAAAGGAGATATGCTTTGTAATTAAGAAAGATGAAATCTGGATGGAGGTAGTTGTCCCTAGAACTCTTTGGGTAACTGAGATGGGATATGAGACCGATGATAACATAATTGAGACCTATGCAAATTCCCTCCTTGAAGCACCAAAAGAACCATCTGAGAAAGTTTTTGGCAATGCAGAAACAATTGAGAGTGGCATCCAATCTTAGAAAAGAGTCAAAAAAATGAACAAATAGTGAGGAAAGGCACAAGACAAGCTAAAGAAATTAAAGAAGATGTACTGAACAAAACTGGTATCAAGGAAAGTGAGTTGGAAGGACTTCAACTGGAAGCTCATCTTTCACAGGTTGCAAATTCTTCTGAAAGTGATATACCGACTGAGTTCAAAAGGGTAGTAAGGGAAAAAAAATCCTCACCAACACCCTCACTTACACCCAGAAGAACAAGACAAAAGCAACAGGCAATTAGGCCTCCAACTAAGAAGTTAACTCCAAAGAAAAAGAAGGTAAAACAAACTATTGCTCCACTGGACAAACTTCTAAATGAAATAACTGAGGATGGAAAATTGAAAAATATTAGCAAGCTATATAACACACTTTCTAATGATGATAAAGAGAGCATAGAGAATTGTGCAATTTTACACTTAGACATTTACAAGAAATTTCTGATGGAAATTGTTGATGATATACCCAATGATTTATACAGAAGACTAGAAGCTAGAAGGGTAGTTATTGTTGAGTTAGATAAAAATATAAAGATAGAAAAATTACTTGCAGTTGACCTAGTGAACTCCACTAAAGAGATAGATGAAATAATCAGTGAGGCCAACCAGACAGTATTTTGAACCGGTCACCGCCATGTAGCACTAATGGCAGACAGAGTGAATGAAATCACTAAAGAAATTGCAGATCAATGGGATATATTCTTTGTTGAAAAGGAGAAACAAGAATAACTTAAAAGACCCAAGACTATCAGAGTCTACCAAAAGGACAAGGATAAGGGGAAAGGTAAGGTAGGTGGACCTCCAAGCCTAAAGATAATTAATAACTTGCCCCCACCTCTTTTTGATACTCCATCGGTAGAAACCGTTGACACACAACCAACAACAGAGAATGTGGAGACTCCTCATGAGGATACAAATCCGGAGTCTAAAATTTTGTACACTATGAACATAGACACCCAAGAGGTAAATATTGTGGTAGATAAGGAATCAACTGAGAAGACAGATGTGGCAACAGAGCCACCGACAGAAAATGTTGGATTTGATAACATTGGAATTGGGGAACAACAACAAACTGAAGAATCAAATGATCCCCCAAACACTGGAAAGGAAGAGACCACATATGTGCATACTGTTGCATCTACCGAGTCACCGGAAACTACAGAAACTAAAAAACCAACTGAGTCATCGACAGTAGACAACACAAAGGTGAACAAAGAGAAACCGACAGTGGATACCACTAGTAAAGCATCAGAAACACTGATAGATAACACTGAGAAATAATCAGAAAAACCGGCAGACGAGAGAATAGTGAAACAGACAGAGACAAAAGCAGAGAAACAACTAGAGTCACAGGTTCAAATAGAGATAGTGCCACCTTCATTTGAAAAGCCCAAACCTTTGGTAGTGGAAATGCAAACTCAAACAGATCCTCCTGAGAAAGAGGAAAGAAAATATACCACTACAACCAGCGGACTACAGATTGTGAGGATAGTTGGACAGTCATTCGGGACATCAATGATTGAATTCCGACCAACAAATGTGATAGAGGTACTCTTGGACTCAATAAAGAAAATAACAGAGTGTAATGCACAAGCTTACAAGGCTATAGATGATACATTACCAATTTTGAAAATGATAGCTCCAAAGTGTAACATAGATAATAAAGATTCTTTGAGCCAATTAGACACATTGTCTAAATATATAATTGACAATCTAATTACACTAGACTAGATAAATGAAGACACATTAAAAGACAAAATGATTAGGGAGAAAGAAAAATTCTTTGAGGAAATAGTGAAGAAGAATAAGGAACAAATTGACACCTTATTACCGGCACTAGGAGAAACAATTTTGGATTTCAAGAAACTGTACAAAGATACCTACAAAACTGATATTTTGACAGAGGACATAGATTTAGAGATCAACAAAGCACAAAAGGAAATCAACAATATTGCTGACAATTTAATAGGAACATCAGATTCATTTTTGGAAATTGAAAAGAACATTGTAGTCCTTGAGGAGAAAATTGAGAAGTTAGAAAAAGATAAAGAAAAGATAAAGCGTAAGGCAAAGGATTTAAAATGCAAACTAGGCCCTAAACTAGATTACCTCATTTCTTTGAGAAAAGAAATTTCTGAGGCTATGGTTCTAGGTCTTAAGAAACCAGAAGAGAAAATGCACATACTCACTGGTACAGTTCAGAGAACAGAAGCAACATGAAAGGACAGCGAGAGGTTCAGCGACAGTCAAAGTTTTGCATTGGCAGACATCTATCAGATTGTAACCCACCGGTTACAAGGATCTAGGCAGGAACCACACTCCACTAATAGTGAATGACAACCTTTGTTATTGATGCCAAAGGGGGAGTAGTGAAGATGGGAAAAATGATAAGAAGAAAGACATCATCAGCTCACAGGGAGCACACATTTTGATATTGTAGTTTTGGTAAGACAATTTTGGCAAATTCTTTTTGGACACTTTTTGGATTTTTCTCATGAGTGTTGCCATCAATGCGAAAGGGGGAGATTGTTGGTAAATGCACACTCCAATGAGAAATTGTAGGTGATTGAAGGTATTTTCATTTATGACAACCTTACAATCATATGATACCGGCATACACCGACACCAATAGACTCTATACCGGCATACAGTTCACTGACACCAAAAAGAAAGATTACCGGCACCATGGCCGACATGAATTTTGTTTAATTATATTTTGTATTTCATTGTAAAATCATTTTGTAAGCTGACATGGTAGATTGTAATATGACTCATATAAGTATGAGATCTTGTAGATCATTTAGGAAGTAAGCATGGAAGGATTATTGCAGATCTAATGTGCGAATTGTAAGACATATTTTGGATAAGGGTTTATGATTATTGCGGAGCTTAAACCGGTACTGAATCTAACATAGTAGATGTTGATTTGAAGTAGTACATGATATTGGATTTGTATAATCCATTTTTGTAAGTTAGTGTGACTTCTTTTGTAGCTGAGTAGTGAGCTCTAGGCACTTGGCCTTCCTGCATGTGCAGGCCCCTATTGTATCAGTAATATTCTCTTATTGGCCAGTAAGAAAATATTGTGGGTCACAAATCCCACCAAGGTTTTTCCCACATCGGGTTTCCTCATTAAAAATATTGTGTTATGGTGTGTCTTTCATGTTGTGGTTGTTGTTCTCATTTACTGCATTATTTTTGGTTTACCGGTACATAGTTTTGAAATGCTTTTCATGTTATAATTCAAGAAAATTCACCCACTGGTCAGATACTGATTCACCCCCCCTCTCAGTATCTTTGGGAATCCTAATAGCAAGAGCTAGTGGGGTTACAATGACAAAGGTGAGATTACTTAGAGGATGTAGCAGACGCGGGGGTATTGCCCTAGTATAGAGATTGGTTCTAGAGACATCCGTTTCCTAGATTTACAGATCCCGGAGAGCATGCGCCTCTCATAGAGGAGGTCTAGGATGAGGCACCAACTCAGGTATAGGTACAGGGATGAGGACAGGTGCAGGGAGTGAGAGCGGATGCACCTAGGTAGGTAGAAGGTGATCCTGGGGCTAGTAGCAGCAGGATACCAGCTGGAGTGAGAGAAGGACAAAGAGGGGAGGGTGTATCTCTAGGGGCTGTTGGTGTTGAGATTGATAGTACCAAGGTGAAAAAGGGTGGAGTGAGGAGGAGAGAGTAGCTTCTAGGTAGGTGAGGCAGTGTAGAGATGAGCAAGGAGGTGGAGAGAGATTTGGAGGGGTTGGGAGAGAGAAGGGGGCACCAGATACAGTACAGTCTCTGAGGACTAGATTGATAGGTTTACACTCGCAGCTGACAGTGTCACAGACACAACTTGTAGAGCGAGATCGACAGCTTGTAGAGGTGAGAGCAGAGTGGGATGCACTACAATGAGAGGTGTTACATTAGACGAGTTGAGCAATGTATTATATTATAGCTTATAGTGTAGCAGTCCCAGTAGCGCAACATTTTGTTCCATATTCTCAATATATGGCTCGATCTGAGGGAGCTAGGGCACCCAGACATGATGTCGGTCAATAGGCACCACCTCCTCCACCTGGCGATGAGGGGGAGACAGAGATTTAGAATTTTTATATCTCCTAGATTTTGTTATATACCCCATTTTTATAGCCTATACGGTTCTTGCTCCGATGAGACATTGTATATGATAATTGATATCATTTGTACTCTTGGACATTGAAATTATGATGAGATATACAAGCTCTTGATTTGATTCCATCGTACTTGTGTTGATTGATTATGAGATGTATTTGTATATTCTTTATTCTATATTTATGCATATCTTTTCAGTATGGATGTATGTAATGCATATGAAAATGGATGTTTATTTTTCTTCTTTTTTCATATGCAAATGGATGATGAAAATGAGTAACTAGTAATGCAAATGTTTATTTTTTTCATGTAATAATATGAATGTAAATAAGTATATAATAAAATGTATGGATCTATATAAGATGCTTATGTATACAACTAACATCTCAATACACAAGTACTCACTCGGAGAAACGATTATGAAAAAGAGACCACTTAGCTTAGAAATGATGATGTTTCAAACTCTCATTCAAAAGATAAAGAGATCATTGTTATCATGTCAAAATCACTTGAAATGCATAAAATTTAGAATGAATGCAACCTAAACCTAGTCACTGGATTTGGTATGCTTAATTTTCATCATTGAGCTTTTGACAAATAGAGTAGGCAAAATATAGTTCCTTCCTTTTCATATGCAATATTAATTATCTTGTCCGCAATGACTCTTTTTTTGTTCATATGCTTGGACAAATTATGCATGCTTCTAGATTGCATATTGAAGAAATTTCTTCAAAACAGACAAAGAAATGATGCCAACCTCCTTGTAGCATACAAATAAGCAGATTCGAGGTATTTGTGGTGATTTCACCTTGATGTGAAGGCACTTATCACAGACACCCAGCTAATTAGATGTTTCCAGATCATCAGATTCATTCCTACAAGTAGAAAACAAAGAAAAGTATTATGCCCCCAATCCTTGCTTCTCTTAGTCAAGATAGACTTTCTTGAGTTACTCAGAGGGAAGAATAATCGAAAGCCAATGTAAAAGACAACATACAACAAAAATTTCATGCATATCTCAAACAATTTAGTGATTGTTTTCAGTAGTCTTGTTTTGCTTGTGTATTCTGTGATAAAACTCTTTAGTAGTTAGGAGACATGTGACTAACTCAGAGTGGATGACCGGGTACCACTGATAGAAAGATGACTTGGGTGGTACTGCTTAGGACATGTAAATTGCTCAATCGATCACCCTAAGACTAGGACATTGATCAGTTTCAAGCCATGAGGGTTTCAAAAGAACCAGGATGTCATGAAAGCGACTAAAAGATATGTACAAGCAAAAGAAAAGATGCAGGAAAGCAGGAAATGCTAACGTTGTGTTGATAGATGGAGTGCTTGAGTACAAGAGGCACCTGTTTACCAAGTTTTCACCTGCTTGGCAAAGATCCTTTCTCTTTTTTTTTTCTTTTTTTTTCAAGACATTTTATGATTTTTAAGTTTTTTTTCAGGACTTTTTATGATTTTTAGAATTTTTTCAGGACCTTTTAGTTGTACAGGTTGCTGGAGCAGAGCATACTAAGTGAAGAATTTCTTCAAGTGAATGGTGTTGATTGGTTCACAGAGCTGTTCTCCTTTCAATGTTGAGAGTTGATAGGCACTAGAGCCAAAGATTGCAGTAACAATGTAGGGACCCAACTAGTTGGGTTCAAACTTCCCTTTGTTGTCTCAAAACTGTTGATTTTTAAGATTTTCTCTTAGAACAAGGTCACCAACCTGAAATTATCATTGTCGAACTTTTTTTTATAGCCTCTAGACATTCTATTTTGATATGCTCTCTGATGATCAAACACCACTTGCTGATGTTCATCCAACAACTCGAGTTCTTGCAATCCAGATATTCTGTAGTCTTCATCAATAACAAGACCTTGCAAAGAAACTCTTAAAGATGGTATTTCCACCTCAATAGGTAAGACTACTTCAGACCTATACACCAAATAAAAAGGTGTAGCCCCAGTAGGTGTTTTGATACTTGTTCTATAAGCCCATAGTACAGGATTGAGGTGTAGATGCCAATCATTTTTAGATTTATTTACTGTTATGTGTAAGATAGTCAACAGATTCTTGTTAGATGCTTCAACTTGTCCATTACCTTGAGGGTAGTATATGGATGACCAATGCTGTTTTATTTTGGTTTTTTCATAGAGTTCATCTAGATCTTTATTTTTTAACTGCTCTCCATTGTCAGTCACAATGGAAGAAGGTATCCCATACCTGCAGATGATATAGTTAAGGATGAACAAAGCTACTTGTTTACCAGTTGCTTTGATGAGCGGAACCACTTCTACCCTCTTAGTGAAGTAATCAGTGATAATTATAATAAACTTGTGTCTGTTAGATGATTTGGCCAATGAGATCAAACACACATTGTTGAAAAGGCCAATGTGTAATGAAGGGTATGAGACCCCTTGCTAGAGAATGTATGAGGTTCCCATGTAGCTGACACTTCTCACAAGTTTTAGCAAATTTTAAAGCATCTTTCTCCATGTCTAGCCAGTAGTAGCCAACCCTTAGTAGTTTTCATGCTAAAGTTAGACCGTTTGAATGGGATCCACAAATACCTTCATGGACCTCAGATAATGCACATTGGGACTCTTCAGTTTCTAGACACCTAATAAAAGCACTATGCAAACCTCACCTAAATAGATCATTAGCAATGATGATGTACCATGAAGCATTTCAGATTAGGTTCATTTTCTCATTACGGGTAAGATTAGTAGGGATAACTTGGTCACGTAGGTAAGAGTAAATGTGGTTGTAGCGAGATGAGTGATGTCCAAAGATAGAATAGACCATTTGGGACTTAAAAGAATCATAGGCTGGATAATGTAACTCTTCCACCAGGAATTCAAAGCAACAATTAGATTCCTGTAGCTGTGGTATAGATGCCAAGGTGGCCATAGCATCTGCTACTCTATTTGTTGATCTGGGAATCTGTTAAAATGATACAAAGGTAAAGTATTTCTTGAGATCATCCACCATTCTCTTATAAGGAATCAATTTCTCATCTCTAGTATGATATATATCATTGATTTTGTTGATTATTGGCTGGGAGTCTCCATAGATGTGTAATTCAACAACCTTCCATTCGATAGCCAACTTGATCCCATTTACCAAAGCTTCATATTCTACAATGTTGTTTGTGCAAGGGAAGAGAATCTTGTAAGCTTTTGGGATTGAATATTTTTGAGGAGTAATAAAAAGTATTCCAACACCAGAACCATGTTGAGTGAAAGACCCATCAAAGAACATCTTTCATGATCATTGAGTAAGGTGCATGATTGATTCATCTAGTATTTTTATTTGCAAAGGTTGATTGTCTTCAAGTGGAGCATCAACAAGTTGATCTGCAATAACCTATCCTTTGATGGCTTTATGTTCTACATATTCAATATCAAATTCTGTAAGAACCATGACCCATTTAGCTAATCGTCCTGTAAATGTTACTTTGCCAAAAATATATTTGAGTGGATCAATTTTAGCCACCAACTTAATAGAATGTGCTAACATGTAGTGTCTTAATTTATGTGATGCAAATAATAATGCCTTACAAGCTTTTTCTATGATAGTATAGTTCATCTCATAGGACACCAAGGTCCTACTGATATAATATGTAGCTCTTTCCTTTTTATTTTCATCCTGTTGTGCCAGAAGTGCCCCCAATGATGTATTCGTAGCTGATATGTATAGAATTAATGGTTTACCTTGAATTGGTGACATCAATATGGGTGGGTTTGAAAAATATTCCTTGATTTGTTTTAGATGTTATTCACAATCTTCATCCCAATTGTATTGTACTCCTTTCCTTAATACTTTTGTGAAGGGTTGAGCTTTGTATGCTAGCTAAGATATAAAGTATCTTATTGATTGGAGTCATCCTTGTAAACTTCTAATTTGATTGATGTTCTTGGGCGGAGGCATTTCCATTATGGCTTGGAACTTTTCAGGATCAACCTCAATTGCTCTCTTTGAAATAATGTAACCAAGAAATTTTCCTAATGTCACTACAAATGCACACTTTTTAGGATTTAGACGGAGCTTGAAGTTTTCCCTTCTATCCAGTATAAGGCCCAGTTCTTGGATATGTGTGGATCTCTTCATGGTCTTTACTATGGTGTCATCAACATAATCTTCCATATTTTTGTGCATCATATCATGGAAGATAGTGGTTACTGCTCTTTGGTAAGTCACTCCTGCATTCTTTAGTCCAAATGGCATGATGTTCCAATAGAAGGTTCCCCATGCACATGTGAAGGCTGTATTTTCTTCATCCTTAGGAGCTATCTTGATTTGATTATAAGTAGAGAATCCATCCATTAATGAGTACATCTCATATCCACTATCATATTAATGTTGGGCAATGAAAAAACGTCTTTTGGACATGCTTTGTTGAGATCCCTGAAGTTTGTGCAAACCCTAATAGATTTGTCTTCCTTTGATACAGGTACTATGTTTGATATCCATTCTGCATAGTATATAGCTCTAATAAATCCATCTTTTAGCAATTTTTCTAGCTCAGCCTTGACTAACAGTGCCACATGAGGATGCATCTTACGGAGTTTTTGCTTGACTGGTTTAACTCTTGGTGTAATAGAGAGATGATGCATGATAAGATCAGGATCTAGGCCTTGCATATCGGAGTATGCCCATGCAAAGTTGATCTTCTTTTCTGAAAAGAGGTTGCTGAAATCTTTTAACTCTTCTGCTGATAATGATTGAGCTAAATGGATGATATGTGGTGTCTCTTG
The DNA here is from genome assembly GCF_030272615.1 of Cryptomeria japonica. Lineage (NCBI taxonomy): Eukaryota > Viridiplantae > Streptophyta > Pinopsida > Cupressales > Cupressaceae > Cryptomeria > Cryptomeria japonica. The sequence goes on from NC_081415.1 coordinate 466,598,146, forward strand.
ACCTCCAATATTTACTGGTTGAGTTGGTTCAATCAATATTGAAGGCCTTTCTTGGAAGTGACTTGGCAGCATATCAAGTATCTCACTATCAGGTGCCTCAGAGAGGTTTTCACCCTTAGGTACATCCTTTGTTTTTACTTTTCTTTGTTCTGACACCGCCACAGTGTGGTTTTTCTCATCAGAACTTTTATTTTTCCTTTTTTTGATTTTTGCAACTAGATACTTGATGTTTGTCTCATTCGTTTTCTCGCTTTGCTCACTGGTGGAAGAGTCCATTGGTTCAACTGCATTAAGATAGCAAGCTAGTGTGTAGTCATTGGTAAAGGTAGGTATATCCAAAGGTTGGTTGTGAAGAGTAAATTCAATTAGTTCAAGATGTACTAAGGATAAATTTTTAACAGGTTCAAGGGAGTTCAAGGTATTATCATCATAACTTTGAGCCAACAAGTCGAGTTCCAGAAAACTACCTTGCATAGGTGTCTCGAGACCAGGAAGAATTACAACATGATTATCGAAGTCCATGTTAATATTTAGTGGACCTAACCCAACAGGTCTACTCCTAGCATCGTCCCCTACTTCAGACTGGACTACATATCATGGTGTGACAGTAACAGGGTCAGCAGGAAGAACCTCAACATTCATGACAAAGTAGTCATAATTTGATGTCGAATAGGTATTGTCATAAATAGAGCTTCTATCAGAGTTATCAGAGTCATAAGATGAAGTTTCCGACTCTTCTTCAAGTGATTGAGTAAAAGTATGTATAGTATCAATACCTACATCTTTGATGCTATACGTTCCTTCATGATTTGGTTCATTGATCACTTATATTTGACATACCTGTTGACATAACCTTGATGGTTTTGTTAGTCCCTATCATCTTTTCCATTCGGATTCCTCTAAATTGATGATTGATCCTACTCCTGTAGCTTCTAATTCTTCTTTTGTAGTTCCATACCTGATTTGTTCTATCTCATTAGAGGGAGAATTTGCTTGTGCTCTTCCTTCTTTCAACTATTGTTCATAGTCTTCTTGTCTTTTTAGTTTGATTTCCTCCATTTCCTTTTGTAACTTTAAGTGGATTTACTCTTGTGCTTCATCTATGATATCACTATATTCTTTAGGAGTTTTTGTAGTAGGTGTATCTTACAGATGATCTGGACCCCATTCATACTCATTCAAGTCAGTTTCTGAATCATCTATTTGCTATCTACTTGTATATGATGAATACTAAGAGGTGGGGGTTTGAATTAGTATGCCAAAAATTAGTGTACTTGAACACTTTGCTAGACTAACAGTAAACCGATAAAACAGTTTAGCAGACAAACCGATTAGCACACATGCAAACCAAATAGCAAATAATGCATTCACCCACAGAAGCACAAACACCATAACACAAGAGATATTGATGTAGAAACCTAAATGGGAAAAACCATGGTGAGATGGAACTCACAAGTAACTATTTGCAGAATAGGAACTAGACCAGTTAAGGTCATACAATGGTCTTTACCAGAACAGATCCTGTTAGGAATCTCAATCTCTGTTAGGAGATAAGTTCGATTAAAGACTACCTTGCTAGAGGATTTTAGATCCACAGATGTGAACCACCTTGTTAGAGGATTTACAAAAGGCTTTTGGGCCTACTCGGTTAAGGGCTTCAGACTTCTCGAAGATGTAAGTAATCAACAAGTGAGTGATCTAGCAAATAGCATAGATTGCTTGGTTAGATCCTTGATAGCTCATTCCTCATGCATTCCAACATTACTTCAGTCTTCAACACATTCACACTCTCTCTAACTCATCAACCACCTTAAACCCTAGCAACAACCTAAAACCCTAGACATGATGTCCTTATAAAGGAATCTGATTTCATATCGGTCTAATAGGATTACAATACAATTTCCTAGTTCAATGCATCTAGACATATTTTGTAACATGACACAAAAAGCACCGTTGAAGTGTCGGCACCATCAAACAATCGGTGGATGGTAACTCATCACAAAGTATTACCGGTTCATACAAAATACCAGTTTAAGCAAAATACCCATTGCCAGTTTGACAAAATGAAGACTGGGAAATATGTGTTCTGCCGCTTTGATCCTTCATATCGCTTGAGATCCTTGAACCAGTTGGGGTCAGCATACCACTTCAGATCAGTAAACACTTTCTGTAAAACACCAATAGTCTAAGGACTATAATGCGTCATACCGGTTGGGAACAATTGTCAGTTGAGCATAACTCATACATATAAAAGTGATCTCAATGCGAGTATGTGTCCATCAATGACAACCACAACATAGTCATCAAAAAAGACAACAATCTCCCCCTTTGGCATTGATGGCAACACTTAGGAAATTTTGACATCTAAGTGTTTTACAACAAAAATATGCCATAATCAAAATTACTCCCCCTAAGCATATACACTATCTCTTTTGCAGAAAATACAATGTATACTACTTCTTAATAGAAATAACATGAAAGTATACATCAAAACATTCAAAATTTATACTTCTCCCCCTTTGCCAAAAATGACAACAAAATATTACAGACTAACCCCTGTGTCATTAGTATTAAAAGAATAAGAGTTTATGACAATAAGGAATAAAACTTGTCAAAAACTGATTTAAAGTCCTGCAAAAATTGTTTCATAGATAAGGACTAGGACTCAAGTAGAGAGCTAGCCACTTCCTTCTCTGTCTGCATCTGGGAGACCTGTTCTTCCATGGCATCTATTGTGCTCATCTCTTGAGTCACCATTAAAGCATCCAGATTTAGATAACATTTCTTAAGTATCTGCAGGCATGGGAGTAGAACCAGTTGGAGTTCCTGCAAATCTTGAGTCTGGTTGCTGATTTCCAACCAATTTTGGCAGATTGGATATGAAACCGGTGAACAGTTTGCCCATAAGCTGTAAAAGAGTCATACGACAGCTTGAAGGTACTCATATATAACTACAAGTCAGTTTGTATCTTTTGCTTCTGTAAAAGCACATCATCATAGAAGAGATGGGGTTGACAAATCTTACTCAATAGTAGATTCCCCTCATCCAAAGCATTCCTTATATCTTTTTGAGCTTTTTGCAGTTCGGACCGGAGCTCATTAAGCTTCTTCACTAGGGCAATGTTGAGAGCCTTTTGATGCTCTTTCTTGACATTTTCCTCTGCTACCTCTTCTAGGCTCTGCACCTGATCATCCACTACTGTGCATAGGAGCTTCAATTGTACCAATGATGAATCAACATTGGGGAGGTTTGTGCTGGGTAACAAACTGGTAGGTGTGCCCACCACAACTTGGATCACATCTTTCTCCTTCTTCCTCCTTAACACTTCAAGGCATTCTTGAGCAACCTTAATGCTCTGTAGTAGCTCCATTTTATTTGCAGACTGGAGGTCAATAGGACTGGTGAGGTTAGCCGGTTTGGCTTGACTACTGGTTGTCTTCGGAGTCTCCATCTGCATGCTCTTTGCCACTTCTACTTCCTTGTCCTCCTCTACCTTCTTCTTCTCTGCTTCTTTTCTCTTTTCCTCTTCCTTATCCTCGTCCACCTTCTTCTTCTTTGCTTCCTTCCTCTTCTCCTCTTCCTTTCTTCCTCTTCCTTCTTCTTTTCTGCTTCCTTTCTCTTCACCTCTTCCTTTCTCTTCTCCTCTTCCTTTATTTTCTTCTCATCCTCTTTTTTATTTTCCTCCTATTTTTGTTTCTCCTCATCTTCTTCCTTTTTCTTCTTCTCCATCTATTTCTTTTCTACCTCTTCCTATTTGTCCTCTGCTTGCTTTTCAACCTGTTTAGCATGCTTCTCTTGTCCTGTTGCTTCAGATGGTGTGTCCTGCGCAACATCTTCTACATCCAGAGCATCGACATCAATAGTGTCTGTAGGCTCAACAACTGGGTTTCCTTCAGTATCAAACACTTCATTTGGTTTAGTTATTGCTAGTTCTTGCTCAACCTTCTTGTTGGCTTCATCCACTTGTTGCATCTTAAGAGCTTCTAGAGCAAGAGTGTGTGTATTCTTGATCACTTCTTGACTCTTTCCTTCTAGTAACAGGAGTCTTTTTCTTCTCATGAAGAAGAGGCCTTTGTATTTATTCATAACTTTGAAAAGTTCTGAATTTGATACATCAGGAAAATGTTGAGCAAAAATTTTCTCTCTCATTTCTGTTTCCTTTTCTATGGCAATGCGCCATTTATTGTCTAAGGAGTTAAACAAAGAATCCAGTGTGTCAGATCTAATTTCTGAAGGTGACCAGTCATTAACACATAAATATTTAATGATTTCTTGTTCAACAGCTTCCTTTTCATCATCATTTAAATCATCAAAACAATCAATCAAATCATTCATCATTTTTCTCCTAATATTTTTTATGGTTCTTTGACAATGTGTCAAAGGTTTGTAGGAAGAAATGTCAATATTTACCGGTGCCAATGATGCCAGTTCTTTCTTTATCTTTTTCTTTGCTTGTCTTGTCTTCTTGGGTTTTTCTTCAGACACAGTTTCTTCTAAGTCTGGTGAGTTATTCCTTGTCTTCCTCTTCCTCTCGAAGACTTTAGCAGGTGCCACTTCCAGTTTCTTCTTTGTAGGTGACCACTTGGTCACTTTGGGACTGGCTGTAGTAACCGGTGCCGTTGCCGAAGGCACTACCTTTCCTTTCTTTTCAGGAGGTTCTACAACCAATGCAACCCTTTCCAGATAGGTGCTGGTTCTCTTTGCCTTAGGATCAAGAGGTGAGGCGATTAGGGTAGAAGCATACCTGTCCAACATATCATACATTACCTCATAGCCCATAGGCTCTACTTCTTCCTGTCTGGGCTCAACGGCCTCCATTATGCATTCATCCACATTGATGATAAAGCAGATATCCTCTTCATATTTCTTGACAATGTCATTGGATATCCTCATCCTCAGACTCATCTTGCTTCTAAACTCATCAAAGTACTTGTTCAGAACTTTAGGGTCGCTGGTTCCAACTGCTTGCAGGATTTCTTTGATTTGCTTGGTAACTAGTTGGTCTGTAGACCACTGAATATCTCCCACTCTGGGGAAGTAACCTTGGAAGTAGAAAAATAGTCGTACTAGTAGTTATCTAAACTTGAATTTTAATGCATTATCCTATTTGATTGATTTAAGATTCAATAGGAGTTGCCTTTGCATACCGGTGCAAAGGTCAAATGATGCATCTTCCTTGATCATCCGGTAAGCGACATTTACCGTTGCAGCAAATACAGAGTTAATTTTGCTGGCATGGAATGTCCGGTATCCAATCACCATGCACACATATTTCATGAGGTCATCCTTGATGGAATTAACAGTCATTCCTCGTGAGTCGCTCACTGAACCAGTGAGCTTGGTCATTTCAGTCTTGATGATCTTCCTCAGGGCTGACACTTCACTGACGTTGCAGAAACCGATGACGACATGAACAACTTGTGGTGTGATATCATGCATTCTCTCTAGGTACATCTTGTCACCATGAACTCTGCTCAGAATGATTCTAATGTGGTCAGCTGTGAAATCCTCTAGGAAGTAAACCGTATTGTGAAGTTTCTTCTTCTCCAAAATGCTATACTCTGGTTTGATCTTTTTATCTTTCCCACAGAATAGACCTAGTTGCGAGTGGATTGCTAGAGACCCTAGGTCTTCAATTTTATAGTCTATAAAATCAGATATTCCTTCTTCCACTATTACTCCAGCAGGAACTTGTGACAGGGCATTGTATTTGTACTTGCATTGAATGAAGCGTACTAAATCGACAGATGCACTAGAGCTAGAATGAGATGCAGAAGCTATGATAAAAATAGAAAACTCAAGAAATACCTTTCGAAAATCGAGAATTTAGGGCTTTCAGATTCTACTTCACCTCACACTTTGTCAATTGCAGAATCACCGCTTTGCGTTCTTCTCTTGACCGTTTGTAATTTGCTTCTAAATCTCCTTCAAGGTTTCTAAATTTCTCTAAATCGCAACACAAATCACTTTTTCGTCACTCTGCACTTGAAAACCTTCTTCGCTCAAAAAATGATAGTGAGAAATAATTTGAAAATTCCTTTTAAGCATATTCCTCACCAACTGTAATTAATGCTCCACCATTAGGGCGTAAACCCTAGTTTGCCTTTTACCGTTTCCGGTCTTCTGCCAAATGACAGGTATCACATACCGGTTAAGGTCTTTTACCGGTGTAAATTGGGGGTTCGTAGTGTTTCACCGTTTTCTCCCCTTAAACTTTTCTGATGCTTAGTTTGCCGGTTTAGATATTTCCACACTAGGTGCAGAAACCGGTTCTTCTTGCAACACCACTGGTTTCTTCTTGCAGGTTTTGTTCATATCCGCTTGAGCAGTGTTAGTCTCAATCTTTCCTTTCAAAGTGACTGGTATAACATCCGATATACTCCTTCTACTTCTACAGAATCTCGCAATGTGACCCGGTTTGTTGCAATGATAGCAGACCATTCTAGGTGCTCTCCAAGGTCCATTATTCATGTTACCGTTCTTCCTCCTGCATGTTGCAGCAGTGTGACCATGACCATGATAGATCATATAATTTTCTCTCCATCCGGTTGCCACATGATAGCCACTGCTTCTTGATTGATGATTAAAGGTATTAAACCAGTTGTGATTCCAGTTCACAAAAGGTTTCGGACCAACTCCTTGAGTCCTCTGAGGATATCTTCCAATGTTGTTCATAACAGACCTACATTTAGATTCTCTATGCCCAAACTTGTTGCATGCATAACAGTTACCATTGAATCTATAGGATCTAGGCTTATCATTTAGAAAAAAAGGAAAATTATTGTAAGCCTTACTCTACACACATTGGCAGTATGTCCTTCTTTAAGACAGTTAAAGCAAACAGGTTTAAACTTTTGCTTACCTTTATCCTTTGATACCAGTTGTTTCTTTGATGCTCCAGCATTTGTACCAGAGGTCTCACCTTCCTCATGACTGGAATAACCAAGTCCATCAGTATTCTTGACAGGTTTGGCAGATTCAAGCTTTTGCTCTAGCTTAACAAAAATCTTGTTGAACTTAGCAAGTATTTCCTTTGACTGAGAGAGTTCTTTGGAAATAGAAACATTTGTTTCCATCAAATTTGCATTCTCAGAGATGGTCATATTCATTTCTCCTTACATGTCTTTCTTTTCCACTTTGCTCACATGGAGTTGAGCAGTTAGGGCACTGAATGTTGGCATATGTAAACTCCAATGAGACATTGTAGGCGATTGAAGGTTTTGTCATTGATGGCAACCTTACAATCCTATGGCATTGACAAGGCATTACAACGACGAGATAGTTCACCGGCATCAACAGATCACACTCTACACTGGCACTTAGACCACCGACACCATAGAGAAAGGAAGCATACCAGCACAGAGGCCGACATGATTTTTGATATATTATATTTTGTTTATTATTGTAAAAACTTTGTAAGCTGACTTGGAAAGTTGTAAAATGACTCTTATATATAAGAGAGATCATTGTAGACATTTTGTAGGAGATAAGAAAAAGATATTAGGCAGACCTATTATGCAAAATATAGGTTAAAGGTTTTATGTAAAGAACAGAGCAGAAACCAGTACTGGATCTAGCATTATAGATGCTATTGTAAAATAGTACAAGATATTGGATTTGTATAATCCACATTGTAAGTTAGTGAGACTTCCCATTGACTAGTGAGCTCTAGGAAGTTAGCCTTCTTGCATGTGTAGGCCCCTCTTGTAGCAGTAATATTCTCTTATTGGCCAGTAAGTGAATATTGTGGGTCACAAATCCCACTGAGGTTTTTCCCACATCGAGTTTCCTTATTAAAACATTGTATTATGGTGTGTTTCTTATGTGGTTACTTTCATTTCTATTTATTGCATTATTTCTTGCATACCGGTACATTGTTATAATATGTTCTGTATGTTTTAAGTTAAGAAATTCACCTCACCGGTTAGATATTGATTCACCCCCCCTCTTAGTATCTATGAGAATCCTAACAATTGGTATTAGAGCTTAGTCCTCTATTTTCAAAAGCCTAACAGCTTGAGGAAGATCTTGACACCAGTAGAGATGGAAAATCTGATGAAGCAACTTGAAGGAGCTCTCTCAGACTATGATACAGAGAAATTGAAAAATATCAAATTAGAAGATGATCTAAAAGCAGCTCAGGATATCATTCAAGCACTTCAAGAGAATCTTACTATTGCAAGAAATAAGAGAAGAGAACTTTGTGAAAAGATGCAAAATGAGAATGATGAAAATGAATCACTTAATGATATGATAAACAAGCTAAAACAAGAGAACATGACAACAAAGAATGAGATGCAGGATATGACTATGAAATTTTGTACAGAAATTGAAGATAGGAAGAAGAATGAAGAAGAATTGATCAGAAGACTAAGTGATGTAGCAAATTAGAACACAAGACCTAGCTATGAAAATGATTTATTGAAGACAGATCTGATGCACACTCAGAATAACTCCAATGAACTGATGAGGCAGAAAGAAGTCTTAGAAAGAGAACTAGAAACTGCAAATCAACATAAAGAAAAATTCAAGAAAAGCTCAGAGGAACTTGGTAACTTGCTGAAGAATAAAAAACCTAAAGGTGACACTTCTGGAATTGGCTTTGAAGTTGGTGAAAGCTCCAGTACTGCAAACACACAGGATCACAACAAACCGATAAGGAAACCTAATGCTTATAAATTCAATGGAAAATTCTTTAACTATAATAAGTATGGTCATAGAGCAAATGAATGTAGATCTAAAAATTACCAGAATATCAACACACCCACCGGTCAATGTTCAAAATGCAACAAAGTTGGTCACAACTCTGAAAATTGTAGAATGAATGTAAGATGTTATGTTTGTGGAATATTTGGACATTTATCTAATCAATGCAGAACACAAACCGGCATAGGTTATGGGAAAGCTATTCAGAAGAATAATGTGACTTGTTATGCATGTAACAAGATTGGGCATATTGCAAAATTCTGTAGAAGTAAAGGATCACCGCCAGACAACAAAAGTTCTAGCTTGAAAGGTAAAGAAAAAGTTGAAGAGGTTAAGCAAGAATTCTCAAAACAATGGATTAGAAAAGCTGATCTAAATGTTGGGAATACTCCTCCACCAGTAGAACCAATCAATGCTTCACCGACAGGACAGAGTGATGCTTTACCAATAGGACAGAGTAGTGCTCCACCGGTAGGAAGTTCTTCATCAAATTGAAGAAAGTTTCCTTGAGGGTTTGGCAATCTAATGACACATGTGCTATTATTCCCTTGGTTAGAGATGAGAAGTTGGAAATTACTTCATTATCGACAGACAACGTTAAGCGAATACTTAACCGACATGCATTGAATGTGGTAGATGGCAAATGAACATTATAAATTTGTGGTTTTGGCTCCATTTCATTTCACCATGATTTCAAACATTCGTAGAGCGTGAAATTTGTAGAGCTAAGGGATTTCAAGCAAAGAGGCGAAGAACTTCAAGCAATCAATCCATCCAAAGACAGAAAAAGGTATTTATCATCATGGCATCCACCTCTGTACTTGAATATATAGCAAACCCTACTGTAGTCAAGGTTATAAAATGCCCTAGGCCCGTATTTCAACTAGTTCTCGAGGTAGCAAAGAAAGATGACAATATAGGTGCTTTCTCTCAAATACCAAAAGGAGTTGTTTATGCTGAAGACCCCAGAATTTACATTCACTATAACGTAGAGGAATTGGGAGATGAAGAGATCAAAACAATGTATAAATCTATCATATGTGATAATTTTGAAAATGTAAGACCGGAACATAAAATCATTGAAACCCTAGGATTTACTGAAATCCTCTGCATTCTTGAATTTCCCAAGGATGTGATTAGGATAGTCTTAAGCAGGGTACATGGTTAATTTTTCTGGTTAGATGCAATTCACAAAATTACCAAGGAAGCTGTGAAAGCTGTCACAGGGTTACCGTCCATCGGTGAAAGACCAGACAAGACTAAAAAGGTCTCTAATGACCTAGTAACTAAACTAACTAGTTGAACATCCGACAAAAGGTCCTTGAGGGTAAATGATGTAACAGATATAAATGTGAGATTTGTTAGGATGATTTTAGGGTATAAAGCTACTCATGCAAATAGACTTAACTCAGTTTTAAGTTTATGCATTAAAAGTGCTTATGATATGGTTATAGACAATGTGAAAATTGACATATGTGAATCTTAAAAGATGAGTTAATTGACAACTTAGGCAAGATAAAGAAAGATAAGAAAGGAGCTTTTAGATTTGGTAATCTGCTTGTATGTTTGATGCTACACATAACCAAATAGGTTCCTGATATAGGCTATAAAGTACTTGGATTTGATATACCGGTAGGAAAACAGTTGATAGAGCTATTCAACAACATGAGTAAAGACAAGGAAAAGAATATCCATGAATACCTTCAAGCACTTAAGGCCAAAATGAAGAAGACAATTAGATTATCATAGAAGATTGTTGACAAGTACAAGGATGATATATGTTTTGTAATAAAAAAGGATGAGATTTGGATGGAAGCAGTCATCCCAAGAATAATCCGGGTAACAGAGATGGGCTATGAGACAGATGATCATATAATTGAGACTTATGCTAAAGCTCTTCTGGAAGCACCAAACGAACCAAAGGAAGAAGTATTTGGTAGTGTTGAGACCATAGAAAAACAAATTCAATCTAAGAAGAGAGTGAAAAAAGTTGAGGCAGTTGTGAGAAGAGGTTCTAGACAGGCAAAGGCTATTAAAGAAGATGTATTAAAGAAAACCGGTATCACTGAGGATGAGTTAGGAACTCTACAGCCTGAGACTCACCTAACACCGGTAGGTACTTCTTTGGAGAGTGACATGCCTATAGCTTTAAAAAGAGTTGTAAGGAAAAGAGGTCCTTCACCGGCAACCACACCCTCACCTAGGAGAACTAGACAGAAACAATAAGCAATAAGATCTCTGATTAAAAAGACTACACCAAAGAAGAAACTGACACCCAAGAAGAAGAAGAGAACAAAACAAAACTTGGACCCTCTTGACATATTGCTAAATGAAATTACAGAGGAAGGGAAACTCAAAAACATAGGAAAGGTCTATGACACTTTGACAGCAGATGAAAAAGAACAAGTGGAAACAATGTTATTTATCACATGGACATGTATAAGAAGTTTCTGATGGAAGTTGTAAATGAAGTACCATATGAACTGTTCAAAAGACTGGAAGCAAGAAGACAAGATGTTATAGAGCTTGATAAGAAAATCAAAATTGAAAAGTTACTAGCTGTTTATCCAGTAAACTCACCTAAGGAGATAGATGACTTAATTGCTGAAGCCAACCGATCAGTCTTCTCTACTGCACACCGACATATTGCTTTAATGGTTGGAAGAGTTAATGAGGTAACTAAAGAAATAGAAAATGCATGGGACATATTTCTTGTTGAGAAAGAAAAACATGAAGAATACGGGAACCCCAAACCAATAAAGGTATATCAGAAGGAGAGAGACAAAGCAAAAGGAAAGGTTGGTGGACCTCTGAGTATCAAACTTAAAGATAACTTATCCCCACCGCCTCAAATTACATCACCGGTAAAAACTACCGAAGATCAACCGACAGATGAGAGTATGAACATAAAGGATACTAATCCTAATCCCGAGGTACTGTACACAATAGATGTTGATACACAAAAGATCAACATTGTGGTAGATAAAGATACAACTGGTAAGACAGACATGGCTAGTGAGCCACCAGTAACTGAGCAAACTGATCAAACACAAGAGAAACTGACAGATGATAACACAAGAGAATAGACAAAGAAACAAGAAGAGAAAAAGGCTCCAGAATAGGAACAGGTACATGAATAGAGTCATGAGGAAACAGTACAGCCGACAACAGCAGAAGTACACAAACTATTGCTTAAGGAAATGCAAACACAAACAGACCTACCAGAGGTCACAACAAGCTTGGTTACTTCCTCCACCGACAGAATTCATAATGTTGGTTCCTCCTTAGCAGGCCACAAATCAACAAATGTAACTAAAGTACTCTTAGATTCAATCAAAAGAATAACATATTGTAGTTCACAGACTTATAAAGCTATAGATGACATAATCCCAATTTTGAAGGTAATTGCTCCTAACTGTAACATAGACGATAAGGATTCTTTAAAACAACTTGATACTTTGTGTAAATACATCACTGAGAACACAGTGACTATTGAGCAAATAAAGGAAGAGACTTTGAAGAATAAGGTAGAAATTGAAAAGCAAAAATTCTTTGAAGATCAGATAAAGAAGTGTACTAGGGAATTTGACACACTTCTATCGAAACTATGTAACTTATTGAAAGAATACAAAACTCTATACAAAGACACCTGCAAGACAAACTTTTTGACAATAGACATAGACAAGAAAATGAGCAAGGTATAGGATGAAATCAATAAACTTGCTGATAATTTTGTTAACTCACCTGATACATTATCAGTTTTTGAGCAAAGGATAACAAATTTTGAGGAAGAGTTACTTATGTTAGAAAGAGAAAAGGAGAGAATAGTAAATAAGGCAAAGAATTTGAGATTAAAACTGAGTCCAAGATTGGACTATCTAGCATCATTGCGGAAGGAAATATCTGAGGCACTTGTACAAGGACAAAAAACACCGGCAAAGCATATTCAGCACCTCACCGGTACAGTTAAAAGAACATAAAAAACAATAAGAGACAGTAAGAAGTTTATGGAGAGTATAAACTTGATTTTGGCAGATCTATTTCAAATTGTAACTACCCAGTTACAAGGTTGAGACTACAACTCTACTGATATCTTGACAACCTTTGTCATTGATGCCAAAGGGGGAGTAGTAGTATGAGAAAATAACCGACAAAAGACTTATCTAATTAGGGGTAGTTCTTATATTTTTGGTAACATATTTTTGGAAACATTTTTGGATTAAAGTTTTGGATACACTTTTGAATTTTCTCATGAGTGTTGCCATCAATGCCAAAGGGGGAGATTGTTGGCATATGCACACTCCAATGAGACATTGTTGGTGATTGAAGGTTTTGTCATTGATGGCAACCTTACAATCCTATGGCACAAGTAAGACATTACACCGACAAGATAGTTCACCGGCATCAACAAATCACACTCTACATTGACACTCAGACCACCGACACCATAGAGAAAGGAAGCATACTAGCACAGAGGCCGACAGGATTTTTGATATATTATATTTTGTTTATTATTGTAAAAACTTTGTAAGCCGACTTGGCAAGTTTTAAAATGACTTTTATATATAAGAGAGATTATTGTAGACATTTTGTAGGAGATAAGAAAAAGATATTAGGCAGACCTATTGTGCAAAATATAGGTTAAAGGTTTTATGAAAAGAACAGAGCAGAAACTGGTACTGGATCTGGCATTATAGATGCTATTGTAAAGCAGTACAAGATATTGGATTTGTATAATCCACATTGTAAGTTAGTGAGACTTCCCATTGAGCAGTAAGCTCTAGGTAGTTGGCCTTCCTGCATGTGTAGGCCCCTCTTGTAGCAGTAATATTCTCTTATTGGCCAGTAAGTGAATATTGTGGGTTACAAATCCCACTGAGGTTTTTCCCACACCGGGTTTCCTCGTTAAAACATTGTGTTATGGCATGTTTCTTATGTGGTTACTTTCATTTCTATTTATTGCATTATTTCTTGCATACCGGTACACTGTTATAATATGTTTTGTATGTTTTAAGTTAAGAAATTCACCTCACCAGTTAGATACTGATTCACCCCCCCTCTCAGTATTTGTGGGAATCCTAACACTAATCTCTTACATCAGCTTGGAGATTTCATGATCTTTGTCTTTTACCAGATCTTCAACTTTCCTCCGGTTCTCAAGCTCTTGGCACATGCGGATAGTCAGTCCTTCCAACTCCTTTCTCAAATTGGAATTGGTTTCATTCAAATTTTGTACTTCTTGGATTAGGGCTTCCATGTCCGCTTCATCAGAAGAACTATTTTCAGATAGCTCCATCAACTTTTCAGCATGTTCTCTCCTTTTTGCTTGAGAGGCCTTATATTTGACCATAAGATCATCATAGGCTTGCTCAGACTGAGTGAGCCGATGAGTAAGTTCCCTCATAGTGTATTCCCCCATATCTCTTTCCAAGTGGTTAGACTTATAGAAAGGTAGGCTCTGATACCAATTGATGAATACTAAGAGGGGGGGGGTGAATTAGTATGCCAAAAATCAGTGTACTTAAACACTTTGATAGACTAACAGTAAACTAGTAAAGCAGTTTAGCAGACAAACCGGTTAGCACACATGCAAACCAAATAGAAAATAATGCATTCACCCATAGAAGCACAAACACCATAACACAAGAGATTTTGATGTGGAAACCCAAATGGGAAAAGCCACGGTGAGATGGAACTCACAAGTAACTATCTGCAAAATAGGAACCAGACCGGTTAAGGTCATACAATGTTCTTTACCAGAACAGATCCTATTAGGAATCTCAATCTCTGTTAGGAGATAAGTTCGATTAAAGACTACCTTGCTAGAGGATTTTAGATCCATAGATGTGAACTACCTTGTTAGAGGATTTACAAAAGGCTTTTGGGCCTACCCGGTTAAGAGCTTCAAACTTGTCGAAGATGTAAGTAATCAACAAGTGAGTGATCTAGCAAATAGCACAAATTGCTTGGTTAGATCCTTGATAGCTCATTCCTCATGCATTCCAGCATTACTTCAGTCTTCAACACATTCACACTCTCTCTAACTTATCAACCACCTTAAACCCTAGCAACAACCTAAAACCCTAGAGATGATGTCCTTATAAAGGAATCTGATTTCATGTCGGTCCAATAGGATTACAATATAATTTCCTAGGTTCAATGCATCTATACATATTTTGCAACATGACACAAAAAGCACCATTGAAGTGTTGGTACTGTCAAACAATCGATGGATGGTAACTCATCACAAAATGCCAGTTGGTAACTCATCACAAAGTATTACCGGTTCATACAAAATACCGGTTTAAGAAAAATACCGATTGCTGGTTTGACAAAATGAAGAATGGGAAATATGTGTCCTGCCGCTTTGATCCTTCATACTGCTTGAGATCCTCGAACAGCTTGGGGTCAGCATACCGCTTCAGATCGGTAAACACTTTCTGCAAAACACCAATAGTCTAAGGACTATAATGCGTCATACCGGTTGGGAACAATTGCTGGTTGAGCATAACTCATACATATAAAAGTGATCTCAATGCAAGTGCGTGTCCATCAATGACAATCACAACATAATCATAAAAAATGCCAACAGTATATATGACCATAATGTTCAGTGGTGCAAACGACTCTTTAATTCTTTCAATTTCTTCTCTCATGCCTTTTGGAATTTCTACTCCTTGTAGTGTTATTGCTGATACAATTGGAACTTGAGTACCAACTGCTTCTTCTCTCTTGATTGCCAATTCTTCTTGTTTATTTTCATACTCTTCTTGAGTTTGCTGAGTATTGATTTCCTATGATGTTGAAGGTAGTATCTTTTTCCTCCACTTAGGTTGATGGTGAGAAGTATGTTTCTGATCTGATGACTTTCTTGGATTGTATCTGAGTCCAACTTTATCATTTGTAGACTTAGTTTGTAGCTGAATAGGTTCAACAATACCTTCTTGATGCTTGCCTAGAGGATCGGTACCTGAATATCCCATGCATTGAATCATCTTATAGCCTAGACCATATTGTGTCAGGGAAATTTCACAATGTAGTATTTCTTTGTTTGTACTATCTTCTTTGAAAAGCCATTTGAGAATAACATCCTCTTCTATTTCATCTACAAGGGAAGTAGAGGACTATATAAGGAGACCATCATAAATGACATTTGAAGTTGAAGTTTGTGGCTTCATAACCTCTGATGGTTTTTCCAACTGTCTTGGCGACTGAGGAAGAGACATTAGTGAAAGTACATGTTCTATTTTGTATCCATCCATGCTTGTATTTGTGATTTTCAATTTATTTTCTAAATATTTCATCAGTTTCTAAACTTTCAACTGTAGAGACTGCTCTATTATGAGGAACAAAATCATCAGCACTATGTGTTAATGCATTACAGGTATAGCTTGTATCAACAGGAATACTGACTTCAACTCTGTTATAATAAAATTTCAAGCACTGATGATATGTAGATGGTATTTATTTTATTTCGTGAATCCATGCCCTGCTCAGTATGATGTTGTATGAAAGAGGAAGGTCAAGTACCTGAAAGATAACATCTCTTTCCACAGGTCCTACCTTGATTGGTAATAGTACCAGACCTTTAGAGGTTCTTTCTTCTTCATCATAAGCTTTGATTATTATTTTCTTTGTTGGATCAATGACATTTTTAGAAAATCCAAGTCGTGTCAGTAAATTGCAGGTACAAATATTCAACCCAACGCCTCCATCTATCAAAACATGTTTGACTTGGTGTTTATGGATCATAGCTTTGATGTGTAATGGATGGTTATGTGGGTGATTCAGTGAGTTGTCATCTTCTTCAGAGAAAGTGAGGTAATAAGGTGAAATCAGGTGACCCACCATAGATCGAATCCGATCTACATCTAAATCTTTGGGGACATTAGTAGTGAGTAAAGCTTTGTCTAGGATCTCTCTATGAATAGAAGAGATCTTAAGAAATTCAAAAATGGAGATTTGAGCGTTAGTTATTTTCAATTGTTTGATGATGCTATAACCAGGAGAGGATTATGAAGCCAACTGCTTAGATTTAGCTGTGATTGTATCTATTTGTTTGTTTGGTAGATTTGATGTTATTTGAGTAGAAGTTGAGGAACTAGCTCCTTGGAGAGTAACCTTTTTTTGAGCGTGGGTCATGACGTTTGCAGTTTGTGCTTGATTTTGTTTATCTTTGATTATGATCACATTGCAATATTCAGGTTGGGAAGATTCAATCATGTTGATCACGTTGTCATTGTGAGTGTAGGTGTAATTGACTTTGGCACCTCCCTTGGATTTTGAGGAATCACCTTGTTCATAATAAGGTAAGGGGTCTTTAAAAGATTTGTGATCATCATTAGTTGTGTGATTGCCAAAAACAAATTTTCTAGCGTCGATGAGGTATTGAATTTCATTTTTGAGCTTCATGCAATTGTTTTTGTATGACCCTTGTTTCGATGGTATTCATAGTATTAGTTTTCCCTCCACCATTTGGGTTTAACTTATGGATATATGGTCTAGAATTGTCTAGCAATGTTATCAGATCATTTGCCAATAAAGTTTTAAAAGCGGATTCATATGATTCTTCCAGAGGAGTGAAGTTGCGTTTAGGTTTTGAAAGACAAGGTTTCTCTTTAAACCATTCTTTTGATTTTTTTGGAGGATTTTCTACTGCAGTTTCACTTGCTTTGAGTGCTTGTGTGCCGCTAGCCAGATTAAATATTGTAGATTTTGATTTTTCTTTAACAATTTCTACCACTTCATTAACAATGTTTCTATTGTTATCTTTGCCATATTTCCAGTATTTGTTCTTTTCATTAGAACTAGAACCTTGTTGTGTTTCTTTGCAAAGTGATATATCTCCTTTCTTTATAAGAACATCTTCCATTCTAAGGGAACTATCTACCATTTTGTTGAATGAAGGATACACTTGCATTTGGATACTATATTTCAATTCAGGGATCAGGTTATTGATGAAGATATCTATCTTCTCAGAATCTGGAATAGGCCAAAAATATCTAGAGAACATGTTTCTCCAACGTTGAAGAAAAGTGAGAAAGGGCTCTCCTGTTTTTTGTTTGGTATTGCAAAGCTTGATCATAGTGAGTGGATGATGAATATTATAGTATTGTTGTAGAAATAATTCGATTAATTCCTCAAAAGTTTTTATTCCCATAGGTAGGCTTGAAAACCATTCCATAGTTTGTCCTCCTAAACTTCTCGAGAAAAGATGCATGAGATATGTTTGTTCGTGCATGAATTCCATACATAAAGCACAAAATTATCTAACATGGTCCCAAGGATCTACATTTCCATCATATTTGTCAAACTTAGAAATCTCCACTCTTGAAGGAAATGGAGGCATGTAAAGGTTTTTGTCAAATAGAAATGGGCATATAGTGTCCAAAGAATATTGCTTTGATGATTTATCCTTGTTTTTCAGTTCTGTGATTTTAGTCTGTAACACTTGCAATTGTTTGTTTACCAGCACTAAAGGTGTCTCTTCCTCTTTAGTGATGAGGGTTTCAATTTCATAATCAATAGGAAGTTTGGTGCATTGCTTTGCTAGCTCTAGAAAATTCTCTTCCTTTTCTCTAGACATGATGATCTTCATCATCTTTCAGAAATGGTTATCATTTAGACATTTATTTATAACAGTTTCTGTAGCTTAAGAGAATTCAGAATCGCTTGATGAGGAATCACTGTCAGTAGCATGGGTACTGAGGTTGTCATATGTATCATGTTTAGTAGCTTGTCTTTCTTGCCTTGCTCTAGATATGGTGGGAGATAAGGGTTGATAAAAAAATGGTAGATTTGATGATGAAGGCTTATTAAAGATGAGTTCTTCTATAAAGAATGGATTGTCATTTGATGAAAAGGATACTCCTTTACCTTTATTAGTTTTCTTGTGAGAACTTCTGGTTTGAACAAACATTTATGACTGATATGACCAAGAGCTGGATGTGATGCAGAAGTCAAGATCAAATTGGAGCTAGTTGTTCGTTTAACGTAGTAATTTGAGAGAAGTAACTAAGCTTTAGTCTGGTTTCAGGAAAGATCTATCCTATGTAAGACGTGATCTAAACAACTTAGGTTTGATAAGTAGTTGATTGAACTAGTTGAGAGACAATCAACAAAATCATGCAACACAACGACAGGGGTACACTATCAAGATTATTTATGCTCAGAATTATGATGACCAATTTTATGCTCATTATAGACTGATTTAGGCAAGTTTGATTTCTTTGGATTGACAAAATCAGGAATTCGTACGAAAGAGTTCACAGACCCAGACAACAGTTTAGCAGCTCCCTAATGATAAAGATAGTTCCTCGTACAAATTGCTGCCTAAATTTGTATGACAGGTTGGTGGTCTCCAGACGATAATCTATTGAGTATGATTTATATTCATATGACAGGATGCAAAGGACCAGATGACAATTGTTCATACCTTGTACGATAGTTTATAAAGAGACAGATGAAAAACTAAGAGGATCAATGAAGTTTCCTACGACAATACCTATGTAGAAGGATGATAATTTAGTAGACTCGTACAATAGAGTATTGGATAGAGACGAGATTCTGACAGGCGGAGTTTCAATGACTGACAAAGACTATTTTTTGATAAGGATTGAGTTTTTGATCACTGAGCTTTTGATGTTTTTGATTTATTTTTTTGAGTTTTAGTATTTCAATTTTAGTTTTAAGGATGAAAATATAGTAAACACGCAAGATGTATAATGACTTCAATCACAACACGCTAACCCTACAAAAGTTGGCTTAGAGAAGAAAACCTTTGCTTGCTGACTTAGGTACACGCCCAATAGCTAATCAGAATATGGCCACTGAGTCTCACATAATGGATTCTCAACACTGTATTAGCCGACTCCAAACACTAATGGGGGCATGATATGGCAAGTGTCTTGGGAGAGTTACTATCTCTCTTGCACAAAGATTATCCCCCTTTCGGAGGTGAATCAGGTAGCTTCTATCTTATAGTTTTTAGTTAGGAATTCCATTCAAAATTACCCCTTGAAGTCACGCAAGCATGATTGAGGCCTATAGCCCGACAAGGTACCGAAACAAGCTGTAGTCACATAAACATGATTGAGACCGCGAGACCCTACAAAATGCTCAATATGAGAGATCTCAAAGAGAAAACTCAAATAATCCTGTCCTCTGAGACTTTAATCCCTAGAGGCCTATTTATTATAGTGATATGGAATGCTCAAGTCTAGCTATACTCACTTGGGTCGTTCTCACAGGGTGATTAGTTTTTCCCACTGTGACAGCCCCGCTAAAGGTACACAAATCTCAAAACTTAGAAAAAAGCTTCAAGGGTCTAGATTTCTGATTGTCTATAAAAGACAAGAGCATACTCTCCTACCTCTCAGATTTTTCTTCAATCACAAAAGACAAATTTGTTCATTAACCAGATAGCAATTTAAGTGCCTAAAAAAATTTGAACTTTAAAGAATACATGATGTTTGGTTGATTCTTTTTAGGCAACCTCCAAGAACAACACATTAGTAGTCATTTTTCTTTTGATTCTTTGAGAGGTGTATGTTTGATTGATAGATTCTTTGACAGGCGTTTTGTAGAAAATCAGTTAAGCTGTAAAAATCTCAGGCATACATAAGACAAACTAGGGTTAGCGCCAGTGTTAGTAAAATCCAAATTTAATTCACAAAAAACCTTACAAAGTACACTGTTTTTGAAAGGAGAAAACAAAAATTCGTACGACAATGTATACCTTCCCTTACGAGTATTCTCACAGGCTCGAATGAAAAAACATAGAACCAAATAGTCAAAGCAGAAACTCATACGAGTATTCTCTCTGACGTGCACGATAAAAGATAGGTCTTCATAAAATGTTGTACGATGAAGGATATATACTCGTACGATCTTTCACAAAAGCTGTACAAACGAGACTTGAAAGATAAACAAGTGATTTTGAGGCTGAAGGATTGAATTCTGAGCCCCACGATGGGTGCAAAAAATGTGTGTGTGAAAAGTGGACTGGTATCTATATTTGGAATACACAACACTTCAATAAATCATTAGATGCATGGTTAGTATCTCAATAAATAATTAACACTAAACCATCACAAAGTGACCTATTGTATTCTAGTAGATGCGAGTTTAGTCTTGCTCTCAGATTTCATATGCAATACTAGTGACTAGACAACACCTAAACAAATGATTTAATCTAATGAGCATAAAATTGAGCTAAATGGATGCAAGATTAAGCTAGATGGATGTCAGATTAAGCTAACATGATTAAGCTATGAATGAATATTAAGCTAAACGATTTAACAAATATGCAATAACTAATATGAAAAAATTCTCAACGCACAAATCTTAAGGAACCTAGAGCAAAAACAACTTGATAACAATATATTCTCCAGGATCCTTGAATGAGAGATGAGAGCTTGAATTTATAGAAAATTCAGAAAGAAACCAACAGTTGAGATCGAATGATGATGAGTGGTCAAGATTTTCCAAGAGGAAGCACAATCCAGGTGAATTGATGTGATTGGTTGCTTTTATCAGTTTTAAAGGAAATTGAACTAAAATTAAGACAAAACCAGAAAAAACTAATTTATTCTCTATGTCATTCAATTTTGAGATTTAATTGTTTTAATTGCTTTCTTTGAGATTTTTCAATTTTTAATTTGATTTTCAAGATTATCTCCATTTGATTTCTTTTTCTCAAATTTTAATTCATTTTTCCAATAATTCCTTTTTTGATGATTTAATGGCAAATTGATTTATTTAATTAATATAATAGGATATTTAATTAAAATAAATAGGATAATTGTTTAAAAATGATTTACTTGGAATGATTAATTAATTAAATAATATTTTAATTAATACATAGTGATTAATTTGCCATGTGATATCTGATGATTTAAGAAATTAATTGTGTGTTCAAGATTAATTTTAATTTGCCTTTGGTTAGGACCTTGGTGATGTTGTCGAGATTAGGAGCCCATGGTTTGGGTGACCATTTTTAGGGTATTACAACATACACATGAAAACACGAATCATACACATGAAAACACAAAGCATACACATGATTATATGTAGACACAAAGTATACACACAAATACATGTATTTTTAACAATTTATCATATTCTCTCACATCACAGAGGTGTTGCTACTTGGTGGAAGAATGCTACTACTGATCACTTGACCATCAATGCTTTTGATTATGATTCTATTGACTCTTCTCATGAGGATGATGTCTCCTATTGGAATGAGGTTGTGCCTCTTACTGTTGTTGAAGCCTCTGTTGACCCTCCTGTTTCTACTGTTATGACCTCCCTTATTTTTGAGGTTCCCACACCTTTTGCACTTGCTTTGCAAATTTGATCTATTTCTAGTAAGTCTTCTTCTGATGCTACTCTATAGCAACAATTTGCTGTTGTTTTGCAGCAACAACTTGCTGCTATTACTGACAGAAACTCTGTGGGGTCCTCCCCACCTGATCCTTCTTTTGAGGTTCCTATTGACAATGTTGCCTAGATTGTTGTTTGTTGTAGGTGGAAGGGGAAGTATTTCCTCCTCCCCCAAACCCCTCATTTTAAAGTTTTAGATGTTTCTCCCCATTCTTGTGTGGGGTTTTGGGTTGCTGGTTTGATAGGTTTTTTACGGTGGTCTTCTGCCTTTCTATATTGGCTTGTCTGACATTGTTTTATTTTGGGTTTGCACCTCTATTTAATTCTCTCTCCTTTTGTTGCCTACGGGTTGTTATATAATGGGCCATCACCCTTTTTTTGTTTCTTATCTAATAAAAAACAATATCTCATGTTGTCTTTCCATGCCATTGTTGCGATATGTTTGGATCAAGTTAATATGTCCCTTTTCATTGATTGATTAGAAAGCATAATCAATTTATCCTTACTCTGCAAGCTGACAAGATCATGCTCTGATACAATTTATAATGTCCCCTAATTGGGTATGCCCTAAGTTTGCACTAATTTCTTAATTTCTAAGTGAATAAGTGGATTTAGAGAATACCTTTCACTTGATTTAAATCCTACAAGAAGATTATAAACTTCTTATAACAATAATCCCAGTATTCAAATTAGTGAATCCATAGTAGAACAATATAGATTTTTTTTAAATATATTTAGATTATCATATTCAATAGAAAAATTATTGATTCAATCATTTAACATTTTAAATATCTTGGAGAGCTCAAGCATAGGAGAGAATGGGAGAGTGTGGCTTTGATGGGGTGTGTTGAACTCTTTACCCTGGGCCCAAGAGAAAATATACCATCCCTCTTGGCCTCATGTGGCCCATGTCATCCATACATGAGTTGGTCTACCTAGTGAGATGTCCCCTTACCATGATCCCCTCATCTTGCCACCCTTCTCCTTCTCTCTATGGTTGGTCTCCTTGTACTTATGATATGAGAAAGATGTTTCAATAGGGTGTGCTAAAAACCATCTCCTCTAGGCCCAAGGGAAATACCATATGTACCCCCTTGGCCTCATGGAGCCATCTAGTCCCATCATAGAGGTGGCGTACCATAGAGGAGTGCCTCATTACTATACCCCTCTTGCAAACCTTCTCCTTTCTATCATAGCATAGAAACACTAAGAGTATATGTAAATGTATATATTACATGAAGTAATTGCAACATACACTAGTTTGATACATATTTACTATGACACATAAAAATAATCATATTAATAGTCTGTAATTAATCATAAAGATGCGTAAATAGTTATGTAGAAACATATATATAACATTGTCATAGTACTTAATACTTTGCACAAAAAATCTATACCACAATACTGTAATCAGACGGACTGCTTGAGGATTTTTCTTAAACTATATCGGATCCTTATTTTATGATTTCTTATTTTATTTAATCCAATTCCTTTTTTTTCTTTTTCTTAGATTTTTTTTCTTCTCCACCCCAAAAGTGATTTTTATCTCTTATTTATATCTTTATGAGGGAAGTATCATAACCCCTCATCCATACCATTGCCCTTAATAACTTATAGTTTAATTTTAATTTAATGTTTTTTTAATCCTAATCGCAAGTATGGAGGTAGCGTGACTTTTTTTCCTTAATTATCATCTCCATAAACTTATATGGTAACAATGCTATCTCAAATGATATCCTTCTTTGTTAACTTGGGTAGATTACCATTTCCTAATGCTAGGTAACAATCTCTTGCACTAGTAGTCTTCCTTACACCAACAATCTATGTCTTTGTGTGAAATGCAATTCACATCCCTTTTGTAAAATATGCAAGTCTAGTGGGTGGTTGGATTAAGTGTTTAGTCTCAAAGAGGGGACATGATAATTTCCTATCATAACAAACTATGAAAATTTTTAAAACTTGGTAAGACCTCAAAAAAAAACTACAATGAACATGTTTGCATCTCAATAGTATAAAAGAAAGTTTTTTTATCACCATGAAAATTTCAGCTAGGAAACTTAAAAGAATATATCATCAAATAAAAATCCAACCAATCATTAAAAGATAAACCATTTCTTATAATAGGTAGAGTCAAATAGGCATGAATTAAGCATTTTCAAAGATTCAAGATACAAAACCAAGTCACATTCAAAAGCTTTTATTTTAAATTAAATCTTTAAATTTAGTCAAAATACTGACTTGTATAAAGAAGTAGAAGATAGACACAAAACACATTTCATAATAGATATGCATGATATCAAAATAAGCATACAAAATCACAATGACTTAGATTTTGATGTCACAAAGATTGGACACCTTGGTGCAATATTGGGTTAGATATAAACATCAAGCTGATATTTTTATGTAACCAAGGGTTTTTGTATGATAACTTGAGAGAACAATAACTATTATGAAGAAAAAATGACCTACACATACCTCTTTACTGCTAGTTACAAGACTGTGTAAAATTTGAAACTATATCATTGTCATATTTATCAATCAAAGCAATGATATGATAGAGAGCCTAGATTATGAATTCAAGCCATTTAGCCAAGAATATAGATTATTTATTTCCAAAGAGCTAATTTACAAGGCTGTCATTGTAGAAAAAAGATAGACCATCAAATGTTATTTGGACCAAATAACCCACCAATCTTCATAATAACAATTTAGTTGTGTAGATAAAAAAGACAAGAAGTGGACCCAAAATTAGAACATGATAAAGTAGGCATAAAATATGTAGACACAAAGAGCTAAAATAGAACTTTAGAATATGGACCATTTATCCGTCATAATAGTAAAATACTCTGCTTGGGTGGAAGCCTCACTAAGATAAAATAAATTTAATTTTTTTTTCTTAATTTAAAATTGAAAGAACCTTGTGATGTGCACAATGAAAATTTTATTTAACATTCGTTATAGATAAGAAACAAACACAAAATTAAAACATGTGTGACAATGTATTGTTGATATTGACAAAAATCCAAACATTTGAATATAGATAAAATTAAATCATGATAAAGTAGACACAAAACATCAAGTATGAATAGTGAGCGAAGATTTAACCTTAGAATATTGAACTCGTCTTAACATTAAAATATTATCTATTTGTGGAAACCTAACCAAAGTAAGATAAATTAATATTTTTTATCTTGTTAATTTAAATTGAAATATCCTTGTGATATGCACATTAAAATTTTTATTTAACAATTTTTTCATCTATTTGTATGTGCTGGTTGAATTTTGTGTAAATATTGTTTATATAGCATGAAGTTATAGAAAGTTATATAATATATTTGAAGCAATGTTACAACAAAAAATTGTCTAACTTTGACTCAAATGCGCCACCTCTTGCAAATTCACAACTACTTATGCTTTTTATGCATGTCTTGAATTTGTAATTGCAACCTAAGATGGAAAATATTTAATCTGGAACAAAGGTGAGCTTATTTATAGTTTGGCCATCAAGTCATTGTTCCTATTACCATGACAACATACAAGTGTCTTTCATCAATAGAAAAAATACAACTCAACGTCTGAGAATGTGTATTGGTAGGATTTTATAGATAAGTTACAACAAAAGGTTAATCATTGGACTCACGGATGGTTGTCCATTGTTGCTTAGGCAAATCTTCTTTAGTCCATGATCCGAGCTCTTCCTATCTACATGTGCTTTGTTTTTATCAAAATCAATTTTGGGCTCATATCCTTACTCATAAGTATCTTCAAGGAGTTAATTTTTTGGATGTTCCCCGTTATGGTTTGGATGGAAGATGATCTTTGATCTAGCATACTCTAAAAATTGGGACTCAAATTGTCAAGAGATGCTTATTTTGGATGACTTTTGGGATGGTAATCCTCCCATTCTTTCTATGTATTTGTACCTCCAACCTCTTTTTGATTTCTTTTCTACTGCAGGTTGGAATAAAGTAGAACATTACAAGGTTGTTCAAAATTTAGGGGTGGGTGTTGGTTATGTTTGGAAGGACCTCATTGAATGGTTGCCAAGTGGATTAGAGGAGGCTTGTAAGGAGTTGACTCAGATTCTTGCTTCATGGGAGTGTAACTCCCTGACGGGACGTGATATTCTGGCCTGAGGCAGAGATTCTTCTGGTAAGTATTCTATTGCTGCTGGTTACTTGGAACTAATTTGACAACTTTTTGAAGGGGAGGAAGTTTCTTTGTGGAAACATGTGTGGAATAAGTTTTCTTAGCCTAAATGCAACTTTTTCATGTGGGTGGTTGTCCAAAACCATTGTCTTACTTGGGATAATCTCCGCAAATAAGGTTTTTCAGGGTCCTTCAATGTGTGCTCTTTATTGTAATAGTGAGGAATGTGTTTCTCACCTCTTCTTTCAGTGCTCATTCTCCAGAGATTTTTGGCACCTCTGGTGGGGACTATGGAACCAAACCCATTGGCATGTTTCCTCTTTGGTTGAATTTTGGGCCCGCTTGGGCAAGCCTCTTGTTAAGAATTCTTTTCTTTAGGTTGCTTGGGCTAATGGTCCCTCTTTTATTATTTGGCATATTTGGTTGGAAAGGAATTGTAGGATTTTTCATGGTGTTAGGTTGGTTGCTCATCATTTGTGGTGGAGAATTATTCATTCTCTTTAGGAGACTATGTTGGAAAACTGTGACTTTGTTGGAGGTGTGGATCCTAGGGATGTTGAGATATGTAATAGATTCAATTTTTCTCTTTAGGGGGTGTTCCTTCTTCTGGGGGTAGAATATGTTGGAATAAATGAACACTGAGAGGGGGGGGGAGGGTTTAAATCAGTGTTTTATAATTTACAAACTTATTAAACTGATTCTTAAACCACTAGATGCATAAGACTAAAAACAAAGTGCAGAAGCATAAAGCAATAAACTACACAACCATAACACCAAGATTTTTACATGGAAACCCAGAAAGGGAAAAACCATGGGTTATTATACTATGGCCAGAAGTATGATAATAGTACATAAGGGGAATGCACTTGCATTCAAGCACACTGCCTAGAGCTCACTACTCAATTACAAAAGGGCTACAACCCGGAGGAAGTCTCTTTGCCTTATAGGATATTACAAATAATTACAATATTGAGTGAACTAAAGTAGTATAGCATCTAAATATGCCAAAAAGTAGTTTTAGTTAGGCTCAAATTGAGTTATGCAACTATTCTATCTCTCTGTTCTTTTTTCCTGCATTGTCATACATCAGAGCACTAAAATATTCAATCACATTCACCAAACTTCACACATTCTCTCATACAAACTTCCCAGACACATCTCATTACTCAAAATGCTCAAATGAACTAGTCTTATATATTCACACTAACAAAATGAATCATTTACCATGTCGACTTCACAAAAACCTCATAACACGCAACATGAAACATGTAACCTCAAGTTGGCTCAATCTGTTCACAAATCCATATGCGGACCTAAAAAGAATGATAAAAAGCTTCATACAAGTCGGCTCAATCACCACGAACACAAAACCAATCATCGAAATCAACCCTAACATTTCGTGACACACGTTACACCAAAATAACTTTGTTCTAACTGAATTACTAAATACTAGACCTTTAATCTTGCTCATTAGTCAACACCAGATACTGGGATCACAAAATAAGTTGCCTCAAACCTCAAATCACCTTCCTTAATCATGGCAACCAAAATTACATCACCAAAATCAAGATATGTACAATGATCTCATATTCCACCAGTTTCTGTGTTCCACTTTCTAGACATGCCTTATGAGCAATATGACTTTTGGTAAATCAAATCTATGTACACCGGATGTGATTTTTCAACTGGGTTTCCATCAATGAAAACTCCTAAGCACCAATCATGCATCAATCTTCACCAGAACAATGTCTCTTACCAACTGTATGTTGGGAAGATCATGAGAAATAGATGTCACCATCCTTTGCAAAGAATTAATTGAGTTGGTTGCTAGTCCCCTCCTCAGGGAGTCTTGAAACTTAACACCGATGGTTCTTATGGGGGGAACCTTGGCCATATTGGTATTGGTGGGGTTGGATGTGATAGCTCTGAAGATATTCTATTTTTTTTCTCAATTTATAAGGGCTTACATGTTAGAATTAGAGATCACTGAGAGGGGGGGTGAATCAGTGATTTGCCAGAAATCAAATCCACAAAATTATTCTTTATCCATCGGTTAGCAATGCATAATAGAAAAGAACATAAGCATACAATAAATAAATTATAAATCCACAACACAAGAATTTTTATGTGAAAAATCAAAAAGGGAAAAAACATGGTGGGGCTAGAACCCACAATATTCATATACTATGGCTAGGAGTACATAAATATTACATAGATAGGGAGTGCGCTTGCATTCAGGCTCACTGCTTAGAGCTCACTGCTCAATTACAATGACCCAAAAGGCTACAACCTTCAGGAAAGTCTCATTGACTTACAATTTTATTATAATGTGAAAATACAATGAAATGAATTCTGAGATAGAATATGACAATGTAAGATTGAGTTCCGGATAAGCACTAGATCTCTGACTATACTCACTCTACAAATACTCTATTTATGTCTCAGTTAGTTACTAGATTATCTGTAAACCAAATGTGCATGAGAAACTATGCTCAATCACACCAAAACAGATCACCACGATAGTATATCACCAAAAACCAATCACCAAAATAATCTTATATATCTGGTCTTAACATAAAAATAATTTCCTTCAAGTCGGCTTCAAGAAGTGTAATGTGTAGCTCCAAGTCGGCTTCAATCTTGAATAAAACATAGAACCAGACCAAAAGAGTATGATCACACACTTCCTAAGGATCTTCTCATTCACCAAAAAACATGAGATCAACCACCAAAATTACCGCAATCATCGGAAGTCATTCCGGACCAAAACATTATCGAGATAGCCCTGTTTTACCAGTTAACCTACAGTTAACTCCTACTTCTGGATAAGATGAATCACGATTGCTGGATCAAATCACCAAGAGTTGCCATCAATGACAACCCTAGACCAATAAGCAACTACCGATAGTCACTAGATGAGTGTCAATTGCCAACATTACATACCAATAATCTCATGGAGGCTCTTGCCATATTATATGTAGTGGAGTGTAGTTGTGTTATTGGCTAGAATACAATTATTTGTGAATCAAATTCTCAGGTGGTGGTGTCTTAATTGAATGAGAAACAATTAGATGAGTTTAGATGACATTTAGCTGTGGTGATTAGGTAGATTCTTTGGTTGTGTAACTCGGAATCTGTTACTTTTTGCCACATTCTTAGGGAGTGGAATGGAGTTGCTGATTGTTTGGCCAAATGGGGTTCTGATCATAGGTAGGGCTGAAATATAGTGGATAGGGGGCAATTATCTTCATAAATGTCTCATTTACTAGATACTTTAGTAGATGCTAAAAGAGTTGTGTAATTTATTCTCTGCTGGGCGTGTGGCCCTTCTATATTTGTATCTCTTTCTTGGATTGAATAAATTTTTACCTCTTTTAGTGGATGGCTACAAAAAGGGGGCTCAGAGAAATATTTAATGAACATAGATATAATGTTTTGATATGGAAACAAATTTGTGAGTTTTCACAACTTAAATAAGTTGTTGTTAATCTATTCATTTTGATATCTATCATCGACTAAAATTGTAAATATCATGGGTACTAATGCTTCCTCAAAAGAAAAGACCAAGGAAACAAAAATAAAAAAAAACCTTGTGAAATTGTCCAACAAATTTATCGTGAATATTTTTTATACTATCAGTATGTGCCTCTAGCAAGTTAAGGCAATGCACAACACTTTTGAAATGGTAATTTTGGGACATAGACTTTTACACATTAAACAAAAACATTCATTTAGTAAGATTGATGCAACTCACCCAAAAGTTGTTCACCTCATTGTTGGTATGGAGGTCAAGAAATTTTGTGGGCTATGTTTCACAATAGTGTATAACCAACATTTTAAACATTAGAGTGATATAAAGCTGAGAAACAGAACATTGGCTCATTTACATGATGTTATCCTAGAAGTAGTGACACTCCTCTTTATTTAGGATAGTCATTGGAGGTTTATGGAATGGTTTTTGAGTAGGTGAATTCTTTGTATCCTTGATAAAATTCTCTAGAATTTTTAGACATTGCAACATGCTATCATCTTCCATTAGCTTAAGTCTCATGGATGTGCTTAAGTCATTAAACTATGTATGGTGCAAAAGAATTAATTACAATAGCACTCTAAATTGGTCTAAGGTGAGTGTTGAGGTTATTAGGATAATGGTGGATGCATTGCCGATATCGGTTTTTAACATTTTGTTGTCCTATGATATTCTTCTCTTTTTGAGATTTGATAAGGCAAATTAGTTCAAGGTAGTATGTAAGACCTAACTCCATTTTGCATGAGAGGTTCCCATTAAACCTTTCATAAATGTACAATGGTGGATTTATAGGATTCATATGATATTTACACAAAAAGGAATTTGTTAACATTTCAAGCTATTTCAAACTAAATGCAATGCAAAAAGAAACCAACACTATCAAAATATGGAATATAGATTCTTTACTTTTTGTTTACATGCAATAAAATTTCACCCAAAATATGGGCATAATCCTTAAACCAACCATTATTTATCAATGTAATCTAATAGAAATAATTTGGAGAATTTGTGAGACCAAGATGAGAGAAACAAGTCTGAGGCATAAATATCTCCAAGATGTGTACATTATGTTGTTTTTAAGATAATACAATTTCAAATATACTTCTAATAATTCAATGTGAAGAGTTAAAAGAAAGTCATTTTGCTTCTAACTCGAATAGGTAGTTGTAAGAAATAATTACCTTGCAACAACTTATATAGATGATAATAAACCTAAAAATAAGAAGTAAAATTTTAAGGCATTATTGAATTATAAGAGTAACATTGAAGTGACTTAGAGTGGAAATTTAAGTAATTTAAAAACATTAGAGATAAGGTGAGGTCCACCCTCTATGAAAATAAAAACATAACAAAAGTGACACTTCACTTGTCATTAAGCTCTACAATAGCTTCAATTCTTCTCGACAATAAGAACTTGACCATGAAGGTTCTCCACCTGATGTTGATCTCTACCATCGTGGCCAAGGTTAACAATTGGAATTATTTAGAGTGATTTTGTTAAAAGGATGAGCTAATCACCATTGATCTTCTTTATTCTAAATTTTTTGACATGCGTCTAAAAGGAGATTGTATTGGAGGAAAGATCATTCTCTTTGCAAATAAATTTTCCATAATGGAGTTAGGAGAAATAGATATTAATCACTTTATTTGAGAGTGAATATTACCTAAGTCATTATTAGATTTTTATAGCATTGTATAATTGTAAGGTCAAAGAAAAAGAAACATTATTAAGGATCTAATGACATTCTCTAATGGTGAGGATAAGAAGTTGAACTAAGATCTTGAAAAGAAACATTCTAAAGTTATTCTCAAGATTGGTAGC
The DNA here is from genome assembly GCF_030272615.1 of Cryptomeria japonica. Taxonomy (NCBI): domain Eukaryota; kingdom Viridiplantae; phylum Streptophyta; class Pinopsida; order Cupressales; family Cupressaceae; genus Cryptomeria; species Cryptomeria japonica. The sequence continues at coordinate 466,629,742 of NC_081415.1, forward strand.
ATTGTAGAATTGTAAGGTCAAGGAAATATAATTTGAGGATATAATAACATTCTCTAAGGGTGGAGATGAGGGGTTGAACTAAGCTCTTGAGAAATTGATATCAATGTGAAATGGTAAAGAAATATTCTAAAATAGTGTGGAGGTCCAATCCTAGAAGAAATCCATCAAAGGCATGATTTGAAGAATCTATGATCTTTCTCAATGCATCCTTCATATCACACTATGACTCCAAGGTTGTGAGAAATTCTAGGTGCATAAATGTCACTATCCCATAAGCGTGAGAGCATTTGTTGACATGGTAGAAACTATTAGAGAGATCCATGCCCTATTTTAAGAGTAAGATGATCATCTTAGACAATTGAATTGAAATTTTATAGGACACTATAACCAAATGGATACATTATTTGGAATTATGATCGGACCACAAATAATCATTGATCCTTCTTTAGTTTTAAGAGACATTCTCCTTGGGAAGTAGGACTAACCATGACAATCCTACCATATGATTATGTAGGGATCCACACAATAGGATGTTTCTCCACTCACACCATCAATATAACTCATCATCAACACAAATGTAAAACATACTCACATGAGTTGGGACATGGATTTAGTCATCTTTCATCTAGTATCAAAGTGATTTCTCTTGTTTTTAATAGAGACAATCTGATGCAGGAGCATCCTCGGTTCATAGCAATCTTGCATCAACCAAAAACATTTTCTTTATGTTTTGATTTCTATTTGCAGTTCCAACATTTCTTTCTATGTGTCTTGGTTTTGGCTCACTAGATCTTGTGGAGTTAGTTTCTACTTGAAGACTTGATCATCTTTCTTATTTCCATACCACATTGCATTTGGATCATTTTCCGGCAAGATATCACTATCAGTTTCCTTGACAGTTTCCTATTACCAGTTGATAGTTTCTTGTTACCGATTGCCTGGACCTATTTTGGTGATTTACCATAACCCCTTCCAAAGCTTATAGAGCCTTGGGCATTGATTTTGATGTTCCTTGGCATGTGTCCGACCTTTTCCCACAATCTACACTTCATCCTTTGGATTTTCTAGAGGAATCTCTTGGCGAAGGCCGACCTTGTTGATTTTACACGTTAGGTCTTATTCTTCGGGTTTTGATACCTTTCTGGGCTGAATGAATCCTTTGGATTGTACATATAATTGTAATCATGCATCAAAATGTAATCAATTGAAGAATCAAATAGCTAGACTGAGCGTAGAAGATAGATCTTAAGATTAAAGGCCATAGTTGTGACCTATTCTGTACTTTGAGCATGTTCAAGCAGGCCGGTGAGATGGTTCTATTGTAACCCGGTTGTTACCAGTTGGTTGTAATCAATTTTTATGAAATAATTTTTTTTTTTCTACATTGCCTCCATCATATCTTTGTGTTTCTATTGTGTTTACTCTTGTTGACCAGCCCAGATTGATCTCTTTGAGGTCCCTCCTTACCGGTGACTGCTTCAAGTGGTATCGGAGTGAAGTTTTGTTATGGAGGTTGTGTGTCCTAAAATTTTGCTGTAGGGTGGCAGATTGTGTATCCGACCTGCAGTTGCAGAGGACCGACGTGAATAATGGTGCAAAGAGGAGCTAGGAATGGTGGAGCGTGTGGGTATGCAAACCCTGCTGCGATGGAGATGTTGTGAGGTATAGAAGCCCGGTTGGAAGCCATGGAGACAACCCAGAGAAAAGGTTGACATATTGAAGATGTAAGTGAAGATGAAGGAGAATAAGCCTCGATAGAACAAGTAAACCCATCGACGATTGATCTAGATGAGGAAAGGATTTTGAGGGTTTTGATTAGGGAGAATACTAAACGTCATTTTACCCCACCAGAATATGATGGGAAGTTAGATTCAGATGAATTGATGGATTGGATCTTGAAGATGGAGAAGTACTTTGATTTTGAAAGCACCGCAGAGGAGAGGAAGGTGAAATATGCCTCTACTTAGCTGAAAGGTCATGCATCTCTTTGGTGGGAGCATTTGCAAGTTGATAGATAGAGAAGAGGTAAAGAGAATATTAAGACATGAGATCGATTGATTGCTAAGTTGAAGCCAAATTTTATCCCAGTTGATTATCAAGTGAATCTATTCTGGAAGTTAAAAAATTTGGGACATAAGGAATCTAGTATGAAGGAGTACACTGAAGCATTTTACAAGTTAAATATCAGATCTAGACATGTTGATTATGAAGTTGAACAAGTTGCAAGATATTTGAATAGATTACGGATATCTATACAAGATGAACTTAGTTTGATCAAATTGGAGAGTGTTGAAGAGGCTTACAAGTATGCCCTAAAGGCAGAAGATAAGCTAAACAAAAGACATGAGCATAGGCAGAGGGGCAGAGGTGGAAGGTTTACCAAAGGAATATTTCAAGGAGGAGAGGATATGCCAGAGGTATGTTGGCATTTTTGATGTTTATGTTGTGATTGTCATTGATGGACACACACTTGCATTAAGATCCCCTTTATATGTATGAGCTAGAGCTCAACTGGTATCCGTTCCAACCGGTATGTTGTATTCTAGTCTTTAGACTATTGGTGATTTTGTAGAATGTGTTTCCCGGTCTGAAGCGGCATGTCGACCCCAAGCGGTTCGTAGATCTCAAGTGGTACGAGGGAGAAAAGTGGCATAACACATTCTCACTAGTCTTCATTTTTGTCAAACCGACAACTGGTATTTTGTATGAACCAGTAATACTTTATGATGAGTTACCAACTGGCACTTTGTGATGAGTTACCAATCCACTGATTGTTTGACGATGCCGACACATTGACAGTGCTTCTTGTGTCATGTTATTGAGTATGTCTAGATTCATTGAACCTAGGAAATTGTAATGTAATCCTATTGGACCGACATGAAATCAGATTCCTTTAAAAAGGACATCATTTCTAGGGTTTTAGGTTGTTGTGGAAAAGGGTTTATGTTGTAACTAGGGTTTAAGGTGGTTGATGAGTTGTTGTAAGAGAAATATTATATGAGAAGATCAAGTTGTAACTAAGTGAGAGATAGAGAAGACTGAAGTAATGCTAGAATGCATTAGCAGTGAGCTATACTGGATCTAACCAAGTAGTTTGTGCTATTAGATAGATCAAACACTTGTTGATTACTCACATCTTTGACAAGTCTGTAGCCCTTAACTGGGTAGGACCAAAAGCCTTTGTAAAATCCTCTAACAAGGTGGTTCACCTCTGTGAATCTAAAATCCTCTAGCAAGGTAGTCTTCAATCGGACTTATCTCCTAACAAAGATTAAGATTTCTAATAGGATCTATTCTGGTGAAGAACATTGTAAGATCTTAACCGGCCTGGTTTCTATTCTATAGATAGTGACTTGTGAGTTCCATCTCACCGTGGTTTTTCTCAGTTAGGTTTCCACGTCAAATATCTTGTGTTATGGTTGTATTGCTTTTGTGGGTGAATGGTTTATTTGCATTTTGGTTTGCATGTGTGTTAACTGGTCTGTCTATTAAACTGCTTTACCGGTTTATCTTCAAACTATTTAAGTGTTTTAGTGCAGAGATTTTTGCCATACTAATTCACCCCCCCCCTCTTAGTATTCATCAATTGGTATCAGAGCCTACCTTCCTATAAGTTTAACCACTTGGAAAGAGATATGGGGGAATACACCTTGAGGGAACTTACTCAATGGCTCACTCAGTCTGAGCAAGCCTATGATGATCTTATGGTCAAATACAAGGCATCTCAAGAAAAAAGGAGAGAACATGCAGAGAAGCTGATGGAGCTATCTGAAAATAGTTCTAAAGATGAAGCAAATATGGAAGCCATGATTACAGAAGTAAATAAGCTGAATGATTCAAACTCCAATCTAAGAAAGGAGTTGGAAGGACTGACTATCCGGTTTAGTCAAGAGCTTGAGAATAGGAGGAAAGCTGAAGATCTGGTCAAGGACAGAGATCATGAGATCTCCAAGTTGAAACAAGAGATTAGTGTACTGACTGCTCGCCTTCATGAGAGCAGAATGGAAAAAGAAGGAGTACAAGATGAACTAAACATAGCCATCTCTGAAAATGCAAGCCTAGTAGAGACAAATACTGCTATTTCCAAAGAACTATCTGAGTCAAAGGAAATACTTGCTAAGTTCAGCAAAAGTACTGTCAAGCTAGAGAAAAAGCTTGAGTCATCTAGACCGGTAAAGAATACCAATGGACTCGGTTTCTCTGGACATGAGGAAGGAGAATCCTCAGGAACAAATGCTGAGGCATCAAAGAAGCAACCGACATTCAAAGGAAAAGGTAAGCAAAAATTTAAACCTGTTTGCTTTAAACTCTCTTAAAGAAGGACATACTACCAATGTATGTAGGAGCAAAGCCTACAATAATTTTCCTTACTTTATTAACAATGTACCTAGATCCAATAAGTTCAACGGTCATTGTTATGCATGCACCATGTTTGGGTATAGAGCATCTGATTGCAGGTCTGTCATGGACAACACCGGAAGATATCCTCAAAGGACCCAAGGAGCTGGTCCAGAATCTTTTGTGAACCGGAACCCTAACCGGTTTAATGCTTACAATTATTAGTCAGGTAACAATGGTTATCAACCGGGAACCGGATGGAGAGCAAACTATTAGATTTGTCATGGTCATGGTCACACTACTGCTACATGCAGAAGGAAGAATGGAAACATGAACAATGGACCTTGTAGAACACCTGGATTGGTTTGCTATCATTGCAACAAATCGGGTCACATTGCAAGATTCTGCAGAAGCAGAAAGAGTATATCTAATGATATACCGGTCACTCAGAAAGGAGAAATTGATGTTGAAACAGTTCAAGTGGACATGAACAAAACTTGGAGGAAGAAACCAACAATGTTGGAAGAGGAACCGATTTCTGCACCTAGTGTGGAAATATCGGAACCGGCAAACTAAGCTCCAAAAAGGCTTAGGGGGAGCAAACGACAAAATGTTTTCGAACCCCTGGTTTACACTGGTAAAAGACCTTAACTGGTATATGATACCGGTCGCTTGGCAGAAGACTGGAAACGATAAAAAATAAATAAAATAAAAATGGCAAATTAGGGTTTACGCTCTAATAGAGGAGCATTAATGGTGGTAGGTGAGAGACATGTATAAAAGCATATTTCAAATTATTTCTCACTATCTGTTTTTCGAGCAAAGAAAAGTTTTTCAAAGTGCAGAGTGAAGAAAAGGCGATTTGAGCTAAGATTTCAAGAGATTGACAAATCTTGAAGGAGATTCAAATTCAGTTTGCAAATGGTCAAGTGGAGAACACAAAGCGGTGATTCGGCAGCCGATGGAGTGTGGAGTGAAGCAGAATCAGAAAGCCCTAAATTAGCGTTTTAAAGGTATTTTTCGTGTTCTTGAAATACTCTACAATGGCTTCCACATCTCATACCAGTTCTAGTACATCCATTGAGTAGGAAAGTTTCATTCAAAGGAAGTCCAAATATAATGCCTTATCACAAGTTCCAACTGGAGTAATAGTAGAGGAGGGAATTTCAGACTATATTGATTGCAAAATAGAAGACCTAGGGTCTTTAGCTATTCACACCTAGTTAGGTTTATTTTGTAGTAAGGACAAGAAAATCAAACCGGAATTTAGTATCTTAGAGAAGAAGAAAATCCATAATGCTGTATACTTTCTGGAAGACTTTACAAAGGATCATATTAGGATCATTTTGAGCAGAGTCCATGGTGACAAGATGTACCTGGAGAGGACGCATGATATCACACCACAGATGATTCAGGCAGTCACTGGTTTATGCAACATAGGGGAAGTGCCAACCCTTAGAATGGTAAGATAAATGGAAATGGCCAAGCTCACCAGTTCAACAAGCGACTCATGAGGTATGACAGTTAATCCTATCAAGGATGATCTGGTGAAGTATGCCTACATGGTGATAGGCTACAGAACATTCTCAGCTAGGAGGTTTAATTCTGTATCTGCTGCAGTGGTAAATGCCGCTTATCGGATGATTAAAAAGGATGCATCATTTGACCTATGCACCGGTATGCAGAGGCAACTCCTGTCTAATCTGAAGTCGATTAAACAGGATAATGCACTGAGATTCAAGTTTGAACAACTATTGGTTGGGTTGTTCTTCTATTTCCAAGGCTACTTTCCTAGAGTAGGAGATGTCTAGTGGTCCCCTAACCAACCAGTAACCAAACAGATCAAGGAAAGCATTCAAGCTATCAGAACCGGTTACCCTAATGTATTGAACAAGTATTTTGATGAGTTTAGAAGGAAGATGAGTCAAAGGGTGAGGATCTTAGGTGATATTGTTAAGAAATATGAAGATGACATATGTTTCACCATCCAGGTGGACAAATGCTTAATGGAGGCTGTTGAGCCTAGAATGGAAGAATTGGAGCCAATGGGCTATGAGGTGATGTATGATATGCTGGAAGGGTATGCCTCAACCCTTATTGCCTGGCCTCTTGATCCTAAGGCTAAGAGGACCGGAACCTATTTGGAGAGGATTGCACTGACCGAGGAACCCTCTGTTAAGAAAGGAAAAGAACCGGCAATAAAGAAAGCAAAGGCAGTGCCTACAGCATCGGTACCGATTACCACTGCAACTCCAAGATTGACCAAGCGGTCACCTACAAAGAAGAAACTGGAAGTGGCACTGGAAAAAGTCTTTGAAAGAAAAAGGAAGACTAAGTCAAACAAACCGGACTCTAAAGAGATTGAGTCTGAGGAAATGCCAAAGAAGGCCAAACAAACAAAGAAGATGAAGAAGAATGAACCGGCAGCATCCGCACCGGTAAATATTGATATCTCCTTATACAAACCTTTGACACATTATCAAAGGACAATAAAGAATATTAGGAGAAAATTACTGCATGATTTAGTAGATTACTATGATGATTTTAATGGTGAGGAGAAAGATGAAGTACTTTAGGAGATTATTATTTATTTATGTAAAAATGACCGGTCACCATCAGAGATTAAATCTTAGACACCAGATTCATTATATAAGGCATTAGATAACAAATGGTGCATTTCCATTGAAAAAGAATAGGAGATTAGGGAGAAAGTCTTTGCACAATACTTTCCCGACCTCTCAAACTCAGAATTATTTGATGTTTTGGACCAAAATAAAGGACTCTTCTTCACAAGAAGAAGACTCTGGTTGTTAGAGGGAAGAATTGATGATGTTGAAAAAGACACTCATTAGCATATGAATCATGCTATTCAAGCTCACAAAGCACGAATGGCCAACCTCCAAGCGGAAAAAGAACCGGTTATTTCCAAACTAGATGAAGTTTTTGATGAAGAAGGAAACTCGATTGAAGAACCAATTGACACTATTGATGTCGATGCATTGGACATAGAAGATGTCAATTAGGACATACCTTCTGAGGGAACAGAATAGGTGCAAGAAGCCGAACAGGGCAGTGAGCAAGCCAAGGACAGACAAGAAGTGGCTAAGGAATAGGAAGAGAAGAAGAAGATGGTTGAAGATGAGAAAAAGCAGAAAGAGGAAGAGAAAAGAAAAGATGAAGAGAAAAAGAAGCAAGAAGATGAGAGGAAAAAGAAAGAAGAAGAGGAAAAGGAAGAAAAGAAGAAGAGAAGAAGAAGAAGGAAGAGGAAGAAAATAATAAGAAGGAAGAAGAAGAGAAGAAGAAGAAGGAAGCGGAAGAAAAGAAGAAGAAGGAAGAGGAAGAGAAAGAAGAGGAGAAGAGTAAGGAAGTAGAGAGGAAAAAGAAAGAAGAAGAAGACAAGGAACAAGAAAAGAAGAAGGAAGTAGAGAAAAAGAAGAAGGAAGAAGCAGACAAGGTAGCGGAAGCGATGAAGAACATACAGATGGAGACTCCGAAGGCAACCGAGAGTCAAGCCAAACCGGCTGATATCTCCAGTCCTATCGATCTCCAGTCTGCAAGTGAGTCAGAGCTAATGCAGAGCATCAAAGTTGCTCAAGAGTGCCTTGAAATCATATGAAGGAAAAAGGAGCAAGATATAATTCAAGCGGCTGTAGACACCCTTACCGGTTTGATCCTCAGTACCAATCTTCCTAACACTGAATCATCACTAGCATAGCTTAAACTACTATATACTGTAGTGGATGATCAGGTGCAGAGCCTGGAAGAAGCAGCTGAGGCAAATGTCAAGAAAGAGCATCAAAAGGCTCTTAACATTGCTCTGGTGAAAAAGTTGAATGAACTCTGGTCTGAACTTCTGAAAGACCAAAAGGATATAAGGGACGCTTTGGATGAGGGAAATCTACTGCTAAGCAAAATCTGTCAACCCCATCTACTCTATGATGATGTGCTAGCTCAAAAGAAAAAGCTTCAAACAGACTTACAGTCTTACTTGAGCACATTTAAGCCTCCTTATGATTCCTTTGCAACTTATGGGCAAACCATTCACTAGTTTCAGATCCAGTCAGCCAAAATGGAGCAAGAGATCAGTACACGGTCTAGAGATTTGTAGGAGCTACAACTGGTTTTACTTCCATGTCTGCAAATTCTTCAGATGTTTAATCCAAACCTGGATGCCTTGACAGTTACGCAGGAGATGAGCACATTTGATGCCATGGAGGAACAGGTATCCCAGATGCAAACAGAAAAAGAAGTGGCCACCTCCCTACTTGAGTCCTGGTCTCTATCCATGAAACAATTTTTTCGGGACTATAAATTGGTTTTTGACAAATATTATTCCTTGTTGTCATAAACTTTTATTATTTTAATATCAAATGGAAACAGGGTTGTTCAGTGGTACTTTGTCATTGTTGGCAAAGGGGGAAAAGTACTCTATCTATTTTGGAGAAGAATAGGGAGAAATATCTGGCTTTAAAATTTTGATATATGTCTTGTATATGCTATATGCTCTAAAATCTCAATGTTTATGCTCTGTATGCAAAATTGCTATACATTGTATTGATTAAGGGACAGTGTATATGCTTAGGGGGAGCAATTTTGTTAATGGCATGTTTTTGTTGTAAAACACTTAGATGTCAAAATTTTATTTTTCTAAGTGTTTCCATCAATGCCAAAGGGGGAGATTGTTGGCATTTTTGATGTTTATGTTGTGATTGTCATTGATGGACACACACTTGCATTGAGATCCCCTTTATATGTATGAGCTAGAGCTTAACCGGTATCTGTTCCAACTGGTATGTTGTATTGTAGTCTTTAGACTATTGGTGATTTTGCAGAATGTGTTTCTCGGTCTGAAGTGGCATGTCAACCCCAAGCAGTTTGTAGATCTCAAGCGGTATGAGGGAGCAAAGCAGCATAACACATTCTCACAAGTCTTTATTTTTGTCAAACCGGCAACTGTTATTTTGTATGAAACGGTAATACTCTGTGATGAGTTACCAACTGACACTTTGTGATGAGTTACCAATCCACCGATTGTTTGACAGTGCCAACATAGTGACTGTGCTTCTTGTGTCGTGTTACTGAGTATGTCTAGATTCATTGAACCTAAGAAATTGTAATGTAATCCTATTGGACCGACATGAAATCAAATTCCTTTAAAAGGACATCATGTCTAGGGTTTTAGGTTGTTGCGGAAAAGGGTTTATGTTGTGACTAGGGTTTAAGGTGGTTGATGAGTTGTTGTAAGAGAAATATTATCTGAGAAGATCAAGTTGTAACTAAGTGAGAGATAGAGAAGATTGAAGTAATGCTAGAATGCATTAGCAGTGAGCTATACTAGATCTTGTTGGCATTATGTGAACAGACATGAAGACATAATGACATTGTATGTTGTCATTGATGTCAATATGTGTTATGAAGTGAATCGGCATATGTGATATGTGAGAAGAGGGAACTGGCATATGTATGAACTGGTTTATATGCCAAAGTGAAGCAGTATATTTGTTCAAGGTGAACCGGCATGTCAAGGTGAACCGGCATGTAGTTATGGGAAATGACACATGGAAGCATTGTATGACTACTGGTTGGTAGGTAGCTTCCACTTCAGGATTTCCGGTTGGAGCACCTCAAGTTTGTGTGACTCAATCGGTGATCTTCATGTGATGAGTTAGTAGTATAATGGAGGATAGATCATGTTGCCACATAAGCTCTGTGCGCGTGAAGGATCTTGCATGAAGAAGACTATTCCTATCTACCTCAGGAATGTGCAAAGTCTGTCAAATGGTGATAATGCGTGATGGGTTATCAGCTGCCATGGAATCGGTGGAAAATGGATGATGGAGAATGTCTTGAGATAGATTCAAGATTGTTGCATTTAATGTAGTATGATTCAACGGTCAGGAGTGAACCACTTGAATTACTTAACCTATTAGGTTTAGGGTTTACGGTTTTTACTACCGACCTATCTATTTTCTATAAGGTCGATGTTGTGTTTCTTTCTAAGGTTGTTGGCAAAAGTTGTGAATGTGTATCCAAGGGAAGTGATACGTGATTCTTGCTAGACCAAAGGAGAGAAGAGATACCTACAAAGTGAATGTGCAGAAGGAGAAGAGGAGCCTAACTAGATTTGCATTAGCATTGAGTGTTGTTAACAGATCATTGTAATTCTTGTTGATCTCTAACCACTTCAATAGTTGTTAAAACCCCTAACAGGGTAGCCTTAACTAGCTTGATGCAAAATCCCCTAACAGGGTGGTCTTAACAGGCTTGATTCAAATCCCTTAACCGTGTAACTTGAGGTTAATGAGTTCTGAGAAGCTATAGGGCTCTAGAGATCCTTTAGCTATTGAGTTCTTGAAATCCTCTAACAAGGTGACCCTACCAGGTTTAACCCTTAACCGAGTATTATAGCTATCCCTTAACTGGGTGATCCCTAACAGGATCGGTTCCTAGTAGAACCTATTGCAATGTCTTTAACCGAACAAGGCTCCCTACAAAGCGGACTTCAAAAGAGTTCAAAAACAACTTGCAGGTATTCATCCCCATCATGGTTTTTCCTAGTTGGGTTTCCACGTGAAAAATATGTGTGTCATGTGTGATGCTTTTATCTTGTGATGCTTTGTTATTACTTGCTGAGCATGTGATGGTTCTGTGTTTTATGCCTGTCTATAAAGCATACTGAACTAACTATTGTGATGATCAGAGGATAGTTTACCTGTTCATGCATGAGGGTGAAATGGTAGTGTTGTTTTGAGTTAAATGAAAAGCTAAGTGTTCAACCAGTCAATGCTTGTTTTAGACACTCTTGGCTTTACCAGTTGCAGTTTGTGTTGATTAAGTATTCCTGTTTGCCAGTCGTTTGGAGTATTTGCTGTCAAACCAGTTTTGAACTGTATTTGTGTTTGTACTGATTCACCCCCCCCTCTCAGTACCAGTTTGGTACTAGTGGTTCATCATTGAGTCATCAATTGGTATCAGGGCACCTCCAGGTCCTTTGTGTTGTAAGCTTAACCACTTGAGGAAAAGATCCTAGTCAAATGATGAAGAGTGAAGGTCCAAAGTTTAATAGGGAAAATTTTGGTATATGGAAAGACAGGATGAAGATATTCATCAAAAGCTCAGGTGTTTAAAACTGGAGTTATGTTGAAAATGTATATGTTGTTCCTATCGGTACTCTCACCGATGACCAAAAGAGAGAGATACAAGAAAATGGGCAGGTCATGGAAGCCCTCATTAGTAGTCTATTTGACATTGAATTTATTGATGTTCAGGACAAGGCAAATCCCAAAGAGGTATGGGACGCTCTTGAAAATATCTATGGTGGTGATGAGCATGTAAAACAAGATAAGGAAGAAATCCTGAGAGGGAAGTTTGAAGACATGCAGATGGTTGAAGGAGAGACCATTCAACAGTATGGAATAAGAATCAAAATGGTTGTTGGAGAAATCAAGAGTGCAGGTGGCAAAATAGAAGATTCCACCATGGTAAGTAAAGTCCTGAGATCCCTGTTGCCAGTCTATGCAGTAAGGGTTGCTGCTATTCAGGAGCTGAGATCAATAGACAAGTCTAAGGTGTCCTTGGACTCCATTATAGCCAAATTGACAGCCTATTAGCTGAATAGTTTTGATGACAGTGTTCAAAAGACAGAATCAACTTTTAAAGCCTCTGCTATACCATCTAGAAAAGGAAAAGAGGCTAGCACTAGTGGGGAACCTAGTCAGAACAGAGAAATGAATGATGAGGAGTTTTTGATGGAATTTGAAGCTCTTCTTGCCAGGACATTTCTAAAAGGAATTGGTAAATACAAAGGTAAGCTCCCTTTGAAATGCTTTTCCTGTAATTAGATAGGACATATTGCTTTGAACTGTCCTAATAGCGACAACAAGGATAAACCGGAAAGGTTCAAGAAATTCAAAGGAGGAAAGTAGAGAAATTGTTTTGTGGCAGTTGATGAAGGTGTCAGAGATGAGGAATCAGAAGATGAAGAGAATGAAGATATTGTGTTTGTTGTTGTAAAGGAAGATGTGGCAGACAAGAAGGCTCTTGTCTCCCAGTTTGATAATTTAAATGAATGGATCATTGACAGTGGCTATTCTCACCATATGACTGGTGACCAGAGCAAGTTTTTATCCTTAGAGGAGTATGATGGTGGTGTGGTTCTCTTTGGAAATGATGCACTATGCATGGTCAAAGGTAGAGGGTCCATCTCTCTGAATGGAAAGAGTAGTGCTGAGAATGTGTATTGGGTCGATGGTCTCATACACAACCTTCTAAGTGTTGCCCAGCTAAATGATAGTGGCCTCACTCTGCAATTCAAGAATGGAGTTTGCAGAATCAAAGGAAAAGATGGTAAATTGGTGGCCATTGGCATGTAGACCAAAGGTAACTTATTTCAGTTGAATGCAAATGTAAGTACCTGTCTTATGGCTAAGCTTGATGATAGTTGGATATGGCATAGGAGACTTTGTCATATAAACTTTGATAACATTGTAAAGGCTAGTAAGATGAAGGCAGTTAGAGGGTTGCCAGTGCTAAACAAACCGGATAATACCTTGTGTAGAGAGTGTCAATTGGGGAAAATGTCTTCCTCAACTTTTAAAGGTAAATCTTTCATTGCTGACAATTTTCTTGATCTTGTACATACTGATTTGTGTGGTCCTATGAAAACTAGAAGTGTGCATGGTGATAGGTACTTCATGATCCTCACTAATGACTGCTCAAGAATGATGTGGGTCACATTATTCAAAGACAAATATGAAGCTTTTGGGAAATTCAAAGCTTTCAGAGCATTAGTGGAGAAGGAAAGCAGTAAAAGGATCAAGTGTCTCAGAACTGATCAAGGAGGGGAATTCACTTCCAGTGAACAGATTCTACCCCTCGGACTCCATAGCAGAATGGCCTAGTAGAGAGGAATAACCAGACTATGGTTGAAGTAGCTAGAACCATGTTGATTCAAGGAAAGGTAGCTCACACTTTTTGGAGAAAAGCGGTGAGCACTGCAGTCTACACTATGAACCGGGTACTCATCAAAAAGGGTAAGGACAAAACTCCTTCTGAGTATTGGACTGGTAAGACACCTGTGGTTAGCTACTTTAAGGTATTTGGTAGCAAATGTTACATCAAGAGGAGTGAACATCAGGGCAAATTTGAAGCTAAATGTGATGAGGTAATATTTCTAGGATATTCCACCAAAAGTAAAGCTTTCAAGTGCTACAACAATAGGACTCAGAGAATTATGGAAAGTATCAATGTAAGAGTTGATGAATCCTCTGAGAAAATTGAGGAAACCAGTAGTGAGTAAGTTGTAAATGAACTGGTTGCAACCTTCTGGGAATCGGTTGTTAGCCAACCAAGTACCAGTAACAGTGTCCCTGAACTCATGAATACTGATATTGATGAAGATGAGGATGAAGAAGAAAAGCAAGAAGAACCAGTTAAGACTATTCCTTGGTATGTCAAGATGAATCATGATCCTAAGCAAATCATAGGTGATAAGGATGCAGGAATCCTTACAAGAAGAAAGATCAGAGAAAACTCATGTATGATCTCTGAATTTGAGCCTAAATCATTCAAAGAGGCTCATAAAGATGAAGACTGGATCAAGGCAATGGAAGAGGAACTTGATCAGATAGAGAAAAATGGTACATGGTCCTTGGTACCCAGACCTGAGCATAAAAATGTCATTGGCACCAAATGGGTGTTCAGAAATAAGTTGAATGAGGATGGCATAGTGATTATGAATAAAGCCAGAATTGTATACAAAGGATATGCTCAAGAAGAAGGAGAAGACTATGGAGAAACCTTTTCTCCTATAGCCAGATTGGAAGGAGTTCATATGCTTCTTGCATATGCAACCTTTAAAAGGTTCAAAGTATATCAAATGGATGTAAAATCTACATTCCTAAATGGTGTACTTGAAGAGGAGGTATATATAGAGCAACCAGATAGGTTTTCCCTATCTGGAGACAGTGATATGGTGTGCAGGATACATAAAGCTTTATATGGTCTAAAGCAAGCACCTAGGGCATGGTATGAGTGCCTACATTCCCATCTTGTGAAGATTGGATTTGAGAGAACAAGTGAAGATAGCAATATCTACTTGAAGTCTGAAGGAGATCAGATCCTGATCTGTGAGGTTTTTGTTGATGACATTATCTTTGGAGGAGATGACAAGATGAGTCATGAGTTTGCTGATGAGATGAAGAAAGAGTTTGAGATGTCACTCATAGGGGAGATTAAGTTCTTCATTGGACTGTAGATCCAGCAGATGGAAGATGGAATCTTTATCGCTCAGTCCAAATATGTCAAAGAGGTACTGAAGACCTTTGGCATGGAAGATAGCAAACTGGTTGGTACACCAATGGTGACTAGTTGCAAATTGACAAAAGAGGATGATTCCGCACTAGTTGATGAGAAGGAATACCAATCAATGATTGGTAAGTTGCATTATGTAGTGCATAGCAGACCGGATATTGCACATGTAGTTGGCATTACTGCAAGGTTCAAGAAAAGTCCAAGAGAATCCCACTTGATTGCAGTCAAGCGGATTCTTAGGAATCTAAAGGGAACAGTTGACTATGGATTGTGGTACCCATACAACAATGATTTCAATCTAAAAGTGTTCACAGATGCTGATTGGGTAGGTAATGTGGATGACCAGAAAAGCACAATCGATGGTGCATTCTTTCTTGGTGGTAGACTGGTCTCATGGATGAGTAAAAAGCAAAGTTGCATCTCTCAGTCTACAGCGGAAGCGGAGTATGTTGCAGCTTTCATGAACTGCACTTAGACAATCTAGACGAAGCATGTACTGGAAGGCTTCAAGATCCCTGTATCTGAACCGGTAAGTATATTCTATGATAACACAAGTGCTATCAATATATCAAAGAATCCGGTCTTACATTCTAGATCCAAGCATTTTGAGCTTAAGTATCATTTCTTGAGGGAAAAGGTTCAGAATAAAGAGATTGAACTAGAGCGTGTGTCCAGTAAGGAGCAGTTAGCAGACATATTCACCAAGCCTCTCCCAAAGACTACATTTATGCATTTAAGAGGTGAATTGGGGGTATTTCCCCTTCAGGAGGTGAACTAAAAGTAATTGTTCCACATCAGTCAGGTATTGGAAAGACAAATTTTTGGTTGATTGATGTGTTGAAGGATGCTACTCCTCAGGGGGAGTAACTGTTGGCATATGGACACTCCAATGAGACATTATGTGTGATTGAAGGTTTTGTCATTGATGGCAACCTTGCAATCCTATGACACCGGAAAGACATTCTATCGGTAAAACATTATTCAAGCAAGACAGTGCACCGGCATCAGCAAGACCACTCTACACCGGCACCGGCACTGGCACAGAAGAAAAGATGTATACCGGCACAAAGGCCGACAAGATTTTTGATATGTAATATTTTGTTTATTATTGTAAGCCAACTTGGCAAATTGTAAAATGACTCTTGTATATAAAAGAGATCATTGTAGACATTTGTAAGAGGTGATATAGCTATCAAAAAGAAAATTATTAGGCAGACCTAATGTGCGAATTATAGGTCAAGGGTATATGTAAAGAACAGAGTAAGAACAGGTACTGAATCTGGCATTGAGGATGCTAT
This sequence comes from Cryptomeria japonica, assembly GCF_030272615.1. Lineage (NCBI taxonomy): Eukaryota > Viridiplantae > Streptophyta > Pinopsida > Cupressales > Cupressaceae > Cryptomeria > Cryptomeria japonica. Next base: position 466,645,689 of record NC_081415.1, read on the forward strand.
TGTAAAGTAGTACAAAATATTGGATTAACTTAATCCTCATTGTAAGTCAGTGTGACTTCTTACTGAGTAGTGTGCTCTAGATAGTTGGCCTTCCTGCATGTGCAGGCCCTTATTGTAAGTAATATTCTCTTATTGGCCAGTAAGTGAATATTGTGGGTCACAAATCACACCGAGGTTTTTCCCACACCGGGTTTCCTTGTTAAACATCTTGTGTTATGGTGTTCTTTTCATGTGGATGCTTTTGATTCTGTTAATTGCATTAATTCTTGCATACCGGTATACTGTTACTTTATGTTCTGCATGTTTTGTATTAAGAAAATTACATTACCGGTCAGATACTGATTCACCCCCCCCTCTCAGTATCTGTGGGAACCCTAGCAATTGGTATCAGAGCCCGGTCCTCTATTTTCAGAAGCCTAACAACTTGAGGAAGATCTTGACACCGGTAAAAATGGAAAATTTGATGAAGCAACTTGAAGGAGCTCTTACTGACTATGATGTAGAGAAGTTGAAAAATATCAAATTAGAAGATGATTTAAAAGCAGCCCAGGATATCATTCAGGCACTTCAAGAAAATCTTACTGTTACAAGAAATAAGAGAATAGAACTTTGTGAAAAATTGCAAAATGAGAATGATGAAAAGGAATCACTTAATGATAGGATAAGCAAATTGAAACAAGAGATCATGACAACAAAAAATGAAATGCAGGATATGACTATGAGATTTTGCAAAGAGATTGAGGACAGAAAGAAGAATGAAGAAGAATTGACCAGAAGACTAAGTGATGCAGCAAATGAGAACACAAGACTTAGCTATGAAAATGACATGTTGAAGACAGATCTGATGCATACTTAGAATGACTCGAATGAACTAATGAGACAAAAAGAAATCTTGGAAAGGGAATTGGAAACTACAAATCAACACAAAGAAAATTTCAAGAAAAGCTCAGAAGAACTTGGTACCTTATTGAAGAATCAAAAACCCAAAGGTGACACTTCTGGAATTGGATTTGAAGTTGGAGAAAGCTCCGATACTGCAAATACTCAGGATCATAGCAAACCGGTAAGACCTCCTAATACTTACAAATTCAATGGAAAATGCTTTAACTGTAATAGATATGGTCATAGGGCAAACAAATGTAGATCTAGGAATTATCAAAATATCAATCCTCCCACCAGTCAATGCTCCAAATGCAACAAAATTGGTCATAACTCTGAAAACTGCAGAATGAATGTAAGATGTTATGTTTGTGGAAGATTTGGACATTTATCAAATCAATGCAGAACACAAACTGGCATAGGTTATGGGAAAGATATTCAGAAAAATAATGTAACTTGTTATGCATGTAACAAAATTGGTCATATTGCTAAATTTTGTAGAAGTAAAGGTACACTGGTAGACAACAAAAGTACTAGCTTGAAAGGTAAAGAAAAGGTTGAAGAGATTAAGCAAAAATTCTCAAAGCAATGGATTAGAAAAGCTGATCTAAATATTGGGAATACTCCTCCACCAGTAGAACCAACAAATTTTCCACCGGCAGGACAATGTGATGCTCCACTGGCAAGACAGAGCAGTGCTCCACTGGTAGGAAGTTCTTCATCTAATTGAAGAAAATTATCTTGAGGCTTTGGCAATCTAATGAAACATGTGCTATTATTCCCTCAGTTAGAGAAAAGAAGTTGAAAATCACTCATTACCGGCAAATAAAGTTAAGCTAATACATTACCGACAAGCAATTAATGTGGTAGGTAGCGGAAAAGACTATAAAATAAGGTTTTGGCTCCATTTCATTTCACCGTGATTTCAAACTTTCAGAGAGCACGAAGATTTCCGAGCTAAGGCATTTTGAGAAAAAAGCAAGCACACTCCGAACAATCATTCATCCAAGACAGAAAAAAGGTATTTTATCATGGCATCCTCCTCTGCAATTGAATACATAGCGAACCCTACTATTGTGGAAGTAATTAAAAGACCTAGGCCCGTATTTCAGTTGGTCCCCGAAATAGCAAAGAAAGATGATACCTTAGGTGCATTCTCTCAAATCCCTAAAGGTGTTGTATATGCTGAAGACCCTAGAATGTATATTCACTACAATATTGAAGAGCTAGGAGACGAGGAAATCAAAACCATGTATAAAACTGAGATATGTGATGATACCGGCAATATCAAAGCTGAACACAAAATCATTGAAACCCTAGGATTCATAGAAATCCTTAGTATTCTTGAATTTCCTAAAGATGTGATTAGGATAGTATTAAGTAGAGTTCATGGAGAATTTTTCTGGTTAGATACAATTCATAAGATCACCAAGCAAGCGGTAAAGGCTGTCACAGGGTTACCGGCCATCGGTAAAAGACCAGATAAAAACAAAAAAGTTTCAAATGATCTAGTCATTGACCTAACAGGTGCAACATCCGATAGAATATCTTTAAGGGTTAATGATGTAAAGGATACAAATGTGAGATTCATAAGCATGATATTAGGTTACAAAGCCACTCATGCCAATAGACTCAACTCAGTTTCAAGTTTGTGCATCAAGAGTGCTTATGACATAGTAACAGAAAATGCAAAAATTGACATCTGTGAATGGCTAAAGGACGAACTGATAGACAACCTTGGGAAGATAAAGAAGGATAAGAAAGGAACCTTCAGATTTGGAAATCTGTTAGTGTGTCTAATGCTTCATATAACAAAACAAGTTCCTGGTATAGGATATAAAGATTTCGGATATGACATACCGGTAGGAAAGCAACTGACAGAACTGTTCAATACCATGGGCGACAATAAGGAAAACATCATTCATGACTTTTTCCAAGCACTAAAAACAAAAATGAAGAAAAGGAAAAGGTTATCACAGAAGATTGTGGACAAATACAAAGATGATATATGCTTTGTTATCAAAAAGGATGAAATATGGATGGAAGCAGTCATCCCCAAGACAATCTGGGTAATAGAAATGGGCTATGAAACAGATGACCACATAGTGGAAACTTATGCCAAAGCACTTCTGGAAGCCCCCAATGAACCTAAAGAAGAAATATTTGGTAGTGTTGAAACCATAGAAAGCCAAATTCAGTCAAAGAAAAGAGTGAAAAAGGTTGAGGCATTTGTGAGAAAAGGATCCAGACAAGAAAAAGCCATAAAGGAAGATATATTAAAGAAAATCGGCATAACTGAAGATGAGTTGGCAGACCCACAACCTGAAGCTCATCTATCACCAGTAGGTACTTCCTCAGAAGGAGATATACCAGCAACTTTTAAAAGAGTTGTTAGGAAAAGAGATCCCTCACTGGTAACCACTCCTTCACCTAGAAGGACAAGGCATAAGCAACAAGCTGTGAGATCTCTGGTCAGAAAGGTCACACCTAAAAAGAAGCTGACCCCAAAGAAAAAGAAAAAGACCACAACTGACTTGGCACCTCTAGAAATTTTGTCAAATGAAATCACAGAGGAAGGTAAATTGAAGAACATAGAGAAAATATATGACACTTTAACAGCTGATGAGAAAGAACAAGTAGAAAATAGTGTTATATTACATATGGATATGTACAAAATTTTTTTGATGGAAGTAGTCAATGAAATTCCAGATGAATTATTTCAAAGACTAGAGGCAAGAAGACAGGCAGTGATAGAATTGGATAAGAAAATAAAAATTGAGAAATTACTTGCTGTATATCCGGTAAAATCACCTAAAGAAATTGATGACCTAATTGCTCAAGCAAACCGGTCAGTATTCTTTATTGCACACTGGCAGATTTCACTAATGGCAGGAAGAGTTAATGAAGTGATAGAGGAAATAGAAGATGGATGGGATATATTCTTGGTTGAGAAAGAAAAACAAGAAGAGTTCAGGAACCCCAAACCTATAAAAGTTTATCAGAAAGATAGAGACAAGGGGAAAGGTAAAGTTGGTGGACCACCAAGTATCAAGGTTAGAGACAACTTACCCCCACCTCCTTTAAATACTCCACCGGTAAAATCAACAACTACTGAAGATCAACCGACAATTGAGAGCATGGATATAGAGGATGGAAATACTAATCCTGAAGTCCTATATACTGTGAATGTTGATACTCAGAAGATCAACATAGTGGTAGATAAAGATACAACAGATAAATCAGATATAGCCAAAGAGCCTTCGGTAACAAGAAATACAGAGAAACCGGTAGCAGATACAGGGAAAAAGGTGGAATCTGAAGCACAAACAGAGAAACCGATAGAGCTAAAGGCTCCAGAACAAATGCCACCGGTAAGAAATGCAGCAGGAAAACCAGTGCTTAAAGAAATGCAGACACAAACAGACCTACCAAAGGTCAATACAAGCATGGTCACTTCCACCGGTACTCAATTTGTTGGGTCACCATCAAAGTCAACAAATGTGACTGAGGTATTACTTGAATCTATCAAGAAAATAACTGACTATAGCTCACAAGCTTACAAAGAAATAGATGATTCAATCCCATTTTTGAAATCAATAGTTCCTAATTGTAATATAGATAATAAAGATTCTTTAGGACAGTTGGATACACTATGTAAATGCATTTCTGGAAATTTTGAGCAAATAAAGGTAGAAACTATAAAGGGCATTGTAGAAAAGGAGAAACAAAAATTCTTTGAGGAAGGAATTAAGAAGTGTAACAAAGATTTTGACACACTTCTACCAGAACTGTGTAGTCTGTTAAAAGAGTACATAAACCTATACAAAGACACATGCAAAACAAACTTCCTGACTATAGATGTAGACAAAAAGATAAACAAGACACAAGAAGAGATAAACAAGCTTGCAGACAATTTTGTCAACTCACCGGATTCATTATCTATTTTTGAAGATAAGTTAGCAAATATTGAGACAGAATAACTTAAACAGGAGAAAAAGAAAGAGACAATAATAAATAAGGCAAAGTACTTGAGATCCAAACTAAGTCCAAGATTGGATTATCTAGCATCTCTACGGAAGGAAATCTCAGAGGCATTAACACCAAGAAGTAAAACACCAGCAGAGCAATTGTAGCATCTCACCGACACTATGAAGAGAACTAAAACAATAATAAAAGATAGCAAAAAGTTTATGGATAGTATAAACTTAATTTTGGGCGATCTTCTTCAGATAATAACTACCCAACTACAAGGTTGAGGTTATGGACTGGTACAACTACAAACTCTACTAACCTTTGTCATTGATGCCAAAGGGGTAGTAGGATGAGAAAATTCAAAAACACAGGGATCATATGCTCAGGGGGAGTCACTCACTTTTTTGGTCTACACATTTTTGGATATCTTTTTGAAATTTCTCATGAGTGTTGCCATCAATGCCAAAGGGGGAGATTGTTGGCATATGGACACTCCAATGAGACATTATGTGTGATTGAAGGTTTTATCATTGATGGCAACCTTGCAATCCTACAACATCGGCAAGGCATTCTACCGGTAAAGCATTATTCAAGCAAGACAGTGCACCGACATCAACAAGACCACTCTACACCGGCATCGACACCGACACAGAAGAAAAGATGTATACCAGCACAGAGGCCGACATGATTTTTGATATGTAATATTTTGTTTATTATTGTAAGCCAACTTGGCAAATTGTAAAATGACTCTTGTATATAAAAGAGATCCTTGTAGACATTTGTAAGAGGTGATATAGCTATCAAAAAGAAAATTATTAGGTAGACCTAATGTGCGAATTATAGGTCAAGGGTATATGTAAAGAATAGAGCAAGAACCGGTACTGAATCTGGCATTAAGGATGCTATTATAAAGCAGTACAAAATATTGGATTAACTTAATCCTCATTGTAAGTCAGTGTGACTTCTTACTGAGCAGTGTGCTCTAGGCAGTTGGCCTTCCTGCATGTGTAGGCCCCTATTGTAAGTAATATTCTCTTATTGGCTAGTAAGTGAATATTGTGGGTCACAAATCCCACCGAGGTTTTTCCCACACTGGGTTTCCTTGTTAAACATCTTGTGTTATGGTGTTCTTTTCATGTGGATGTTTTTGATTCTGTTAATTACATTAATTCTTGCATACTGGTATACTGTTACTTTATGTTCTGCATGTTTTGTATTAAGAAAATTACATTACCGGTTAGATACTGATTCACCCCCCCTCTCAGTATCTATGGGAACCCTAATAGCAGCATGATGGAACAAAGATGCTTGTACCTCCACTTTGGCATTGTTGTCAAAGGGGGAGAAGGAGTGAAGTGAAAATATATCTGCAGCAAATGGGGAGAAGATGTGAAGTGGAGAAGATATCTTTGTATATTGCCATCAATGCCAAAGGGGGAGATTGTTGGCATTATGTGAACTGGCATGAAGACATAATGACATTGTATGTTGTCATTGATGTCAATATGTGTTATGAAGTGAATCGACATATGTGATATGTGAGAAGAGGGAAATGCCATATGTATGAACCGGTTTATATGCCAAAGTGAAGTAGTATATTTGTTCAAGGTGAACCGGTATGTCAAGGTGAACCGGCATGTTGTTATGAGAACCGACACATGGAAGCATTGTATGACTACCGGTTGGTAGGTAGCTTCCACTTCAGGATTTCTGGTTGAAGTACCTCAGGTCTGTGTGACTCAATCGATGATCTTCATGTGATGAGTTAGCAGTATAATGGAGGACAGATCATGTTACCATGTAAGCTCTATGTGTGTGAAGGATCTTGCATGAAGAAGACTATTCCTATCTACCTCAGGAATGTGCGAAGTCTGTCAATCAGTGATAACGCGTGATGGGTTATCAGCCGCAATGGAATTGGTGGAAAATGGACGATAGAGAATGTCTTGAGATCAATTCAAGACTATTGCATTTAATGTAGTATGATTCAATGGTCAAGAGTGAACCGCTTGAATGGCTTAACCTAACAGGTTTAGGGTTTAAGGTTTTTACTACCAACTTGTCTATTTCCTATAAGGTCGATGTTGTGTTTTTTTCTAAGGTTGTTGGAAAAAGTTGTGAATGTGTATCCAAGGGAAGTGATACACGATTCTTGCTAGACCAAAGGAGAGAAGAGATACCTGCAAAGTGAATGTGCAGAAGGAGAAGAGGAGCCTAATCAAATCTGCATTAGCATTGCATGCTGTTAACAGATCATTGTAATTCTTATTGATCTCTAACCACTTCAACAGTTGTAAAAACCCCTAACAGGGTAGCCTTAACAAGCTTGATGCAAAATCCCCTAACAGGGTGGTCTTAACAGGCTTGATTCAAATCCCTTAACCGGGTAACTCGAGGTTAATGAGTTCTCAGAAGCTATAGAGCTCTAGAGATCCTTTAGCTATTGAGTTCTTGAAATCCTCTAACAAGGTGACCCTACCAGGTTTAACCCTTAACCAAGTATTATAGCTATCCCTTAACTGGGTGATCTCTAACAAGATCGGTTCCTAGCAAAACCTATTGTAATGTCTTTAACCAGACAAGGCTCCTAACAGAGCAGACTTCAAAAGAGTTCAAAAGCAACTTGTGGGTATTCATCCCCACCGTGGTTTTTCCCAGTTGGGTTTCCATGTGAAAAATATGTGTGTCATGTGTGATGCTTTTATCTTGTGATGCTTTGTTATTACGTGTTGAGCATGTGATGGTTCTGTGTTTTATGCTTGTCTATAAAGCACACTGAACTAACTATTGTGACGATCAAAGGATAGTTTACCTATTCATGCATGAGGGTGAAATGGTAGTGTTGTTTTGAGTTAAATGAAAAGCTAAGTGTTCAACCAGTCAATGCTTGTTTTAGACACTCTTGGCTTTACCGGTTGCAGTATGTGTTGATTAAGTATTCCTATTTGCCAGTCATTTGGAGTATTTGCTGTCAAACTAGTTTTGAACTGTATTTGTGTTTGTACTAATTCAACCCCCCCTCTCAGTACCAGTTTGGTACTAGTGGTTCACCATTGACTCATCAGATCTAACCAAGCAGTTTGTGCTATTAGATAGATCAAACACTTGTGATTACTCACATCTTTGACAAGTCTGTAGCTCTTAACCGGGTAGGCCCAAAAGCCTTTGTAAAATCCTCTAACAAGGTGGTTCACCTCTGTGAATCTAAAATCCTCTAGCAAGGTAGTCTTTAATCAGACTTATCTCCTAATAGAGATTGAGATTCCTAATAGGACCTGTTCTGGTGAAGAACATTGTAAGACCTTAACTGGTCTGGTTTCTATTCTACAGATAGTGACTTGTGAGTTCCATCTCACCGTGGTTTTTCCCAGTTGGGTTTCCAAGTCAAATATCTTGTGTTATGGTTGTATTGCTTTTGTGGGTGAATACTTTATTTGCATTTTGGTTTGCATGTGTGTTAACCAGTCTGTCTGTTAAACTGCTTTACCAGTTTATCTTCAGACTGTTTAAGTGTTTTAGTGTAGAGATTTTTGGCATAATAATTCACCCCCCCCTCTTAGTATTCATCAAGGTAGAGGAACCTATACAAATCAGATTAAGGACAAGGAAGTAAACACATAAGGTAATTTATACCAGAAAGATGATAGAAATTTCTACCGGAGGAGAGAACCAGATGGCTATCGGAATGATAATTTTGGAAGACAAGACAAGAGAACATTTTGAGGAACTTTCTATAAGTGTGGAGGAGAAGGACATCATGATTTTGAGTCTAAGAAGATAGAGAATACTGGAAGAGTAGTAGTGGTGGAAGAAAACCCCACCAAATTAGACAATAAACCAGAAGATGGAGAACTATTGATGATGAGGAGATCTTTGTGTCATACCAGAGGAGATGAAGAGCCCTTGAGGAGGAAGAATTTGTTCAAGACCAGATGTAAGGTATCTGGTAAGTGTCGTAAAGTTGTTATTCATAGTGGTAGTTCATATAATATTGTTTTAGAAGAGATGGTGAATAAGTTGAATTTGGAAAGATTAAACACACTAAGCTTTATCAGATAGCATGGATTCATGATGAACATAAGTTGTTAGTAAGTGAGCAATGTTTGGTGAAATTGAAAATTGGGAATTATCATGATGAAGCCTTGTGTGATATTATGCCTATGAATATTTGTCATCTTTTGTTGGGTAGACCTTGGCAGTTTGATAGACATGCAGTACATGATGGGAGGAAGAATACATACACTATTGTGGCCAAAGGGATGAAGCAAACCTTGTTACCTTTGGAGGAAACTTTGAAGAATCAAGTCTGTACGAATGATAGAATATATTTGGTAGATGGAAGGAAATTCCTGGATGGATTGAGATATGAGAATGTGTGTTTTGCCTTAATTCCTAAGAAGACTAAGAAACAGGAACCGAAAGGAGAACAACCAGAAGAGAAAAAAGATTTGTTGACACAATATGAAGACATAATTTCAAATAATGTACCTAATGGATTGCCACCAGTGAGAAGTATTAGTCATTGCATGGACTTGGTTCTCAAAGCTAGTTTTCCTAACAAAGCTGCATACTAGATGACACCGACAGAGAGTGAAGAACTAAATGGACAAGTGTAGGAGTTGTTGAAGAAAGGTTTGATCAAGGAAAGTATGAGCCCTTGTGTAGTACTAGTAGTATTAGCACCTAAGAATAATGGAGAATGGAGAATGTGTATTGATTCCAGAGCAATAAACAAGATCATAGTGAAATATCAGTTTCATTTGCCTAGGATGGATGACATAATGGATTGTTTGAGTGGAGAAAAATACTTTACAAAGATAGATTTGAAGAGTGGATATCATCATATCAGGATCAGAGAAGGAGATGTGTGGAAGACAACAATTAAGATAAATGAAGGACTATATGAATGGTTGGTGATGCCTTTTGGGTTGACTAATGCGTCAAGTACTTTCATGAGGCTAATGAATGAGGTATTGAAGAAATTCTTGGGTAAGTTTGTTATTGTGTATTTGGATGACATTCTAATTTTCAGTAAGACAAAAGAGGAGCATTTGTTGCATTTGAGACAATTTTTGTAGAGGTTGAGAGAAGAGAGGTTGTTGATAAATATTAAGAAGTGTACTTTCATGAAGGATGAGTTAGTCTATTTGGGATTTGTGATATTTGAGGATGGTTTGAAGATGGACCCTGAGAAAGTGAAAGAAATTGTTGAAGGGCCTACACCAGAAAGCATTGGAGAGGTAAGATCATTTCATGTATTGGCTAGTTTTTACCGGAATTTCATCAGAAATTTCAGTTCAGTTTGTAACCCTATGATTGAGACCATGAGGGGAGATCGAAAGAAATTCAAGTGGACCACCAGAGAATTTTTTTTTGAACTGTTGAAGCAGAAAGTGATTGCAAATCCTGTGTTATCTTTACCGAATTTCAATAAAGTATTTCAAGTGGAACAATAATAGGAGAAGTATCGAGTTAGGAAGGGAGAGTAGCAACTTATTGTAGTGATAAATTGAATGGTTCTCAGAGGAGATATTTAGTGTATGATCAGGAGTTTTATACCGTAGGTCAAGCCTTGAATAAGTGGAGACATTACTTGTTGCCTAAGGAGTTTGTGTTGTATATAGATCACCAATCTTTGTAGTATTTGAACAATCAACGTAAGTTGAATAAGAGACATATGAGATGGGTAGAGTTTTTGCAAAGTTACACATTTGTGTTGAAGCATAGAAGTGGGAAATCTAACAAAGTTGTTGATGCATTGAGTAGGAGAAGGAATTTGCTGACAGAGGTAAGAGTGACAGTATTAGGATTTGAAGAATTGAAGACCTTGTATGATGATGACCCAGATTTTGCAGAACCTTGGAAAGCATGTAGAGAACCGGTTATGGTAGATAGAAGCAAGTGGTTGGATTACTTCATTCAGGATGGGATGTTATTTAGAGGACTTCAGTTGTGCATACCTAAGAGTTCTATGAGGGAGAATTTGATAAAGGAGAAACACAATGGAGGACTAGCTGGACATTTTGGTATTGACAAAATAGTAGCATTGGTGAGTGAGTAGTAATTTTGACCCCAGATTCATAAGGATGTTAAGAGATACATGCAAAGTTGTAGAGTTTGTCAATTTGCAAAGGGTAGTAGTCAGAATGTGGGATTGTATAAAACCTTGACAATACCGGTAAGACCTTGGGAGGATATAAGCATGGATTTTGTACTTGGATTACCTAAAACACTGAGAGGGAATGATTCTATATTTGTGGTAGTGGATAGATTCTTGAAGAAGGCTCATTTCATACCTTGTAAGAAGACATTAGATGCATTACATGTAGTAGACCTATTTTTCAAGGAAGTGGTGAGATTGCATGGATTACCTAAGAGAATAGTTTCAAATAGAGACACTAAGTTTGCTGGCTATTTTTGGAGAACACTTTGGAAGAAGATGAAGACATATTTGAAGTCTAGTTCTACATTTTATCCATAGATTGATGGACAAACATAAGTCGTTAACCAAATCTTGGGAAATTTGTTGAGATGTTTAGCTGGAGATAAAACCAGAAGTTGGGATTTGATCCTTGCAAAAGAAGAGTTTGCCTACAATAATTCACTAAATAGGAGTACTGGAAGAACACCTTTTGAGATTGTTACTGGAGTACATCCTAGAGGTATATCAAAATTAAGAGACATTAGCAGTGAAGACAAAAAAAGTTCAGAAGCAAAAGATTTTGTAGATCACATGGCAACCTTGCATATTTATGTTAAGCAACATTTGGAAGACATGAACAAAAAATATAAGAAAAAGGTAGATGAGAAGAGGAGAGAAAATGAATTTGAAGTTGGCGATGAAGTGATGGTATATCTGAGAAAAGAGAGATTCCCGGTTGGAACTTATAACAAATTGCAGATGAAAAAGTTTGGACCTTGTAGGATTTTGAGGAAGTTCAGTTATGGAAATGCATATGAAGTGGAGTTACTGAATAGTCTGAGTATTTCACCTGTGTTTAAAATTGTAGATCTAATTGAGTATCATGAACTAGAATTAAATGAGGACAGTGTTGTAGACTTGGAGAAACAGTTGCCCCAGAAGGAACCAGATTAGATTGAAGACATTTTGGATAGTAGGATTGGGCGTAGTACCCCGATCAGTCAGTATAAGGAGTATCTTGTGAAGTGGAAGGACATACCAGTTGAAGATTCATCTTGGATTTCTCAGGAAGAGGTAGACCACCTTGATTTTCCTCTGACCCCAACAAAATGAGAGGCTCACATTTTCAATAACCCCAGATGTCTGATGCAGGAGCATCCTTGGTTCGTAGCAATCTTGCATCAACCAAAAATATTTTCTTTCTATTTTTCTTTCTCTTTGCAGTTTCAACAATTCTTTTTGTGTGTCCTGATTTTGGCTCATCAGATCCTATGGAGTTGGTTTCTACTTGAAGACTCGATCATCTTTCTTATTTCCAAACTGCATCGCATTTGGATCATTTTTCAACAAGATATCGTGATTGGTTTCCTTGATAGTTTCCTATTTTGGTGATCTACCAAAACCCCTTCCAAAGCTTGCGGAGCCTTGGGCATTGATTTCGACGTTCCTTGGCATGTGGCCAACCTTTTCCCATGATCTACACTTCATCCTTTGGATTTTTTGGAGGAATCTCTTGGCGGAGGCCGACCTTGTTGATTTTACACATTAGGTCTTGTTCTTCGGGGTTTGATCTCTTTTTGGGCTGACCAGATCCTTTGGATCAAATATATAATTGTAGTCATGCATTATAATGCAATCAATTGAAGAATCAGATAGCTATACTGAGCATAGAAGATAGATCTTAAGATTAAAGGTCCCGGTTATGACCTATTCTGTACTTTGAGCATGTTTAAGCAGGCCTGTGAGCTGATTATGCTATAAGCCAGTTGTTACCGGTTGGTTGTAATCAATTTTCATGAAATAAAACAATCTTTTCTACATTTCCTCCATCATATCTTTGTGTTTCCATTGTGTTTACTCTTGCCGACTAGTTCGGATTGATCTCTTTGAGGTCCCTCCTCATCGATCGATGGTGACTGTTTCACAATCAAAATAGAGAATATTTTAGACTTAAATCAACTACCATAGCCTTATATTTGCATTTGAATTGTCCAACCTTTATAGGATATTTTGGTGTAGTTGTGGCCATGATCCCTTACTAAGTAGTCCAACCACACAACCTAAACACACAACATATGACAAAATTTATGGGAACAACACATGTTCTATTCAATCCTTCAAAATATCATTCACAATGATTATTTGCAGAATGAAATTTGCTTCTTTACCATCTTCCTAATGCCACCTTTCTTCTCCAACGATGTGTTCTGAACCTATCACTCCTCTATGCAATCTCTACTCGTGGTGGCTTTTTTTGAACATGGTGGCAATATCTTCTCTGATCATGGTGGTTGTTTGCTTTTTATTTGGCCTCTCCTTGGTCACTAGATCCCTTCAATCATTGGTTTCCACCTTTTTTAATATTTTAGCATGTCGTAGATCAATAGTTTTTAAAACAACCTAAAGATCAGTCACTATGCGTCTTTATCTAATTACTCCTTTCATATGCATGTGGTCTACTTTCTTTTGTTGGTGCTTGAGGCTATATTGTCCTTTGATTATTCAAACCTTTTAATCCTCTCTTTTCCATCTTTAAGATTGATTGGAGCTTTGGGGTTCATTAAGAACCCATGTCTTTCTTCCATGATTATGAGGGGGTGAGAGCATTATCAAAAAACCACACATGCTTGATTATTGAGGTTTCAAAAATGCTTTGGAGTTCATGCCTTTTACTTCTATAGACTTGTGGATTGGGTATCAAGGTTCTTTATAAATTTATGCTTTTCATTGGTGGTCAAGGGCAAGGCCTTTTTAGAGGAACCGATACAAACTCATACTTTTTAAGGTGTCTAAGTTCACTTGAAACCTTTGCACTTTCCTTTCTTGATCTTGAAGCTTCGAGTTGTTGTGGGAACTTGAGCACTTCTTTGTTGATTGTCAGTGAATTCCCTTTGACCAAGTGTTTTCTCTCTTATATCAACTAATGATTTGAGGCTATTCAATTCTAACCAGCAACTTAGGGATAAGGCTATCCTAAAATAAGAAATCATTAATTGCTACATGATACATTTAACTGTCAATCAGGGTTGTAGACTTAAGATGACACATGCACCATGTATGCTAGGATGCACTTGTGTTTCTATCATATTATCAAATTATAGAAATTCATTAATATATCTCTAAGCATTAATAAATTGGTAAATGACTAAAAAGAATAAATAATATCATTCGAGTAGAATTTACAACTATGAGTAATGACAATTACAACTAAAAATGATAAAATAACATAAAGGTAAATAACAGTTTTAGCTTAAGGTATGTATACAGTGCACCATTAATTAATTTCTATTAGAACAATAAACTTGTATTACTGAATATAAAAGCACAATAAACTTGTTTTACTAAATATAATTTCTATTAGAACAATAAACTTGTACTACTAAACTAATTATGAGTGACACATTACCTCAAGTGTTCCTTGACTTGGATACGCGCACTCACTAATTTAAATAATCAAATACAATTACTTCTTCATGGATGCTTCATATAATGTATTCGTTCATTCATGGAAGTAATCCACTACATAAATTGAACTATTGATATGAGAGAAAAGAGTTAATGCAAAAGATGATTGATTGATCCATTATTTCTTTCTTCACATTTATAAGCTTAATTATTCTAACTACCTAGGACTAATCTCTCACTCATTCATAGTGATTAAGTAGAGGGTTATTGTTGAAGAGACTACAAAATGATTTAAAAAAAATGGTTAAAATACAATTCACATCTATGAGTAATGCCAATTACAACTAAAAATATTAAAATAACAAAAAGGTAAATAACAATTTTAGTTGAAGTACACACAATACACATTTTTAAAATTTCAATAGGAGCAATAAACTTATACTGTTGGACAAACTAAAGAAATAATTAAATCACAGTAGTCCTAGTAAATTAATTATGAGTGACACATTACCTTTAGTGGACCCTAACTTAGATAAGAGCACTCACTAATTTAAATGATCAAATATAGTTACTTCTTCACCGATGCTTCACAAATGTATTCATTCATTCACAGAAGTAATCAATTGCATAAATTCAAACATTGATATTGTAAAGTAGAGTAAATACAAAAGATGATTGATGATAATCACATTTATAGGCTTAACTATTCTAACTGCCTTAAACTAATCTATCACTCATTCCTAGTGATTAGGAAGAGGGTTATTTGGTGAAGAGTTGCAACTACAAACTAGAAATAGAGTCCTAACAAAATTTTGCATTTTTCATAAAGAAGGTTAGATGACTAAGATGAATGTAATACAAAACAACATTATTAATAAAAGAATCTCAAATGGTGAAGTTATCTACTGGTAATAAGAGTTTGATATTGCTTCTTTGGTAGACACCTCATTGCTCATCATACTTATTACTATAGGTGAATGTTTTGGGGTTAGAGGAGCATTATTTTCTCTAGGCATTGCTTGACTATAGGAAGTTTTCATCACATGCCTTTTCTATAAAACATGTTAGCTTATTTGGTTGTTAGACCATCAAGATAAATCACAACATCTAGCACACTTTTACCAATAAAGACATACATGCAAGTATTCAACATTTCATTGATAATTATGATATAATGCTTAATAGTAGTCATATGTTTGGAGAAACATTAAAAAGTTTAGTAATATTTGGGGGATTAAGAGATAAACAAAGTAATTAAAAATTCATTGAAAAGGCCTATAATTTCCCTCCAACTTAATGTCCAACTTATCTTCAAGCTGGAGGATGTGATTGATTATGCATCATCACCAACTCTCAAAATATCCTAGGGTAGTGAAGCCATTATGTTGTGATTGTAGGGTCTAGTAGAATACTTTTAGATATTCTATTATGTCCCATCTTGTAGCTTTAGCTTCCTTATCATATGGTACACCTCCCTTCCAATGTGGAATAGGCTACCATAACATTGGTGGCTAAAACATAAGAGTCAATTACATTGTATCATGTTATATGGCCAAATAAAGATACCTTTGTGCCCTTCAAATGATTGCATGATAGTTGTACAATAAATGAATTCCTTTCTCTCCATCTCATCTATCAATTCATTCAACTGTGTTGCAAGGAATCCCAAAACCTCTCTCTCTCTCTCTCTCACTTTGCAATCTATGCCAATTTCCCAAAAATGATATAACTCAACTGTTTGGTTGCCATGATTTTTACTTGAGTATTAAGTCAAGTAACAATTGTAAATCAAATGTTTAGTATTTTCTCTAGACTTTTTGATTCTGACCTGAGAGTCGATGATGTTGATTTTCCCATCTTTGTGTAGTTTGTCATTTGTTGCCCTCTATTGATTTCATTTTGGATGAATGAAGATAAGGTCCTAAAAAATGTCTTCTACATAAAGAAGTGGGTTCCTTTGTGTATCATAAGGGAGTTTGTAATTATAGAGTTGAGATTTAAAAAATGCCCCAAAAATATTTTGGCGTGAGTAGTGAAAATTGTATATCACAATACATTTTCATGAATGAAAGTTGAGAAATTGCCCTCTTAAATAGAACATATAGCCTTGCTGATGGTCTACATTGAATACACTTTGGTATTGTTAAAGCCATTATCTCAATTATTCCTTTTAATTTCTTTATTTCAACATCCTGTTGTTTAATTTCAACATTCAATTCCTCCTTTTCCTTTTTCCATTTTTTCCTTGCAGCTTAACTTGCTACACTTATTTCCATGATTTCAGAGCAATATCTAACCAAGAGAGGTGAGGAGTATTATAATTGACTCATTTTGTCTTGCCCAACATCCTCTGGTGACTCCTTAGCAACAATTTTTTCTAACTATTTAAAACCCTGTTTCTTATTGTAGGCCATCTTCTTGTGTATCATGTGGCATCTTGATTTCTTGTTCCTTCTCTACCTCCTACTATATAATCACTTTCAACTCCATCTCCTTCTATATACCTAACCCTTGTTCTACCACCAATATTTACCCTCCTTCAGAAGGCTCATGCCTTGTTCTTGGTGGGTTTGGCTAATCAAAAATCAATTTGTCAAATGAGTGTTCCTCATCAATCTTGAGTGAGGTTTCCACAAGAAGAAGTTTATATTCATGCTGCACAAATGTTTCCACCCTCTTAGCTTGTTTCTTCAAGTGATATTTTCAGTTTCTTTTTAGGGGGTGTTTTGATGACTATACCCTTGCCTTTTAGATGATGTGATCTCTTGGTATTTTTTGGAGAAATTTCTTTGTTTCTCTTACTCAATATAGTAAGTGGATTAGACTTTGTTTTCTTTGGGGTTTTACAAAGAGTTTTTGATAATTTCCATTTCTTTCCTTATTTAGTAGGGATCTAGGTGAATTTTTGGCTTCTTGTTTTGGCTATAGGGGTAGGTTTGGGAGAAGTTAGAGGGATTTTCAGAAGGTTCTTCCTCTTAAGGAGTCATATGTTCAATTTTTTTTTTCTCATGGGGTGTTTCCCTTGTGGGAGAGGCTACATGAGAGGCAAAGGATTCATAGTCCATAGATGGTACGAGTTTACTATTTTTTTCTTTCTTCTTGGTCCTATAGACACCATCTTGGTGGTTAGTTTAAATATCAATATTTGGCCAAAGGGTTCCACATTCACCCTTTTAAGTTCCTTCCTTTCCAAATAATTTTTCCATTCCATACAAAGAAACTAAATAGTTAAAATCCCTTTTAATAAGAACTAGATTAGATAGTGATGGGACAAAGAAATTGCCTTATCATTTTGGAACTCCATAGCCATGCAAGATAGAAGATGGCAGTAGTCTAGAACATTGACCTAGTAGTTATGTTGTAGGTGACTAAATAATTTGAAATGAGTTGAATATAACAATGGAGTTTTCCTTCACACGTCACATATTTGATGACATATTTAGCAATGCATGCCCATCTTCATGGCAAGGAAGTACATTCATGCCTTGAGAGGAAGATTCCAAGGAAGAATCATCTAGCCTTGTGAATTTTGTGTGAACAAAAACTACATCATGATGCTCTAGAAAATGTTCTCCAATTTTTAGTAATCTTGTAACCTCAACAATGTATGCTACCATAAAATCTGCAGGAAGGCCCTCGACCATGGTTACAATGACACTCAAAATTGTCACGTTACTAATATCGCTAATTGTTCTTATATATTAATTAAATAATCTTAATTATTTAATTAATCTAACTTTATTCCTCTAGGTCAATCATCTTTTTCATCATAAACTAATTATTCAATTTTTATCCAAAACATTTAATCAATCAACCCTTTCTCTTTTAAATTAATTAAATAATTTTATTATTTAATTGATTGTGATTATCCAGCTTAATTAAATGATCTTTATTGTTTAATTAAATTTAATTTCTATTTTCCCATAGTTAATTAATTTCTTTAAATTATTTGATTATCTAATTATGTCCTCTAAATTAAATAAATTTATTTCATCTAATTTCCCTTCATTTTGAATTATCCAAATTTCCTCCAAATTCAAATTCAATTCATCTTCCATTAATTTCAATTTCATTTCACATTTTCAGAAACTTAAATGCAAACCAAATGACATTTCATCTTAATTTCCTACATCCCATGTCAAAATTCCTAACCGTCATCAACTTCTAGTAAACTGATGTTGGAATTAAGGAACACTGAGAGGGGGGGAGGTGTGAATCAGTGTTCTTGAATTTTTAACCCAAAGAAGATGAAGAAGAAGAGAGGATATACAAGCTATGTATGTCCAACATGAGGATGGAATCGATACCAAAAGAGGAGAATCTTACATCTCATGAGGGTGAGTTGTGTAGGATATTGAATGGAGATTGAATAGGGAAGGACACATGGAAGCTGAAGAGAAGCTATCCAAGTGAAGGTGGATAGATAGTAGGCCGAATCCCATAAAGAAAAGGGAAAATAAAAAGAGAATCAATTGGAGGTAGAATATTAAGTAGTACCAAGTATGAGGCCACAAGAATATTTAAGTTTAGTTATAGTGAGGTGCTAGAAAAGGAGAGAGGAAATTAAAATACCTCCACTTAGTTCCACCATGTGAATCTATGATCACAAATTTTGTACACAATGAGTATGGTGTAGCACCTTCCTAAGTATTAGTAATTAACATGGGCCAAAGATCAAGAACCTACCATTTGGATGAAGACTTATACTTATTGTTGAGATTTTTAATTTCAATTGAGGTTGGAATATTAATTCACAACTTAGGGATTTTTATCCACACTAAGCAACCCTTCATGAACTAGAAGATACATTTAATTATCAACCCAGGGACGTGAACTTGAAATGAGACAACATTTTATATGCACTATGTAAGCCTTCTAAGTTATTATTTCAGTTGTGTATAACAAAAAAACTCAAAATAATAAACTGAATTGAAAATATGACAATGTTGGAAATAAAACTAACTACATAGCAGTGGCTACAAGAAAACTGGTTATTTGCAACAGTAGTGGCTGCAGGATGACTGATTGTTTGCAACAACAGTGGCTACAGGATGACTGGTTATTTGCAATAGCAGTGGCTGTAGGATGACTGATTGTTTGCAACAACAGTGGCTACAGGATGACTGGTTATTTGCAACATCAGTGGCTGCAAGATGACTGTTCTAAAACTAGTGAAATCAAATATGTTGAAAATAAAACATATCATAACCAAATCACTAATTAAAGTAAAGAAAAATGAATAAAAATCTAAACTATTGCAAATCTAAATTATGATGAAATCATAGTTCCTCAAGTGGCCCTTGCTTGAGTTGGTTCAATATGTCATTAACATTTCATTTTCATTAGACAAGCTTCAATGCTCAAATCATTTTCTTATTGAAAATCAAATATTACATGGACATGTATCAGACTTGTTGATTGAAATTGGACACCATTAACAAGAATCAACACTAACTAGATACTCTCTACACTACTATCAACACTACTATCAACAATACTTTCAACACTACTTTCAACACTACTTACTCACAACTCAACAAAATCTCAAATTTATGCTTGAGGCTTGAAAGTTAAAGTAATTACAAACTCAACAACTTATTACAAATGTCATTTCTCCTATGAAAATAAGGAGATGACTTATTCTATTAATGACCTATAATAAAGATTAAACTAACAAGAGTTGAGAGAGTTCTAATCATCTTCAAACTCTACAACCATTAAATGCACTCATGGCTGAACATGTGTACAAAACATGCTATAACTATTTATGAATCATCAAATATTGTTTCCACAATCTTCTCCAATGTTTCTTCACTTTAATAATTCGAAATACATGAACTCATGAAGAGGTAGAATAGTCCAAGTTGAATTAGAACTCACCTTAACTGTTGTCTGAAAATCTGCTAGTTTGCCTCAGTAAACTTTTGGTGAATTCTTCTCATTAACTATTGTGAATCAGCTCAAACGGTTTAAACCCATTTTAGATATCATTTTAATCTTTCCATATCATTTTGAAAATCTTAATTTTTTCAAGAAACGAGTGAGATATGCCTATTTTTACTGAAACTGGTCTTTTGACTTTTTCTGTACTTTCAGTCAACTATTACATCTATCAATTGCCAACTTGTTCCTCCTTCCTTATAGTTGTATGATCAAATCAATTCACTAAAAAAAAACATGTTAATCATTCCAAAGTACTTATATTAAACAATAACCATTTATTATAATATTTTATCATCATTTAGCATCAACTAGCTAGACACACATATGCATATCAAACAACATTAATCCTAGTTAATGCATCACAAAACCAAGGTAATTTTTGGAAATTACTTGGAAAGACATTATAAATATGAGGTAAAACATTAAATAATATGGTCAATTTATAGGCTCATCATTCCCCCCGAGCTGAAATCTTGCTTGTCCTCAAGCAAGGAGTAGACATTGGTTATGCATGAAATTATTTTACTATCACATCCTTTGTTGTTTTCAAGATTGTAATTGCCTTTTCTTCTCTTTGTATTTGCTACTACAGAGGTATGAAAATATTATGTTTCCCCCCATCTGAAAGGTCATTTGTCCTCAAATGACAATTAATGGACGAGGGTGGCAAAATAAATCAGTTATGAAGCATGTAACTAGAAAAATGACAATTGACAAACACATTATAATGCATAGATAACCAATTAACTAAAAATGATAAATATTACAAATAAATGGAAATCATAAATGTAAGTACCTTTGATTATTTGGAAAGCTGCAAATTTTGAAAGTACAGGTCCCTAAGTAGCCGAGTTTACAGGTCTCTTTAAGAATGCTACATATTTTACATTAAAAGTTGTTGTAGACTTCTTGGTGTTAGTCCCGAAGACAACTGAGAGGGGGGGGGGGGTTGAATCAATTGTCTAATAAATTCAAACCAAAAATTGATTAACCAACTTAATGCTTAATACCGGTAAACCAGTTAAGTATGCCGGTAGACAGTGTTAACAGTAAATTGCTATACCGGTAAGGATTAATGCATGAAACATAAACATAAAGTTATCCACAACACATAACACCAATATTTGTACGTGGAAACCTTGTAAGGGGAAAAACCATGGTGGGAAACCTTACCCACAATCAGATGATACTACTGTAGATAGTAAGTGTACATAAATGGGGTCTGCACATGCAGAAAGGCCAACAGCCTAGAGCTCACTACTCAATCACAAAATGGGAGTCACACTGACTACAGTTGGATGGTTAAATCCAATAAGATTGTACTGCACAAAATAGCATATTCATATGCTAGATTCAATACCGGTGTAATGCTGATATGCTTCTACAAAAACCTAGCTTCACCTTCAAATGATGTCTTCATGTATACCTCTACTTTATCTCGCATATACCTTTACTCAATTCTTTTTCGCATTCCACACTTGATCTTACAAATAAGATCTTACATATATACCATACCCTAAGACCAATTTTAGTAGGTCGGCTCTACAAGATATTACAATAAAATCATTTTACAAACAATATAATATCCGATGCAATAACCAATTGAACATGTTGGCTTAATGTGTTTACAACAATAATAAATCATCTCCATAGTGTGCCATGCTGATCTGGAAAAGATAAACCTACCGGTGTAACCCTAGATAACCTGGACCTATTTGTCGGTAAAAGAAAATATGCAAATATGAATATACCAATGATTAATTCTTCAAAACAAAGTGTCCACATGATGTCTTCGACATTATCAAGTGTCTTCCATATTATTCTAGGTGTCGGTGAACATTATATCCTGCCGGTGAACCATATACCAGTAACTGTTGCAATAGTTACTTGCTTGCCAGTGAATGTTGCTGGATCTCCAAAGTGCTTGTTTTCAATAGGTGTTGACATCAATGAAAAAACCATACCAAAATACCAACAATCTCCCCCTTTGACATTGATAGCAACAAAAGATGGAAAAACCATCAAAGTGCCAAAACAGAAATGCCAAATACCAAAAACCAACAATCTCCACTAAACAACAATTTCTCCCCCTGGGAGCAATAAGTGTTTATCCAAAGATTTCAATACCAATCTCTTCCTCAAAAGATAATGTGTTTTTCCATAGATATCTCTCCCCCTTTGACATCAAATGCCAAAGCTACAAAATTCAAGTCCATACAAAATACCAACTACTCCCCCTGAGAAGTAGCTTCCTCATCAAAGACCAGAATAAAAGTTTTGTCTTTCAATTCTACCGATTGATGACAATCATCAACTTTCTAAGTCTCTACCGGTGGTGGTATGACTTCAAGCTGATCTTTGAGATATTCAAAGGTCTCCTTAGGCAAAGGTTTTGTGAAAATATCTGCAAGCTATTCTTTAGTATTCACATAAACCAGTTTTATCTCTTTTTCTTCAACTTTTTCCCTTAGAAAATTCAGTTTGATAGAAACATGTTTTGTTTTAGAATGTAATATCGGATTCTTAGATATATCAAATGCTGCAGTGTTATCACAATATATAGTAATGGGTTCCTTCCATTTTACCTTTATGTCTTTCAACATTTGCTTAAGCCATAATACCTATGTACAGTTAGTTGCTGCTGCAACATATTCTGATTCTGTTGTTGATAAAGATGTACAACTCTGTTTCTTACTCAACCAAGAAACTAATCTCTTTCCAAGAAAGAATGCTCCTCTAGTGGTGCTTTTTCTATCATCCATATCTCCTGCCCAATTTGCATCTGTGTATGCATATAGGTCAAAATTTTCATCTCTAAGATACCATAATCCAAGATTTTCTATGCCTTGTAAGTATCGAAAAATCCTTTTTACTGCTGATTCATGATTTTCCCTAAGATTACTCTGAAATATAGAAACAATACATACTGCATTCATAATATCAGGCCTGGTTTGTGTCAAATACAGTAAACCTCCTATCATAGATTTGTATCTAGTTGGATTAATAGGTGTAGATTCATCCCTTTGAGATAATTTGTCATTTGTGGTCATAGGTGTGCTTGCCGGTTTAGAGTTCTCCATCCCAAATTTCTTTAGTAATTATTTCAAGTACTTGGATTGACTCAAAAATATACCTTTATTAGTCTGAGAAATCTGCAAACCTAAAAAGAATTTTATTTCTCCAATCATAGACATTTCAAATTCTTGCTGCATTTTAATAGAAAATTCCTTACATAATCCATCTTCTCCTCCAAAGATTATATCATCAACAAATACTTCAATAATCAAGATGTCATCATTAGTTATTTTGTAATATAAATTGCTATCTGCATTTCCTTTAGTAAAACCAATCTTTAAAAGATATTTATCCAACCTTGCATACCAAGCTCTTGGGGCTTGTTTTAATCCATACAGAGCTTTTCTTAACCTGCAAACCATATCATTGTCATCTGTCAAAGAAAATCCATCAGGTTGTTCAATATATACTTCTTCTTCAAGATCTCCATTCAAAAATGCACATTTAATATCCATTTGATAAACTTTGTAGTTCTTGTGAGCTACAAAAGCCAAGAATAATCTAGCTACCTCAATTCTGGCTACCGGTGCAAAGGTTTCATTGTAATCAACTCCTTCTTTTTGAGAATATCCCTTACACACTAGTCTTGCTTTATTTCAGACAACCTTACCATATTCATTAAGTTTGTTTCTAAATACCCATTTGGTTTCAATTACATTTTTATCTTTAGGCCGGGGAACTAATGTCCAAGTATTATTTTTCTCAATTTGTCCTAATTCTTCTTCCATAGCTTTAATCCAAAATTTATCTTCACATGCCTCATTGATAGATGATGGTTCAATTTGAGAAATAAGACATACCTCTTCATTTTCCAATCTTCCTCTTGTCATAACTCCTTTAAATATGTTTCCAATTATTTGATCTTCAGAATGATTCAATCTTACATACCGAGGTGTCTTAGTTTGCTGTTGTTCCTCAATTATTGTGGAATCTTCTGATGATACTGAATAACTAGATCTTCATTCTGTACCGGTGGATTCAGTATAGGTTCATTTGTCACAATTTCTGTTGCCAGTTCAGAGTCTATATACCTTGAAGTTCCTCTGAATTGTTCATCAATCTTTACATTTGTACTCTCAACAATTTTTTGCAATCTCTTATTAAAATATCTATATGCCTTGCTCTTAGATGAATAACCAAGAAATATTCCTTCATCACATCTAGGATAAAATTTTCCAATATACTCATCTCTTCTAATATAACATTTACTTCCAAAAATTCTGAAATACTTAAGAGTAGGAGTATTACCAAACCATAGTTCATGAGGGGTCTTACTGGTTTCACCTTTGATGTGAACTTTGTTGAATGTATAGACAACAGTACTAACTACCTCTCTCTAATACACATATGGTAGATTTGCTTATGATAACATACTTCTTGCTACATCCAAGATAGTTCTATTTTTCCTTTCAACAACTCCATTCTGCTATGGTGTCCGAGGTGCTGATAACTGTCTTCTGATTCCATTCACTTCATAGAATGTATTAAAGTCGTTAGATGTGAATTATCCTCCTTGATCTAATCTTAAACATTTGATTTTCTTACCGGTTTCATTTTCAACCATTGCTTTGAATAGTTTGAACTTTCCAAGTGCTTCTGATTTCTCTCTGAGAAAAGTAACCCAACACATTCTAGAATAATCATCAATAATTAGCATGAAATATCTATCACCTTGTAAGCTTCTAGTTCTAGCTAGACCACATAAATCAGTGTGAATTAAATCAAGAGCATTATTGGATTTTTCTGGAATACTTTTGAAACTAGCTCTAACTTGTGTTCCAAATTGACATTCCTTACAAAATGTATTCTGAGGTTTCACAATTTTAGGTAGATCTCTAACTACCTTAGAAGTACTAATTTTTACCATGCAATCAAAGTTTACATGACATAGTCTCTTATGCCATAACCAACTTTCATCTATATGTGCAATTAAGCATGCCTTTTCAGTGTTATTCAAATGAAAGATATTGCCTCTAGTCTGATTACCGGTTGCAATTTCCATACCAGTTCTATTCATGATTTTACATTTTCCATTTTTAAATTGTAACTGAAATCCCTTCTCAACTAATTGACCAACACTTAAAAGATTATGCTTTAATCCTTCAACATAGTAGACATTGTCAGTGTTATGCTTACCATCAAGAGATATTGAATCCTTACCTTTAATTGAATAGGCTTTGTCATCTCCAAATCTTACTAAACCTCCATTGTATTCTTGAAAGTTCAAGAATTTACCTTTGTCTCCAGTCATATGATGTAAGCATCCTGAGTCAATGATCCATTCATCCTTTGTTTCAACTTTAGCTACTAGGGCTTGTTCTACCAGTTGAGCAGTAGGTGTCGGTTGATCTTCTGTTATAGCAACAAAAACCCATCCATTGTTTGCTGGATCCTCATCAGAATCATCAGTCACAACTTCATCAATAATGTAACAAGATTTGTCTTTGTTCTTCTTAAATTTGTATCTCTGATATTCAGGATTAGGATTGTA
Organism: Cryptomeria japonica; assembly: GCF_030272615.1. Taxonomy (NCBI): domain Eukaryota; kingdom Viridiplantae; phylum Streptophyta; class Pinopsida; order Cupressales; family Cupressaceae; genus Cryptomeria; species Cryptomeria japonica. The sequence goes on from NC_081415.1 coordinate 466,671,596, forward strand.
TGTTCTTCTAGCTTCTTCTCTTAGTCTAGCATGTCTATCAGGGCATCTTGAAGCCATATGACCAATCTTATTGCAGTTAAAACATTTAAAGGGTGTTTTACCTTCATACTTACTTCCAATTGGACCTTTTGGCATTTTCCTTGCAAATAATGCTTCAAGCTCTTCAAGCTCTTCATTCTCCTTTCTGGATTCTTCAAGTTCTCTTGCATAAAAGGTTCTTCAGTCTGATTTGTCAAATGATGGAGCAAATGATGTTGATTCTTTAAAGGCCAAATCAGTCTTTATAGTAGCAGCAAGACCAAATTCCTCAATTTCAAAGGTTGAAAGTTTTCCAATCAATGTATCCCTAGTTACTAATGTATTAGGCATTGTTCTCAACTCATTTATAGTAGTAACCTTCATTTTATATGCCGGTGGCAAACCTCTTAAGATTTTTGAAACAATTTCATCCTCACTCAGAGTTCCTCCATAACATTTAATACCTAAAACAATTACATTTACTCTTTCCATAAAAGCAGAAATCCTTTCATCTTCTTCCATTTTCATATGTTCATACCTGACTCGGAAGCTTTCTAGTTTTGCAATTTTGACTGTGGAATCTCCTTCATTCAATGTTTCCAAATGATCCCAAATAGCTTTAGTAGTAGACCTATATGATAATCCCATGATTTGTTGATCTGATAATACACTCAAAAGTGCTTCTCTTGCTTTGCAATCATTCTCTTCATCTTTAGCTAAGGTAGTTGGAGCAGTCTGACCAGCTACATCAACAGTATAACCATTCTTAGTAACTTCCTAGATGTCTTTACCAATGCAATTCAGATGTGTCTCCATTCTAGTCTTCCATATCCCATAGTTGGTTCCATCAAGTTTAGGACTGTCCTTCTTGAAATAATTAGTAGACATTGGATCTCCTCAAGTTGTTAAACTTCTGCAAAAGAGGACTAGGCTCTAATACCCATTGTTAGGTCCCGGAGACAACTGAGAGGGGGGGAGTGAATCAGTTGTCTAATAAATTCAAACCAAAAACTAATTAACCAACTTAATGCTTAATACCAGTAAACCAGTTAAGTATGCCAGTAGACAGTGTTAACAGTAAATTGCTATACTGGTAAGGATTAATGCATGAAACATAAACATAAAGTCATCCACAACACATAACACCAATATTTGTACGTGGAAACCTTGTAAGGGGAAAAACCATGGTGGGAAACCTTATCCACAATCAAATGATACAACTGTAGATAGTAAGTGTACATAAATGGGGTTTGCACATGCAGAAAGGCCAATAGCCTAGACCTCACTGCTCAATCACAAAATGGGAGTCACATTGACTACAGTTGGATGGTTAAATCCAATAAGAATGTACTGCACAAAATAGCATCTTCATATGCTAGATTCAGTACTAGTGTAATGCTGACATGCTTCTACAAAAACCTAGCTTCACCTTCAAATGATGTCTTCGTGTATACCTCTGCTTGATCTTGCATATACCTTTACTCAATTCTTTTTCGCATTCCACACTTGATCTTACAAATAAGATCTTACATATATACCATACCCTAAGACCAATTTTAGTAGGTCGGCTCTACAAGATATTACAATAAAATTATTTTACAAACAATATAATATCCGATGCAATAACTGATTGAACATGTCGGCTTAATGTGTTTACAACAATAATAAATCATCTCCATAGCATGCCATGCTGATCTGGAAAAGATAAACCTACCGGTGTAACCCTAGATAACCTGGACTATTTGCTGGTAAAAGAAAATATGTAAATATGAATATACCAATGATTAATTCTTCAAAACAAAGTGTCCACATGATGTCTTTGACATTATCAAGTGTCTTCCATATCATTCTAGATGCCGGTGAACATTATATCCTACTGGTGAACCATATACCAGTAACTGTTGCAATAGTTGCTTGCTGGTGAATGTTGTTGGATCTTCAAAGTGCTTGTTTTCAGTAGGTGTTGACATCAATGACAAAACCATACCAAAATACCAACACTTGGAAGATTGTGTAGGTTGATTATTTAGTCACACTAGAACTGCTGCAAGTAACTTAAAAAGGCTAGAAATTTTTTGAACAATTGCTACACCTCATCCAATGACTTTAATACAACTCTGAAAGAGTCATTTAAACAAGAAGAATTTGGGGAAACAACTTCACTAGACAACACCTAACTAAGCATGAACAAATGAAGAAATAGACATCTAAGAAATTGTGCAAGAGCACTTATTAAATGAAAAACCTATCCTGGCCTATCCTAACCTTAACTAACCAACAAATAAGACTTACTCAAACAAAACCATTCACTGGTTCTATGAAATATCTACCCTTTCTTAGCAACTTACAATGCTTCACATGCTTATGTGCAACCAAAAAGAGTTGCAATTCCAATAGAAACTTAACAAATAGTTGCAGTGACTTTTGAAAGATATTAAGACACTCACTTACAACTTCATTATGATAATATATTCTTCTATTTTGAAGTGTATAAGAGAGATGAAACCATTCTTCTTCAACTGCAACTCAAAATTTAGTTTCATCTTCAACTGCAGCTTCGTGCTTGGATGTAATAAGTTGTGATGCTTTGCTTGCCTCCTTCTTAGCTAGATGTCTGATGGGACATCCTCGTGAAATCACAAATTTAGAACCCTCCTTGGTGCTTTTGTGTTGATGGGATGACTCTTTGTCCTCTTCTTGATTTGTAAACTCCATTTTGTGTGACTTATTTGACAAAAATATAAAAATTTCTGCACTTTTCTCTTGCTGCTCATGATTTTTCTCTATAAAAGATACTTGTTGAGCATCTAAATTTAAGAAAAAATTCTCTAAGTCATCCCAAAACATATCTTCATCAACATCTTCTTTACTTTTTAGCATTAGAGGATTGAATTAGCTTTATGGCAGCTCTCTTCTTGAAGTAAGAGTTCCGATTTGACAACACATTTAGCAACCTTGTGTATGGTAACTTCTTCATTTTGCAAAACAAGGTTATCTTACTTTACCTTCTCACAAACCAACACCTTGTCATCAATACATGAACAAAATGCCTCTATGATGTTAGAGAACATGTCTTCATTCATTTCCAAACTTGCTACAAATGATATTGGCTCTTGGTTATTGTGCTTCATTGACTTCTAAAACAACTTAGTGACTCTCATGGCTTGACTCATCCCTGACAACGATGCCAAAAATGTTGAGCTTTTTAATTGCAATTGAGGTTGGAATATTAATTCACAACTTAGAGATTTTTATCCACACTAAGGAACCCTTCATGAACTAGAAGCTACATTTAATTATCAACCTAGGGACGTGAAATTGAAATGAGACAACACAGTATATGAACTATGGAAGCCTTCTAAGTTATTATTTCAGTTGTGTATAGCAAAAAAACTCAGAATAATAAACTAAATTAAAAACACGACAATGCTGGAAATAAAACTAACTACACAACAGTGGTTGTAGGAAGACTGGTTATTTGCAACAATAGTGGCTGCAGGATGACTGGTTGTTTGCAACAATAGTGGTTGTAAGATGACTGGTTATTTGCAGCAACAGTGGCTACAGGATGATTGTTCTAAAACTAGTTTAATCAAATATGCTGAAAACAAAACCTATCATAACAAACTCACTAATTAAAGTAAAGCATAATGAATAAAAATCTAAACTATGATGAAATCACAGTTCCTCAAGTGGCCCTTGCTTGAGTTGCTTCAATCTGTCATTAGCATTCCATCTTCAATAGACAAGGTTGAGTGCTCAAATAATATTCTTATTGAAAATCAAATATTACATGGACATGTTTCAGACTTATTGATTGAACTTGGACACCATTAACAAGACTCAACACTAACTCGATACTCTCTACACTACTATCAACAATACTTTCAACACTACTTTCAACACTACTTACTCACAACTCAACAAAATCTCAGATTTATGCTTGAGGCTTGAGAGTTGAAGTGATTAAAAAATCAACAACTTATTACAAATGTCATTTATCCTATGACAACAAGGAGATGACTTATTCTATTCATGAATGATAGTAAAGATTAAACTAACAAGAGTTGAGAGAATTCTAATCCTCTTCGAACTCTACAACCATTAAATGCACTCATGGCTGAACATGTGTACAAAACATGTTATAATTATTTATGAATCATCAAATATTGTTTTCACAATCTTCTCCAATGTTTATTCACTTTAATAACTCCAAATACACGAACTCATGAAGAGGTAGAATAGTCGAAGTTGAATTAGAACTCAATCCTTAACTACTGCCTGAAAATATGCTAGTTTGTCTCAGTCAACTTCTGGTGAATTCTACTCATTAACTATTCCAAATTATCTCAAAGGTTTAAACCCATTTTAGATCTCCTTTTAATATTTCCAGATCATTTTGAAAATATTTTTTTTTTCAAGAAATGAGTGAGATGTGCCCATTTTACAGAAACTAATCTTTTGACTTTTTCTGCACTTCCAATCAACTATTACATCTATCAATTGTCAACTTGTTTCTCCTTTCTTCTAGCTGTATGATCGACTCAAAACACTAAAAAACATGTTAATCATTCCAAATTACTTTACATTAAACAATAACCATTTATTATAATATTTTATAATCATTTAGCATCAACTAGCTAGACACACATATGCATATCAAACACCATTAATCCTAGTTAATGCTTCACAAAACCAAGGTAATGTTTGGAAATTACTTGGAAAGACATTATAAACATGGGGTAAAACATTAAATAATATGGTCAATTTATAGGCTCATCACTTACAACCACTAAAAATGATTCACCATATTGTAGAAGCACTAGTAAAAATGGTTTCTTCTTGCAACCACATGAATTATATCAACAAGAAGATATAGGAAAAGTAAGATGCCACTTGAAATAATTGAAAGTATAACCATAGAGTGATGAGAACTTGCAATAAGATATGTGAGGTACATGGGAGTAGGCACACTTAAATCAACCAATAATTTGTTGAGGTGGTGAGCTCATGAAGAGGAAGTAATGATGCTATAGTCGTGTATGCAAATAGGGGAACAAAACAGATTTTCTCATGTAGAGAATGAGAATTGGCAGGTCTAATAATAAGTCCAATACCATATTCTTGAGATTATGGGGTTGCTAGTAGAGTAGATAAGTGACCATGAAAATACAGAGAAAAAATGAAAGTATTTTTTGCTAATATGGATACGAAGATAGCTAATTGGTGTTATGGAGTTCTAGATGAATGGATGAAGAGTGAAGGTACATAGATAGATACATGGTCATGATATGCATAGAGTGCCTAGAGAAGTGAATAAATAGATACAAAAGGTAGAAAATCTAGTATAATGGTGGTGGAGGGACACTAATCATATTAATACAAGAGTTGTTATTTGATTTGGATGATCATGTTTGAATGGTAGAGTGGCTATTGAGAGAAAATTTAGTGGTGAAGAAGGTCACGAAAACACAAATAAGATCCATTGAAGGAAGGGTTGAAGGAATGGAGTAGGTTTGTGTAGAAAAGAAATAGGTTGTGTGGGATGAAAGAAATGCATTTAATGCCTAGGATAAGTGGTAGGTAGTAATGCCAAGAAAATGCCATGAAACATGTGTATTAATAATATGAAGGAAAATAGGTAAGTACCAAAGGAGTTGGAGGTTTTCATTTGAAGGCTCAACATACCCTATAATATTATTTATGGGTAGATAACTACAAGAGAGATATCATATTATGTTTGAGGTATATTTAACTATGTTATCAATAATTGTGGATTGGTAGAAAGGATTTTAGGCTTGGTGAATTTGAATGCCTAAAAATTTAAGTGGGATCCAAGGAAAAGACATACAAATTGGAAGGCTCAAGGAGAGCATATAAAAGTTAAGATGGTGTTTTCATTTGAGCATGTGAATAATCTAAGAAAAGGAGACAAAAAATAAGAGGGGTTTCAAATATGAAGAGGTCTAGGCTAGAAAGTGAGAAAATTTGAGAGGAAATGAGTCACAAGAATAATGAGAAGGGAGAGATGAGTGAAAGAGGTCATAAAATTTGGTGACAAGTGAAGGATTTTAAATACCATGATCAACTAGTGAGGAGGGTGAGAAAATGCATGTAGAGAGTTTGATACAAGTGTCAATGTGGAAGAGAGGCCATGAGCATGTTCAAGAAGCAAGAGGGCTCATGTGAGATCAACTAAGAAATGTGATGAGAATAATTGAAGAGCTTATGTGATAAACCACTTAACTTTATCCAAAAATCTCAACTGATTTATTTTATTTATTATATAAATATTGATTTCTTATTCTTACTTGTTCCTAATCGTTTGTTTCAATCACATACTCATGTACATCTATCCAAATGGGATAGGCATCCATCCAACTGGGATGGGCATCTAGCCATACGAGTTAGGAATCTAACCATATGGGTTAGGCATATGTCCATACAGGACATGAGGTTTCATCTATCCAATCCAGGATAGGCATCTACCCAAACAGGGTAGGCATTTATTCATAAGAATAGGATATGCTCTGGCCAGAGACTTTAGACTCATCGGGACCATTCGGGTCCTGATTCACTCTTTAAAGACTACACTCCCCTACTAGGAGTGCACCGAGGTCACCTTCCTTAGGAGTATACAAATAATTCCATAAACAAGCTTGAGTTTCACCTCGTAATTTGACTTATAGCCTTGGGAAGTCAAGCTAATCCATACAAGATTCTTTCTGAGTAGGCATTGAATTAATATTATCTTCTAGTTAGCAACATTTGTACCCTTTGATTGAGGGAATTGAGGAGTTTCAAAAACCTTGAAGAACTCACCTTTAACCAAATCCTAATCCCCATCCTCGAGCACCTGAGTACAAGGGACAACTCCATCCCTAGACTGCCTACATAACCATTTCGTCACGAGATCAAGGCGTAAAGTATGTAGTTCTAGTTTCTAACTATGGTTTAATGTAAACTATTCGATGAGTATGCAACCCTTTCTAGGGTCAATGTCCCAGACAGTTTCTTTGTGGTTGCTACCCACGATGGTATCTCTATCGCAAAAAGGCTCAAGATGGCCTTTTGCTTGTGGCCTAAACCAGCCAAGTCTTATTTTTTATTAAATACACCACCCTTAATTTGTTATCATCCACTGAAATCATCAAGATAAAATAAATTTCTAAAATCATAACACACAACCAAACCCTAATGGGGTTTTCTAAGGTTTAACTAAGCGGATGTAAATTCATTTAAGATTTATCTTTTTAGATTATCGATCCAAGGGGGATTACCCACCCCTTGGATTTTAACTTCCAAATTACCCTTATTTCTCCCCGACAATTTAGAGGGATGATGCCACATATGCCATTGTTGTAACTTTAGTAGGTATTAAGTGTAGTAGTTCAACACAATGACATTACCCATAAGGGTGACCCAGATGCACCATAGATACTGAACACTAATAAGGTTTTTGGTTTCAACTCCTCTTGTTTAGTTGCCTAACTAGGAATTTAACTTTGAATTCATGAATCTTAAGTAAAGAAATATACCAATACAACCATGAAGATGAAGCTATAATATACAAGGAATTATTGCTTGAAATTTAAACTAAGATATAATTTTTTGCGTAATTGAAAGGAACACAATCAAATCATCTACTTTGGAATAGTATTTTCTTGAAAGAAAACTATGATAATAATTAAAATTCTAAAACTTAAACTAAATGCATGAAAGTACTATCCACTTGAAAACTATGATACTTATAGAAGATAGCTTATAAAAATGACCATTACACTTTAAGTATGAATCCTAATACTTGGAAGGTACCAAATTGCTTGAAAGAAAATTAAATGGTTAAATAACAAGACTTTGGAAAAGAAATTAACATTTACTTGTTGAAGGGAAAACATTATTTAATACTAAGCTTGAGAATAACCACATTATTTATAATACTTGAAAGGTACTAAATTACTTGAAATAAAATTAAATGATAGCAAGAGGATTTTAACACTTACTTGTTTGAAGGGAAAAACTATTTAATAATAGGCTTCAAAATAACCACATTACTTTTAACTACCAAAGTTTGAACATAAGATTAGAAGAGAGTCTGATTTCTTTCTAATTAACCAATATAAGTAAAGATCCTAAATAATTCTAATCAATCTTCTTCTAGTTGTTTTTAAACTAATGCCAAATCCTTCACAAGAATATAAAGAGATAACTAACTATTCCTTCCACTTGAAGCAATGTTAACTTTACCCTGGGATATTTTCTATAAATAATAACCTTATAGTTTTAAAATTCTTAGAAGACAGCTAAGGTTTGCTCCTAGATTTTCCCTCAATTGAAGTTGTTGTTTAATTTTCTAGGAGATCATGGAATACGTTTCTCAAAAACTCATGTTAAGGTAAGAATCCAATAATAACAAATTATAACTTACTTCATCTTCAAAGCTAAGTTTCATTAGACATTCACAAAAGATGAGTACTAAATTTGAGATTCTGTAAGATAAGATCAAGTTTAGCAATATCTTGTAAAACGATAACAATTTTGTTTCCATTTCCATTTTCTAAAAACTATTTGATTTTCAAATAAGGTTTCTTTACATCTTAATTAATACAAGTATTTTTTCTAAAATGGATTATACCATTTAGGTTGTATGTTAACTGTGAAATTCTTCTCTAAGTCTAAAAGTTTTGATTAATTAAGAAAAATAGGTTTTTAGGACCCGAAACCTTTAACATAGGAGATTAAGAAAAGACATCTAAAATTCTAGAGCTTATAAACCGCTTACAAAATGACTAGCAAAAAAGCCAACAAAATGAAAAAGACAGCTAAAGAAAAAACAACAAAGAAACTAGGAAAGCACTACACAACTATAGTCTTCAGGAGGTCCTCCGGCTTTTTCACCAACTGGTCATAGGTAGCCCCAACAACTTTGAGATCATCCAGGTCCTTGTTAGGTTTCTTTTCTTTCTTTTTGCCTCTGGTTCTAGTTTTAGGTCCTTGAGCATCTCCTGTGCCTTCAGTGTCAGGGTCAATATCCAGGGTCTCCTTCTCCTCGTCCAATTTGCTGATGAGAGTATTAGTGTTGCTAGCAGAAATCTTCAGGATGCTTAAACTCTGTTCTGCAATACTCTTGAGGCAATCCTCAATTTTACTGACTTTACTGGCAGTGCTCGAAATTGTTTGATCATTAACATCAGCAAGAATTTTCCTTTCGAGCAGGTCTTTCTCTATTTTCTCAAATCTAGAGTTGAAAGAGTCTCTCATGTTTTCAGCTTTTGCAAGAGCCTCTAAGTTTAAAAGTTAATAAATTCATTCCTTTGTAATATAAATGTGATTACTTCTTTTACTAGTCTTAAGTGCTTCTAAGGCTTGTCTACTCTCGATGACCTTGTATACTCTATTTCTTGAAAACTAACTTGCGTAAAGATATGTTCAAATGTTCAACTTCTTGAATTGAGGAATTTTTTTACTAAGCATTAATTCTTTTTGCTTGGAGTACACAAGAAAAAAGGTAACTATGAACCTAAGCACCTTTACTTGGGAGGTAATATACAAAAAGATAGTTCGAAGTCCAATAAATAAAAAACTTAAATATTTGAATTGTATTGAGCATCCTGAGAGAATCTATTTACTACTAGGATTTATTTGAAGTTAGCTATTGATACTTGATTTAAAAAAAAGAACCAATACTTTGGAAATGAATTCATTTATTTTTAACTTGCGCAAAAGCTTTCCAAGGTGCATTATGAATGTAATATCATTTCCCCATCCATTGTTTTCATAATTCAAACTAATTTATCTAATAAGGAGATTTAACTATTATCCTAAGAAAAACTATTTCAAGGTAGTGGATCTCTTGATATTTGGTTATCCATTTCATATGTTAATTGTCCACTAGCTTTTTGCAATTTATAACCATCTAAAATCTAAAGGAGGTCCTTCCCCATCATTAAAGAAATTAATAAACACTTTAGAAATATGATATTTGTTAAAGGAAAAATTCTAAATTTGCAACTTAATTAAACTCCAATAAAAGGACCTTTAAAATTTACTATTCACTAAGAATGAATTTTTGTAACCTTGGGAGAATAATTTTTAATAATGTAATTAATTCTATCAATATAATAAATTTCTAAAAGAATTCTCTCATGGAATCATAGATGGTTAACTTTGGTAGGTAAAATTGTTCTCATCAAGTTTGTTTTGAATGCTATTCCCATATATCTCATGTCTATTTTGAAGTCTCCAAAAGTAGCTATTGTTAGTTTACAAGATACTCTTAGAGATTTTCTTTGGAACAATAATAAAGATGGCAAGAAGAAACTCCCTTTAGTTGCATGGGATAAGGTATGTTTTCCTAAGGAACTTGGGGGATCAGGAATTCAGAGTCTCAAGAATTAGAATTTAGCCTTAGGTGCTAAGTTGGTTTGGAAATTATATGACAAGCCTAGCTCCTTATGGACACAAATTATGTTTGCCAAATATTTAAATAATGGACCAAGAGAGTACATTTTTAAAGTCTCAAATTTGCCTTTGGGTTCTGCTATTTGAAATTTTCTTTGTAAATGTAGATCAAATATTTTGCCTCATCTCTCATGGATTGTTCATAATGGTAGAAAGGTCAGATTCTGGGATGAAGTATGGAATGGACATACACCTTTGGTGAATATTAGGGATTGGTCTCCTCTGATCACTGTTCTTTCCTCCCTTTGGGGTGTTTTTGTAGCAGATTATTTTGAAATTGTGACTAGTGGTCCCCTTAAGCTAGCTAGATGGAAGTTGATTGATTTCTTAGATGTTGATCAAAGCATGAAATTAGATTTTGAGAAGATTTTGGGGGATAGAATTGTATTTCTTTCTAATTCTGAGGATGAACTTATTTGGACAAAGAATATTTCTGGTAAGTACACTGTTAAAGATGGTTACAACTCTCTTATGGTTGCTAAAGATTTATCATCTTGGCCTTATAAGTTGTTTTGGCATTCGGCTTGTCTGCCTAAAGCTAGAGCCTTTGCTTGGTTCGTAGTTCAGGACAAAGTCCTTACAGGTATGCGACTAGACAGGCTTGGTATTACTGGTGTTTTCCCTTGTGTCCTTTGTAACAAAAATTTGGAATCTTCTTCACACCTGTTCCTACATTGTGATTATGCTTATGAATGTTGGTAGTGGTTGTTTGAGAAGTTAAATATTTCCTTTGTTATTGGTAAGGATCTCATTTCCCATTTTATATCTTGGCCCTTTATGTTTGCCTCATCTTTTTATGCATGCCTTTGGATCATATCTCCATCTATTGTGATTTGGAATGTCTGGCTAGAGAGAAACAACATGATATTTACAAAAATAAGGTCTCTTGTGTTTGAGGTTCTATCAAAAATTGAGTCTTCAATCTCTGAGGTTGCTTTGTCGTTTATTTATAAGAATTTGGAAAATCTTACTTCTTTTTCGCACTGGGATAGTAGAGTTACTAGAGTTTGGAAGATGCTGTTAGTTTTACCCTCTCATGGTTAAATTTTAAAAAAGAATGATGCAATAGGTAAGAGATGCTCTGCTAGATGGAAACCTCCTCCACAGGGGCACTTTAAACTAAATTTTGATGGGGCCTCTTGTGGTAACCCTGGGCCGGCTGGGATAGGCATGGTAATTTATGATCACAATGCAAATTTTATTCGAGCTAAGTGTCATGCTATTGGTTTTAAAACTAACAATTATGCAGAATTTCATGCTTTGTCTTTTGGTTTGGATATGGCAATCTCTTTGGGAATTAAGAACTTAATAATTGAAGGTGATTCTATGGTGATTATTCAATGTGTTATGAAAACGAAATCGAATTGATGGAATTTGCAGTATATACTTGATCCCATTTTACAAAAATTAGAATTGTTTGAATCTTTCTTGGTATCCCATTGTTACAGAGAAGTTAATAAGATTGTGGATTATTTGGAAAATTTAGCCATTGATAGCAATGCCAATCAGCGAGAAGTGGGTTTTGAGGAAATTCCTTCTAGGGTATGGGAAGGTTTGCAACAATAGTTATGTGATTTTCTTGAGTAATGTTGATGTAAAATTTTATGATGATAATTATTCCCGCTTTCCCCTTTCATTTTAAGTATTCATGTTCCTTGTCTGGAGGAGAGTTCGAGCTCATGGTATTTGATACAATAGTGTTTTTCCAAAGTTTTTTTGATACTTTCTTTTTTGGCAAGAAGGTTTTTGGCTCATGGGATTTGGCACAAGGCTTTGGAAAATTTTGTCTTCTTCCATTAATAGCAGATGTGGAGTCTACATTTGAAAATTATCTGATGGGTTTTTTTGACAAATTTTCATATGGTCTCTATGTAAAACTGATATTATATGTGTTGTGACCGCATTTTGTATGTGGTTTTGGGCGGGGTGTATAAACTGATCCGTTAGATACTATAGGTTTATTTTATGAGCTGTGACTGGAGGTTTTCTTCCCAGGGTTCTTTTCTCTGGTATGCTCTTTGAATCCTGTGTAAAAATTAAAAATATTAATAAAAAAGTTTAGTGGAATAATCCACTTTTATTGAAAAAAATAAATAAATTTTAATTAAATGTACAAATTAATTTAACAACTTAAAATATAAATTAATTCAACTATTTCACTAACCTAAATATTAATTATAAATTTTAATTAAAAACTATATTTAAAATAAAACAATTTTTAATTAATTACTCCGAAATATCAATAAATTATTTTTATAATATAATAAATTTTAATTATCCTTAACTGACAAAAATAAATTATATTTAAATAAAATAATTTTGTATATTAAAGAGGGAAGGGTCTCACGGGCCCCTTTTCCCCCACCCTCGCAGAGCTGCAACTACTCTGGCTCCAAAACGGCATGCCATGACATGATGTGCGGCTCCAAAATTGCATGCCCTCACATGATATCATGAGACCTGCGTTTGGGACCCACCATCAGGCTTCTGATGATGTGGAGGCATATTGCCATTTTGCGGTTGACAAAAAGCATTTGCACGTGGCTAACATTTTCTGACTGCTCTCATGTTCACAGTCACAGGCACAACTACTTTTGCTAGACGACAGTCACTGTTTGCAATGCATGACAATGTTGTTTTCAACACGCCAAAAAAATTGTTTTGAAATTTCTTTCCCGCCCAGCATTTCAAAAATATTTGAAATTTCTTCCCCGCGCAACCATTTCAAAAATATTTAAAATTCCTAAAAATTAATCTTGTATTCATTTTTCCATTTTGGATCACTACAGTCAGAGCCATGAAAGTAGGTGCCAGGTTTGGATTACTAGAGTCGAGCCATGAAAGCAGGGATGTTGTTGACATTCGATGAAATATGATTTTTGCTAGGTTGAATTCCTTCTATGCTACAAGGATATTGTTTTAGCAAAAAGGACAATTTCTTCGCCATGAACAAAGGCCACACTCCAATAATCATGGCTGCCCATGCCCATGTTGGTCAGGGAATGGTAAAAATCACTTTTTTTTGGCATGCATTTTTTGTGGGTTTCAAAAAAAATGGAAGTGTACAATTCAAAAATATTTGTTTTAAATTCCTCTTCTGCTACTCCAGCATAGTATTTTTATTTTATTGTGCTTTTCAAAAATAAATTTGAAGGATGTGGCTAAACATTTCAAAGAAAATGAGTGGAGGGCAACTCGAGAGATGATGGGCCTAGGAGAAAATAGCTAATACCATCCGCTATGGCTATTCTCACTACAAAAAGGTATGACTATTGATCCCAAGAAATCTTAAATTATAGTTTAGCTTTGCTTAATCTGCTGTTTGGTTCTAGGCTTTTGTATAATCAGTAATTTTGTTTTGGGTTTCTCTAATCTATAGTTTTATTGGATTTTTGTTTTGATCTATGATTTGTATTTAACATTTTCCTTTGCATTAGGCTAGAAGTATGGTGACAAAGGCAAGCTAATCAAGTTGGGCATCTATTTTTTGCAGTTGGTGAAATAGTGACGATGCCTCATGAGGAAATCCATGCCTTCAGTAAGCTATATTGATGGCATTCCATGAGAATCCATCTGTTCTTTAATGTCATAAAATTTTTTATGAGCATCCACAAAATTCCTGCACTTGACATACATGTTGACAAGGTTATTTTGTAAAATGTGCATTTAGGAAAATACAAAATGCCCCATGTTTGATTAGAGACTAGATTTGATTATCTTGTGGAAGGGCAGTGATGCAAATGTGGATGTGTAATATTTGAAGATATAATAGTGGACAGAGAAGTTGCGTGTAGTAAATGAGCATAATAATAAAGCAAGAGAGCCACTACCATTGTTGATCTGAATTGAGGTAGAGGTTCAAACGATATCAAAATCAATAATATCTGGTGTAGGAAACTTGCAATATTATTCTCAGTACAAGAATGATACAAACTTGAAAAGGGAGTTTTATGCAATCCAAAAAGTAACTTCTCATTTCCAAAATTCAGAATATAAACAAGTACAAGACTATCTAGAGTCACCACAACCATCAGATTTTGAAATGATAAGCTGGTTGTGAGAAAATATTCTAATATTTTAATATAAAAATTTTAATTTTAATTTTGAATTAATTTTGCATCTCTCAAACCTCCAGATCAATTGTTGTCTATAATTTTTTTTTTGAATATTATGATTTTTGTCTTGAAGGCTTTGGCAGTCATGGAAACATATTGCAGAACTTTTGAGACTGTGGCATCTGTTGAACATGTTATTTTTTCATATAAGTTTTAAGGTCAATGCAAAATATATTTATCAAAAGTTGTATAATTTATGTGGATGCCAATGTTTATAGGAAAAAAATAGCTTACTATTCATATATCTTTGAATTTTTTATTTTTTAAATGTTGTGTAGATGGGTTGAAGCTATTCTCACTCCAAAACAAACCTTTCGTACAATGTGATAGCAAAGTGTTAGTCAATCGCAATCGTTTATTGCAAAATCGACGTTGTAAAAGGCGCGACTAACATGCATGTTAGTCAATCCATACTATCATTTTGGAGCCAGAATAGACACTTGTAAATTTCATAATTAACTTATAAGAAGTATAATCAAGTTTAAATTTTTAAAGATATAAATTTATTTTCATTTTCTTAACTTAGATATATGGAGACAAATTCAATTTATTCACTTTTCACTATTGTAAACTTAAACTTGATATATTAGTATTTTGCATTTGTTTTTATTAATATAATATTTAATTATATTAGTACTTAAAATTGACTACAATATTGTAAAAGTTAAAATTTTGATTCATTAAAAAATTCATTGATTTTAATTATGTAGGCTTTGGGTTGTTTAATTTAAGGCATTTCTAGAGGATATTTTAAGCCACTTGACTGGTCAGTTCATTCTCTCGCACCACGAAACTGCGTGTTAGTCACTTTCGCTATTTCATGGGGCTAAAGGAAATGGTGGCCATGTAGTCTACGAAATGGAGAATTCGACTAACATGCCATTTTAGTCTCTTTTGTCGTTTTGCGAGGCCAAAGAAAAAGGCAGCCACACAGCCTGCGAATCAATGAAGCTGCATAACACGCCATGTTAGTCACTTTTGCTGTTTCGTGAGGCCAAAAAAAAAAGGCGACCACACAACCTATGAATCAACAAAGCTGCATAACATGCCATGTTAGTCACTTTCACCATTTTACGAGGCCAAAGAAAATGTCAGCCACATAGTCTGCAAAACACTCTATGTTAGTCACTTTCACCATTTCGTGAGGCCAAAGAAAATGTCAGCCACACAATCTGCAAAACAATGAAGGTGCATAATATGCCATGTTAGTCTAATTAGCCATTTCGTGAGACAAAACAAAATGTCAGCCAGGTCGTTAGCAAATCAGTGAAGGTGCATAACACAGATGTTAGTCTAATTCGCTGTTTCACAAGGCAAAAGAAAAAGGCGGACACGCAGTCCACGAATCAGCGAAGGCGCATAACAAGCTATGTTAGATGCTTTTGCCATTTTGTGAGGCCAAAGAAAATGTCAGCCATGCAGTCTGCGAAACAATGAAGGCACATAATACGCCATGCTAGTCTAATTCACCATTTCACGAGATGAAACAAAATGTTGGCCAGGCCATCCACGAATCAGCGAAGGTGCATAACACACCATGTTAGTCTAATTCTCTATTTCATGAGGCCAAAGAAAAAGGCAGACACGCAGTCTATGAATCAATGAAGGCGCATAACACACATGTTAGTCTAATTCAACATTTCATGAGGCCAAAGAAAATGTCAGCCACGCAATCCATGAAACAATGAAGGTGCATAATACACCATGTTAGTCTAATTCACCATTTTGTGAGACAAAACAAAATGTCAGCTAGGTCATCCATGAATCAGTGAAGGCACATAACATGCCATGTTAGTCTAATTTGTTGTTTCGTGAGGCCAAAGAAAAAGGCAGACATGCAGTCTGCAAATCAACGAAGGCGCATAACATGCTATGTTAGATGCTTTTGCCATTTCCTGAGGTTAAAGAAAATGTCGGCCACAAAGTCTGTGAAATAGTGAAGGTGCATAATACGCCGGGTTAGTCTAATTTGCCATTTCATGAGATGAAACAAAATGTCGGCTAGGCTGTCCATGAATCAGCAAAGGCACATAACATGCCATGTTAGTCTAATTCGTTGTTTCGCGAGGCCAAAGAAAAAGGTGGACACACAGTCCACGAATCAACGAAGTCGCATAACACACTATGTTAGATGCTTTCATCATTTTGCAAGGCCAAATAAAATGCCGGCCACACAGTCCGTGAAACAACAAAAATGCAAAACATGCTATAATCATTTTTGCTGTTTCATGAGGCTAAAGAAAATGTTGGCCACGCAGTCCGTGAAATAACAAAGGTGCATAATACATCATGTTAGTCTAATTCTCCATTTCACGAGATGAAAAAAAACGCTGGCCAAGCCGTCCACGAATCAGTGAAGGCGCATAACATGCAATGTTAGTCTAATTCATCATTTTACAGGGCCAAAGAAAAAAGCAGGCACACAGTCTGCGAATCAACGAAGGTGCATAACATGCTATGTTAGACATTTTTGCCATTTTGCGAGGCCAAAGAAAATGTTAGCCACACAGTCCGCGAATTGGTGAAGGAGCATAACATGCCATGTTATACACTCAAATCAAGAATTCTAATGATAGTAACTTAGGAACTATATAAGAAAGAAAACACAAACAAGAGCAAGATAATGAGGACCCAAGTCAAACTTTGTTACCACAAAACTAATGCCTTATATCAAAATAATTATAAGATTTAGATCTCACAATCTAATTGACTCATCAAGAACCAAGGAAAATTAGAACATTTAAATATTAGATAACAATTGACAATAAATTTGAGTAGAAATAACTTGGGATTCATCATTCTTTTTGGAAATATGGGGTGTGTATGCAAGGAACGCCATGTTTTTGTTGGAAATTGACACTCATCTGGTGGTTATCGATGCTTGATTAATGGTTTACTCTCCCTTTCTTCTCTCTCTCTCCCCACTCTAGGTCTCTCCTATACTCTCTCCCTCTCTCTCTCACCTTCCCTCCTTATCTCCATATATATCCATCCTCCCCCTTCCATCTCTCTTCTCCTCCTATTGTTTCTCTCCACTCTTTCTTTGTTCTCTTGATCACTACCTATCCCTCCCAACATCTCTCTCCATACCTATTTTTCTCTCTTATTTTCTTCTCTCTCTCCCTCACCTATCTACCTCTTCCCTCTCTAGGTCTCTCAGTCACTCCCCACCCATCTCTCCCTCTCTTCTTAGACATCTCTTTCTCTTTATTCTTCCCTCTCTCCTCTTCTCTCTCCCTCCCCTCTCCAGGTCATCACCTCTCCCTCCTTGATATAGTATTTAGATAATAGGTTATAGGATATAAGATTTATGATATAAGGTACAAGATTGATGGTAATAGTTTAGGGAACATAGGGTTTAGGGTAGTGGTCGTATTGATTCCCCCCTCTATCTCTCCATATTCCTCTCTCTCTCTCTCTCTCACACACACACACACTCTCACCTATCTCTCCATGAACCATGGTCTCTCCCTCCCTCTCTATCTCCCCCTTCCTTACTCTCATATACATCTTCCTCCCCTACTTTGTCATACTCTCTCTCTCTCTCTCCCCTCTCTCCATTGTCTAGGTCATCACCTCTTCCTCCTAGCCTCTCTCCCTCTCTTGCATTTCTAGGTTTCTCCCTCCTCTCTCCATATCTATACCACTCCATCTATGTCTCATTAGGCACCTCTATCTATGCCCCTGTATGTATGTCTCCCCTCTCTCTCCCATATAGGTATACAAGATTGATGGAACATTGTTTAGGGTAGATAGGGTTGAGGGTAGTACGATGGTATTGATACTTCTATCTATCTCTACATATTCCTCTCTCTTTCTTCTCTATCACCTCTCTCTATCTTCTTTGTCACCTCTCTCCCCTCCCTATGTCTCTCTCCATCTCTATCTCCCCATTCCTTACCCTCATATATATCTTCATCCCCTACTCTCTCATACTCTCTCTATTTCATCTATTCTAACACGTGTTGCCCCTTACAAAGATACCTAGAGGGCAAGAGAGAGGTTAGATAGATAGATGGGAAGAGAGGGGTGAGATAGATAAAGGGGGATAGAAGAGGAGAGTTGATGAGTTAGGAGAATGAGAGAGAAGAGGAGGGAGAGAGAGCAAAGAAAAAGATAGGGCTAAGGAGGGGGAGAGGTAGAGGTATAAATGGAGTGAGATACCTAGAGAGGTAGATAGGTGAGGGAGAAAGAGAAGGAAATGATAGAGAAGTTAAAGAGAAGAGAGAGAGAGAGAGGTGAGAGAGAGGTGAGAGAGAAGAGAGAGAGAGAGAGAGAGAGAGAGAGAGAGAGAGAGAGAGAGAGAGAGAGAGAGAGAGAGAGAGAGAGAGAGAGGAAGATGGAGAGATAGAGGGAGGAATCAATACGACCACTACCCTCAACCCTATGTTACCTAAACTATGTACCATCAATCTTGTACCTTATACCATAAATCTTATATCCTACAACCTATTATCTAAAGACTATATTGGGGAGGGAGAGGTGATGACCTGGAGATGGGAGGGGGAGAGAAGAGGAGAGAGGGAAGAATAAAGATAAAGAGAGATCTAAGAAGAGAGGGAGAGGTGGGTAGGGAGTGATTGAGAGACCTAGAGAGAGATGAGGTAGATAGGTGAGGGAGAGAGAAGAAAATAAGAGAGGAAAATAGGTATGAAGAGAGAGGTTGGGAGGGATAGGTAGTGATCGAGAGAACATAGAGAGAGGAGACAGAAACAATAGGAGGAGAAGAGAGATGGAGGGAAGGAGGTAGTGGTCTATGTGTTGACATCAATGCCAATGGGGGAGATTGTTGGCATTACTTATTTCACTCTTCCCATGTGATCCAAAGAATAAAATTGACTAATATTCTGCTGGAAACATGCATTCTCCACCTATGATATTGTAGAGTTGAGCAAGATGAACCATTATTACAATATAAAAAGAAGTGTGAATACTGCTTACAAAAATATTAGAACTCCCTTAAGACAAAAATTTCTATTCAAGGAAGAAAAACATTAAAATAGTACGCTCCCCTTGATCCATAGACATCAAAATATTGAGATTCAATCATAAATAATAGAGGCATAACTGGCACACATTTGAATTGAGGTCCCTTTTGGAGGGACTAGGGTCTTGGGCACCCTAGTCCACTCAGACTAGGGTTTTGGGCACCATAGTACTCTCAAACATCGACAAGAGAAAGGGGTGGTATAGTATCAAGATCCAGGATATAGGATCTAGTCTCAAATTAGTAAATGACAGTAGTAGGATAGGATTGTTGGCAGTGAGCCAGCATCCCTCATGGGATTTGTGACATGGTTTAATCGCCTCCTATGGATTCTACAAGTCTATTGGTTGTATCGGGCATTGAAAGGTCAATATTTTGGTGCAATGACAACCACACTTGTAACAAGTGGTATTGAAGCTTGGTCACAGGTTCAAATCCCCTCAGTGATTGATGCGGGCCTGCAATGAGTGATGTTGGGGGGATTGTTGGCAGTGAGCTATCATCCCTTGCGGGATTTGTGACATGGTTTAACCGCCTCCTATGGATTCTACAAGTCTAGTGGTTGTATCGGGCATTAAAAGGTCAACCTTTTGGTGCAATGACAACCACACTTGTAACAAGGATATGGCCCAAATATGCTTAAATGATCCAAGAGAAGGCATACTAAAGTAGGGACCCAAAGAGAGTGCGAATCTTGTAAAAGATTACAATTTGCAACACTATAGAATGATAGTAACATAACATAAAAAAGTCTAAGTAAACACTCAAATAAGAATTCTAATGATAGTAACTTAGGGATTAGCTAAGAAAGAAAACACAAACAAGAGGAGGATAATGAGGACCCCAGTCAAACTTTGTTTCCACAAAACTAATGCCTTATATCAAAATAATTATAAAATTTAGATCTCACAATCTAATTGACTCATCAAGAACCAAGGAAAACTAGAACATTTAAATATAAGATAACATTTGACAATAAATTTGAGTAGAAATAACTTGGGATTCATCATTCTTTTTGGAAATATGGGGTGTGTATGCAAGGAATGCCATGTTTCTAGATAGATTTGTAAGTAATTAGTGAGGAAAATGGATAACATAATCCCACATTATTAGGATGGTATATTGTCTTTCCAATTAGGTTTAGATGTTTGTTTTGAGTAGTATATGGTGAGCTTGAAAAGTGAATAGAATAACATTGTTATCCTATTAATTTTGATAAGGAAAATACTAGCTAGAGAAAGTTCACATAGAAGAATAAGAACTTGATGAATTCAATCAAAATTAATACTGATACTTAAAATATGTTCAATCAAGCACTTTAATGAATTATGTACTAGAAAAGTTATAGTAGAAATATGGTCTGTGAATAAGACTTGTACTTGTAAAAGCATATAAAATATATAAAATGTGCCTCAATGTTTTATCAAGTACAAGGTTATATTAGAAACATTCCCTATTCAAAACCTGCTTGATGGGTGTTCAGGGTCACTCTTAAGTTACAAATAAATTATAGGCCTAATAGGAAAAAAAATATTAAGATATAATTATGAAAACCCCATTTATAAATCATAAAAGAAAGTATTAGCAAAACTCACCCACTAGCCTTAACTGAAACCACTATCCTATGGATCTCTGTTATATTCAATAATTTGAAGACTTAATAATGCTATAATAATTTTGGAATTAGGTAAATTTTAAATGTTGTTTAAAGTGTGACTGAAATGTGCAATCAAATTGCAATAGGAGAAAACATCTCAAACACACCAATGAAGCATTGCATTAGATATTATAAATTAAAACAAATGCAATGGATTAAAAACTCTAAAATCGTGTAATGCCCCGCCAAGAACCCTAAAGGAAAACCACACTACTAGGCAACTAAAGGTGAAATAATTTTTTTTTTTAAAGATTAAGTGCATTAATTATTACATTGCACGTTTATTAACACAAGCGGAAGTCTAACACATGAATTCCTAAGGGTTACCAATGAAGATTAACTCATAACAATAACAACATCATAAGGTTAATCCAATTATCCATATAATTAGAGAACTCAAATACATTTAATTAAATCATACTCATAAAACTGAATTCCACATTGAAAGATTTAAAGTGTTACAATATTTTTACTTTCAATGATTCATTTACACATAAGAAGAAAGATAACTGAAATAACATACATTCAACTGAATTAAGATTGCAATATTCAATAATTACATGGCTTCCAATAGTACAAATGAAATACATAAGTTACAATGCCAAGGTTACATAGTTTACTGATACAATGATCACATGGGTCTCAAATGTACAATAATCACGAACATGAGCTGATACAAGAATCACAAACCAAGAAACACTAGCGAAGCTGATCCTCACATGAAGGTACAGACAATGATATCTAATGGGAAGTGGCACTACCACCCGACCATGTGATCCCAAAATGGAACCACCCCACCATGCTAGGAGATAGCAGAAGATCCTCAAGCAAGAAAAACAAGACAAGTATGACAGTACAACATGACTCTGTAAAACTCATGTGACTCAACTCACAAAACACTAATGACCCTAAAGAGAGAGTGTCATTGCATGGCTTAAGATGGTTACCCTAGGTAGGTTCCCATAGGTCCCGGCCCCCATCCTGGGTTATCCTAGTAACCTTTCCTGAACCCTCGGCTCCATCCAAGTATCATGTGGACCCTACCAACCTTTCGTGAAGACAAGGTGGCAGGTTTTCTATTCCAGGCCTTCCCACAACATCTTGAGCCTATACAAGCACTCAACCATGTGCGAGGTACAATATCTTAATTAATATTACAACTACCCACCCCCTAATCATTTATTAGATTATCACTTATTAACAGACTTTTGAGGGGTTATCCTGCCATCCTCTTCGGGTGCGACCCCCGCTCGAAAGCCACTCTCTCATAGGACACTAACAGGAATGGTCTCTCTACAAGAACCCTATGGCGAAACTAACAACCATATCTAATCCTGACAAAATACAGGTGAAGGATACACAAATCAATAACCCAGGATTGACCATTTGGAACAAAACACACAACAGTTCATATCAATAGGGTTACACAACAACACCTAACCAAGGGGGTATAACAACCATTACGGCATGACGACAACTCAAAACCAGAATTGCAACGTAAATAAGCTTTTACCAAAAACTACCATTTACACTAAAGATCCTAATATAGACAATCTTTTTAAACAGTCAAAAGCATTAAATACTTGCAAATATAGATATTCCAGAGAAATAGAAAATACAACTATATTTATAAAAGAAATTCAGAGTTGTCATTTGTGGAGTAAGGCTAAATTTAACCACATTAAATTAACCCCCTAACATATATTCATGATTAATTAATAAAAGAATCTAAATATATGTTTTCAATTACAATAAATTTAATTCTAATTTAAATATATGTAATAATATAATATATTTATATGAATATATATTCATCAAATAATACCATATAAACATATGTCATATAATATATATATATATATATATATATATATATATATATATATATATATATATATATATATATATATATATATATATATATATATATATATTAAAATGTAAAAACTAAATTTCACAATTTTAATCTATTCTCAAATATCCCAGAACAATATTATTAAAAAAAATAAAACTTAATAAAATTTATAAAATTTTCCTAACCCCTTGCAGTCAAGCGTTGCACACACGGAAGGCAGGAAAAGCATTTTTTTTTTGTCTTTTTATTTGGTAGCACTGCTATCATATGGTAGCAGCCGCTAACTTATGCTACCATACGGTAGCGCTGCTATCTTATGGTAGCTTTGCTACCGTTTGGTAGCAAGCTACCCCCCAAATAATTTTAATTAATTTTTTATTTTTAATTTTTTTTTAATTTTTTTTAATTTTTTTTAAAAAATTAGAGATTATAAAATTCTCCTTTCCCAGAGATTATAAAAATCTCTTTTCCCAGCACTCTGAGAAAATAAAGTTTAATAAAATCACAGGCAAATTTTTTTTAACTAAAACTATAGCCACCCATAAAATTATTTTCTGAAAAAAAATTTATACCAGGAACCAAATAAATGTCTGTGATAGAACAGAGATTTGGGTAAAACATAAAGTTTCCTAAATCTTTCTTTCACAAAGCCTTAAGGGAAATTTATTAAACCAAAAAAAAACTCTAATTTTCTCCATACACAGGAAGAACACAAAAATACACAGGAAGAAGAAATTCCCAAAAATTTTACCAGCATGACTTTCCTTTCACCACAAATTTGCAAATTCACACAATAAGAAAACAAAACCCTTTCACAAACGAGGAAATAAGGAATTTTAAACTTTGAATTTAAAACACGGGAAGAATCAAATTTTCTAATTTAAAAATCAATCCTCTTCAAGTTTTGAGAAACTAATTCAAGAAGATTATAACCAACCAAAATTTATTCAATTTCTCAAACTGAAACAAATTTTAAAACTCCCCAAACAGAGATCTTTCGAAAAATCAACACACAGAGAGATATTTTCGAAAGGTAAATTTAAATTTTTCAAACAAAGAGAAGAGTGACAAACACCCAACCTGTGATAGCAATCCTGGATGAATACTCTGCAAACAATTTGAATCAAACCTCCAAGCAGCTCGAGTTCTGGTTTCCAATCTAGCCTCCAAAAATTTCTCCAAAAATATGCATCCCTCTTCCCGTGAACTCACAGGCATAATAAAGAAAAAATATTCAACCTAAACTTTTAGGTTTGAAAATGTTTTCTAATAAATCATAATATTTAATAATAAAATAATTTTTTTTTTTCTAATTTCCAAAAAGTAAATAATAAAGTTATTTCCAAAAGTCATTTCTTTTATCTCTCTTTTCTCATGACATTTAATTAACTTTTTCTAAAAAAGTAATTAAGGCAATAATTTTAACTCTATTTTTATTATTATTATTTATTTTTTGTTAAATTTAGAGAACAATAATATGCAATTAACTTTATTTATTTTTCCACTTGATTTAAATATGATCACATTTCCAATATAATGCAATTACTAAACTAAATTTAATAATTCCATTCAATTAACTAATCCATAACATAAAGGCATAATAATACATAAATTAAATACACCAACTATGAAATGACACCATAAACTCAAATAAACAATCTAATCCACCAGGGCACACAAACCGAAAAACCATACGAAGACTCTAAAAAAGTCAAACAAACAAAACTCGAAGGCCGAACACATGGAAAGGACGACCAACTAACAACACTCACAAGAGTGTAACTGAGGGTATAATTAGGGTCAACCACTATCTCCTCCACTCCCATCAGACAAATAAGGCATGCTTAGACCTGTGAAGCCAGGTGGAGACGATACCCCCGTACCTACCCGATACTTGTACTTGCAATGTCCTGCATCATCGAACCACACATGCATATATACAAATATAGAATACACGGCATGCACACCGATGAAGGAGAATCATGACGTTCCCTGTCTCGCCGGAGTGAGTGAAGGAAAATCATCCCCTCGCATCCCATACACTTGCAAACACACAACATATAAATAACACATCACATATGTAAGGTAAAAGTGTCAATCAATGACAATAATCCATAAAAATAGCACTAATCACAAATACTGAAATACTGTAATAAAGCATACATCACATATCCAGTTAAAGCATGAAATAATAGCAAATAATTTTGAATAAAATTTAGTAGTAATGTATCAACTGAAAAGTAAACTGCAGTAAAATATAAGTCTAACAAGTTCGATCGAGGAGGGGTACTACAAATCGCCTCATTATCCTCTATCTCTAAAGATCTCTAAGATTCAAGTTGGCCCTCACTTGGGAGAGTAGCTTGATCCTCAAGATAACCTAGAGAATGAGTTATATGAAAATGCTACTAGAATCGAAATGGGTGCAACTAGGATTCTAGTAAAATACTAAGATGAAAATGAAGGGGATGAAGGATGCAAGCTAGGTGATTAAGATGCAAAGATATGTTCCAAATTGAAAACTAAATGATGCTATGTGAATTAATTAAACTATATGAAGATGAAAAGCTATAAAAAGATGCGAATTTAAGCTAAATGATGAACTAAAATGAATCTAAATTCTATGAAATGGATGCTAGATGTTTATGCTTGGATGCTTGAAAATGGCAGAATGAGCTCTTTGATAACCTGCAATACAAATTAGCTATAATATGGATGCTAAAAATTGTTAGATGAATTGGAGGAAAAATGGGTTCTATTTATAGGCAAAATAGAGAAATTGATGGTTGAGATCGAATAACCTCAATAAGGGCTAGGATTGAAAGTTATCAATCCATGGGAGGAATTCAATCCAATCCCAAGTTGACAAATGTCACCTTGAGATGGCTTGAGGGGATGCTAAGAAAGCATTAGATGCTAATTTAAGCATTAGGGATAACCTCAAGTAGTGACATAATTGGATAATGTCATTAACCAAAGAGACATGCTATTACCCAAGAGTTAAACTCTTGTGCAACATGGAAATTGGTCAAAGGGAGAACCATCATGGCTAAGGGGTGTGGGCTTGTAAGAGGCATTAAATGCCTTTTGAAGACTTTGAAGGTTAATTTGTAAGAGGGTAGATAACCCTCAAGTCTCATGTAAGAGCCTTACAAATTTTGGAAGACTCAAAAAGTTAACTTGTTGAAAAAGATAAAGCTTTAAATGCATTTGGAAAACTTTCTTCCAAATTTGGAGAAGTGACTTCCCCAAATTTAGGAATGTGACATGATTAGAAGAAATTAGGCTAATAAAGGGGTTCTGAGGACTTCTAGAAGAATGATTAAGAGGTTAAGCCAAAATGTAAGAGAATGCAAGTGGGAGAAAATAGGAGATTTTAATTAAAATAAAAGATTTATTTCAACTAAAATAGATGCAACTTGCATTTGAAGGAAAATGCAAGTGGGGGGCTATTTATAAATAAATAATGATTTATTTAAATGTAAAGAAGATTTTAATTAAAAGGGAAAAAGCTATTAATTAAATAAATAAGATTTATTTAATTAAGTGGGTAAATAAAGGATAATTAAATGAATAAAATTCACTTAATTCATTGTGCAACTTTTAGGTGTCTACAATTTTTAGTTGTGTTTGTCCCTAATTACAATTGAATGTGTTTGTCCCTAATATTACAATTGGACATGTTTGTCCCTAATCACATTTGTTGGGTGATAATGATTGGATATTTTTATTATTAATCATATTTGTTTAATATGATTGGATGTGTTTGTGTCAATCATAATTACTATGAATAGAAGTGTGTCCTATTCAAAAGTAATGATAGATAAAAGTGTTTGTTCCCATCCAAAATTTGTGTATGACCTCAAATAGATGTGTTTATCCCTATGCTAGGTTATATGATTATATGTGTTATTCACTATCCTTGGATGAATTCCAATAAGGCCGATCCTATTAAGGAAGCGTAGTGAGGGTAGATCCACTATTGCTTGTCATGATTAGTGTATTTTTTATGAACTAATGAATGTTTCATCAAGTATTGTTAGTCCACTTATCCCCATTGGAGAATGATGTAATAAGGGAGGTATTGGGAATATCACATCATTTCCATTGATTTGTTGGTTTGTCATAAAAATATTTTTTGAGGACTGCTTTCTTGTATTATGATTTTTTAAACAACTCATCTATTTCCCTATAGTATAGGAGATAACAATTGAACAATTGAATAGAAGTACAAGATTGTTTTATGTATAAAAAAATATTTTTGACTTCTATAAACTCAACCCAAAATTTTAAACAAACTAGCTTTTAAAGCTTATATTCCACAAAATTATTAGTTTGAATATTAAAACCTCATAACAGAAAATCAATTATTTTAAATCAATCATAATATAACCTAATTGATTTAACCTAGTTGATATTATCCTGATTGATATTAACCTTATTGATTTTTAACTGAATTGATTTTAACTGAATTGATTTTAACTGAATTGATTTTAACTTAATTGATATTAACTTAATATCAATTAGGTTAAATCAATTAAAGTGATATTAACTTAATATCAATCATATTAAGTTAATATCAATTTAATTAAGTCAATATCAATTAAGTTTTATCAATTAGGTTAAATCAATTAGGTTAATATCAATTAGGTTAAATCAATTAGGTTAATAACAACTAGGTTAAATCAATTAGATTAAATATATAAGTTTGATCTATAGAATAATAAAATATTATTCAAATTGATATCAATTATTTTGTTCATCACGATTGGATGCAAACAAATTATTGTAGAAAGTTAATGTGTATGAAGAGTTATTTTTTTAATTATTAAGTTAATATCAATTAGGTCAAATCAATCATAATATAACCTAATTGATTTTTTTTTTAACTAACCTAATTGATTTTAACTTAATTGATATTAACTTAATATCAATTAGATTAATTGATATTAAATTCACATCAATTCCGTTAATTGATATTAACTTCATATCAGTTAGATTAAATCAATTAAATTGATCATTGAACTATATTAATTAAATCCACCAAGCAATGCGGGAACATTGGATTTGAATTTAAATTAATTTTCGTCATGTGGGAGAAGTTAATTTTCCATCTTGAGGGAGCAGTTAATTTAAGCCACCTTCTGCAGCCATGTCTGTGACTGTGAGAGTGGCCCGCAAATGTTAGCCGCCTACAAATTCTTTTTGTCAACTGCAAAACAACAACATGCCTCCAGGTCAGCCCGATGGTGGGTCCCAGAACATGTCTCATCGCATCGACTTGCAAATTCTTTCTGTCAGCCACAAAATGACAACATGCCTCCAGGCCAGCCCGATGGTGGGTCCCAGAACATGTCTCATCGCATCATGGGAGGGCATGGGAGGGATGTATATCAATGGGATCCAGATGCATGTCATTTGTACAATAGTTCCATTTCGGAGCTAGAATAGATGCGTCCCCCCCGTTGTGGTCTGTATAAAATACTTGAGTAGGGTTGGTGGGGGTCTAACCCCTAACCTTCCAGCACATATCTTTTCTTCCTACCAACTAGCCACATGACCTCTAGAGAAAATGATGCTTGATTTATTTAAATAATAATGTAGCTATATTGGGGGGGGGGGATGTGGGGTGACAACTTGAATGGTCAACCTCCCTCCCACCGATCAACCCTTGCAATTAAGGCATGTACCACATGATTTTAATTTTAATTTTGAACCACCAAAAAACTGAATTTGAAATTTAACACATCAATTTATTTAATATTAATATTAATATTTTTTTAAATCAAAATATAAATTAAATTTTGATCTTAAATAAATAAACTTAATTTCAATAACTTTTATATATATATATATATATATATATATAACAAGAATATAATTTTAACTTTACTTCTAATTTATTTATTATTGTTATTATTTTATATATATATATATATATTAACAACAACAAAAAAAAAAACTATTTTGTTTGTATATTGTTTCATATCATATTAGAAATCCAATATTTTATATAACTATTTTATTTTATAGGAAAAGATTGATCTAATCAATGAGAAAATCTATATATATTCTTGAAAGGAATTTCCACTAACTCATTATACCAAAAAAAAAGTAAGATATACTTATTTATTTCGTAGATGCAAATATATTTATTCTATCAAAATTTGAAACAAGGAGACATGCATAATATATTTCCTTTAACAAATCTAAACAAAGGAGGGTATGCGCAATTATATTTCCTTTATCAAAACTGAAAACAACGAAGGATGATAATGTAATTCCTATATTATTTAACCCTCCCTCTTTTTGATTTAATCAAAATATCAAAAGCTTTCTCCTTTAAACTAAATTTTTTTCAAATAAAACAACATGCATGCAAATAAAAAAAAGATCCATATCCATCATTTCTCTTTTGAAATTAAAACAAGAAAGTATGAAAGGAGGGAACCTAAATTTGAACAAAGAACCCTATTGTTGAATTACCTCTTGTTTCTCAGCCATCCTTTCTCAATCCTCGCTTTGTAGCTTTGTGAAGATCTTCTCCAAAACTTCAAAGTAACGAAAATTCTTGCAATATTTCTACAAAGTTTCTCCTACATCTAACATGAATTTGAAACTATTTTTTTAACAATTCAAAAACTTATTTCATCACATAAAAGCAAAAACGAACTCCCCTCTTTCAAGAATCTACTATTTCTTATATAGAAAAGGGAGTCATTTTCTCGCTACAAAAGAATTAAATGATTTATAGATTCTAATTGTAGAAATAATTCTATGCAAAAATGATTATTGTCATAGTGGGGGTTACATACAAAAATTTGAATTTGAGATTCTCTTCTAGAACCTTCTCATTTCCTCCAACATATGCTAAATAACATATTGAGAAAATAAGTAATTTCTAAATTAATTTCTTACAAAAATGATTGTTGTCATAGTGGGGGTTACATTTGACCATGCATTCAAAATTTGAATTTGAATTTTCCTCTATTTTATCAAAAAAAATATTGTAACTCCTTTGTCATAAAAAAACCATGAATGAAATTATTCTTGTCATAGAATAACTTGTAACTGCCATGTCATATATTTGCTAAATATAATATTTATTCCTTAATATTTTGAATTTGAAAATTTCTTTTCTAGAATCTTCTTATTTCTCGTACACCCTATGCTCAATTCAAATATTGAGGAAATAAATAATTTTGAATTAAATTATGACCTCATGAGTGTGTCACCACTATTTAATTCTTCTTTTTAAACTAATTCCATCCTTGTTCAATTTTCATCTCCAACTAACATTGCTCATAGAATTAATAATAATATTAATAATAGAAGTAGTAATAATAATAATAATAATAATAATAATAATAATAATAATAATAATAATAATAATAATAGCAAGTCATATCAAGGTCCAAAAAGAGGGTTATGACAACCTATATCACCAAATGGGTAGTAAGGCAAGAAGAGGAGAAAGAGACACATAATATTATTTGGGAAACATGGCAAGAGGAGGTGACATTACAAGTTAGAATAATGTCGATGCAAAGGTACATGTTAGTTGTAAGGTTATAAGAAAGAAGAGAGGAATGATATGCTAAGAGTGCATGTATAGTTGAGGATTTTGTGCATGTACAAGAGTGTGAAAAGAGGAAGTATATATATCCTTTCATCTAAAAGGAAAATAATATATTGTTTGTGTATGCTATCCAAATAGTGTCAAATGGGTATGTTTGGGTGCATGATTTGGTAGGCCTCCATTGTTCTAGGCAAGAAGAGGTTATGCATAGTTACTAAAAGTTGGGTGGTAGTATTAGAGTATAGGATACCATAGGCTATTAGTTTCTATAGGTTGACTTGTAGCAAAGGGGAAAATCTAGTTTGCTTCTACATAATTTTGTGTGAGGTTATGAAGTAGTTCCATTAGTGTGTTATGAGTGGATTGGCTCCCATCAATGTGATATAATGGGACTGCATTATCCTCTATTTCACCTCTTAAATATTTTTTGGCCTCACATATTTTGCACAATACAATACTAATAAAAATGTAATAAGATCTTGAATAGAAAAAGAGTTAGAGATGAACAATAGTAGTATTAGCATGTTATTAAAATTGTGAATATAATAGTTTAGAATAGGTGAGAATAAGTTGTGCTTTCTCAAGAGGATATCTCTCCAAGAAACTCCAAAAAACATTAATGTAAAAGAGAAACCATAAAAAAAATATTGTAAGATTCAAAGACTTCTACAAATAACAAGGAAGAGCATAAATAGCTACGAAAGGTAGCTCATAATATTGTTGATACAACAATTTAACTATTTTATGTAGTCAAGATTGAATCATAAATAAAATTATAAGCTATTAAAAAATCAAAAAAGATTATCCTTTCAAAATATTTCATGATGTAATTACTATTTCAAACAATAGAGTTACAAAATACTATTGTGAACTTGATAAAATCTAAGAAAATGACTCTTATAAAATAAGATGAAGTAAAAAAATATTTTCATGGCTACTAAATATGGTAAAAAGAAGCAGAAATAGGATATCTTGCATAGAGGATCCCAATGGGAAATTACTAACAAAATCAGAGGACATTGCTTTAGAGGCAGTTATATTTTTCAAATTATTGTTATCCTCAGAAGGTGGGAATTTTATGAATGATTTTATTTCTAACATTCCCTCCTTAGTGTCCCCAGAGGATAATAGGATGATGATGTCTCCTTTTTCATTAGAAGAAGTAAAATGTGTGGTTTTCGCCATGAATCCAGATAAGGCTCCAGGGTCGGATGGGTTTAGCCCTTTATTTTTTCAGAAGTGTTGGGACTTTGTGGGCAAAGATGTTTTATTGGCTCTTGAAGAGGCTAGGAGAAATAGGTCAAATTTAAAAGAACTTAACACTACGATGATTGCTATTATTCCTAAAAAAGAGGTTACTAAGACTTTTGCTAATTTTCATCCTATTGCTTTATGCAACACTTTGTATAAAATTTTTACTTAGACAATTTCCCTTCGTTTAGCTAAAATTCTTTCTAAAATCATCTCTTTGGAGCAAGGTGGTTTTTTTCCCAGTAGGGAAACAACGGAGGGAGCTATTGTGGCACATGAGGTGTTGCATTCTATCTCTAGTCAGAAGTTTCCGGCCATGATACTAAAATTGGACATGAAGGCTTATGATAGGGTTGAATGGGGGGCTTTAGGTTTTTCTAAGGCTTGGGTTAAATGGATTAATTCTTGCATCTCTTCTGCTAGATTCTCGGTCTTAATTAATGGTTCCCCTTGTGGTTTTTTTTCCTCTTCTAGAGGTTTGAGGTAGGGGGACCCTCTATCCCCTTTTTTGTTTATACTTTTAGCTGAGTCTTTTAGTTGGGCTATTAAGGCTGCGAAATTGAAAGGGCTTTGGAAGGGGGTGAGGATTCCGGATTCTATTTCTCATTATCTATTTGCAAATGATACTTTGTTATTTGGTCAGGCTTCTTTGAGGGAGGCATCTATTATAAAAGGAATTATTCATAATTATGCTGCATTTTCAGGTCAAAAAGTTAATGTTGAGAAGTCAAAAGTATTCTTCCTCAATACATCACAATTAGATCAGCATAGATTGCAGTCCTTTTGGGGTTTTGAACCTAGTAACCTCCCATGTACTTATCTTGGTATACCTTTCTTTATTAAACAGGATAAATTAAGCTTTTGGGATAAGATTATTTCTATTATTTCAAAGAGAATTCTATCTTGGAATCAAAGATGGTTAAGTCTGGCTGGGAAAATTGTTCTTATTAAATCTGTATTGAATGCAATTCCCATTTACCTTATGTCAGTGTTAAAATCTCCAAAATATGTGATTGTGATCTTGCAGGACACTCTTAGGACCTTTCTTTGGAGTAGTAATAAAGATGGAAGGAAAATTTTTTCCCTAGTAGCCTAGGATAAAGTCTGTTTGCCTGAGGATCTTGGGGGTACAGGTATTAGGAACTTGGAAAATCAGAATTTGGCCCTAGGAGCTAAGTTGGTCTGGAAGTTGTATGAGCAACCTGGTTCTTTATGGGCACAAATTATGTATGCAAAATACCTTAATAATGGTCCAAGAGAGTATATTTTTTGAAATTTCAAATTTACCTTCAGGTTTAGTAATGTGGAATTTTATATGTAAATGCAAGACTGTTATTTTGCCACATCTCTCTTGGATTGTTCATAATGGGAAGAAGGTTAGATTTTGGGAAGAGGTGTGGAATGGTCACATTCCATTACTAAATATTAGGGACTGGTCCCCTTTGATATCTATTCTTTCTTCCCTTTGGGGGGTCTTTGTGGAAGATTATTTTGAGATAGTGTACAATGGAAATCTTAGGATGGCAAAGTGGAAATCCATTGAGTTTTTGGATGTTGATCAAGAACTAAAAATGCATTTTGCAAAGGTTATGGGAGAAAGAGTGATTATCCTCTCTGATTCTAAAGATGAACTTGTTTGGACAAAGAATATTTCTAGTAAATATACAATGAAAGATGGCTATAATTCTCTTATGACTACGAAAGATTTATCTTCTTGGCCATGTAAGCTTTTTTGGCATTCGGCCTGTCTACCAAAAGCTGGTGCTTTTGCCTGGTTAGCAGTTCAAGATAGGGTCCTTATAGGCATGAGATTGGATAGACTTGGTATCAGTGTTGTTTTTCCTTGTGTGTTATATAATGAAAAATTGGAATCCTCTTCTCACTTATTTCTTCATTGTGATTTTGCATACCAATGCTGGCAATGGTTGTTTGATAAATTGAATTTGGCTTTTGTCATAGGGAAAGATCTTATTTCTCATTTTAGATCTTAGCCATTTCTGTTTGCCTCATCATTTGGAATATTTGGTTAGAATAAAATAACAGGATTTAAAAAAAAACAAGTTCTTCTCTTGAAGAGATTTTATTGAAAATTGAATATTCCATTTCTAAAGTTGCCTTGTCTCATATTTACAAGAATCTAGAAAATCTCACCTCTTTCTCGCATTGGGATAGTAGCGTGACCAGGGTTTGGAAGATGTTATCTATCCTTCCTTCTCATGGGTCAATTTTGAAAAAGAATGATGCTTTAAATAAGAGAAATTTGGCTATTTGGAAGCCCCCTCCTCAAGGACATTTTAAATTGAATTTTAATGGAGCTTCTCATGGGAATCCTGGTTTGGCTGGGGTAGGTATGGTGATTTTTGATCATCAATTAAACTTTATTCAGGCTCAGTGTCATGCCATTGGTCATAAGACTAATAATTTTGTAGAGTTTAATGCCATGTCTTTAGGCTTGGCTATGACTATATCCCTAGGAATCAAGGATCTTGTAATTGAAGGGGATTTGATGGTGGTCATCCAAAGTGTTTTGAAGAAAAGGTCTAATTTTTGGCAATTAGAATATGTTCTGGATCACATTTTACAGCAATTAGAGTTTTTTAATATCTTCTTGATTTCTCATTGTTATAGAGAAGTAAATAGAATTGCAGATTTCTTGGCTAATCTAGCTATTGACAGTAATGCTAATTTGCATGATGTAAGTGTGGAAGAGATCCCTACTTCAGTTTTGGAATATTTGCACTAAGATTTGGGGGTCCTCTTTTTATATGGTAATTTTGAATTTCTTTTCTGCCTTTTTTCCTTTGGAGGTAGTCATGTTTGTTGAATATGCTCAGGTGGAAAGTATGCTTGATAGATGAGAAAATATTTTCATTTATGAAGTATGGTTATGATCTGGCATAGGTAGCAAGGGTGGGCACCTTCTATGGTTTTAGGGTGGTGGCTTGTCATTGTACAGTACTGGGCAAGGTCTTTTCAGTCTGCATTCACATGAGTGTTATCTGTGCTTTGATTGTTTTGTGTTGTACGGAAGGATTGCCTATTCGAAGTTATCTATCATGGTACTTGTGTTTTGATCATGATTGGGTAAGCATTTCTTAATTGCATCTGATGGGGTGTTTCATGTAATGTTCTTCTACCACCAGTACCGTGAGAAGTATTATGCTATTATTGTTTTCAATTATGAAGATATCTCTTACAAGATTTAAATTTGTTGATTGCCTTCATTTGTAATCATGAATTGTGTTGGCATTTCTTGCTCACATTTTTGTCTGCAGATGTCTTTAAAAGATGACAACATTTTTGTATTTTGCATAAGGCTTTTTCTGGTTCTTTCTTGGGTATGCATATGTTGAATGTTTCTGCTCTTTCACGATACAGGGTTATTGTTGAATGCCAAGTTGCGGTCTTAGATGAGGATACGGGAAGTAGTTCTGAGATGCTTGGTAAATTTTTCCATTTATTTTCTCCTTAGGTGGATTATGAGGTACGTAGGTTGGTGGGGAGTCTTTGGTTGCAGTCTAGTTCTAATTTTTTTGGCTTTGAGATTTTGTCTCGATTTCGTACTATTTGTTATGATATTTTGTATGATGAGGGTTTGCTCCAAATCTTGGTTTCTACGTTCATACTTCCCTTAGTATGCACTTGGGAGCTTGTTAGGTTTGCACTAGATAGCTATCATTTTGAGCTGGGGTCTTTTTATTATGGGGGCTTTCTTCCTCATTCTGATCTTTTGGACAATGGGCGGTGTGGGGAATTACTATTTGAAATGAGAATGGGTTTAATCTGTGATAGATTGGGGGATACTTTGAAATCATTTGAAAACTTAGTAGATTGGGTTTCACCTCAGTTTGTGGATAAGGATTTGGTTTTTCTAATGGTGTTACATTCGTTGCTCTCTCTTAGGTTTTTGGTTTCAGTGCCTCCAAGGTTGGAATTCTCCTTGCAGATTGTACCTCCTTTGAGAGAGGATAGGGAACCTCCTGATGAGAGCTCAAGCTCTTGGTTTTTGACTTGATTACATTATGCAGATATCTTTTTGGTTCATATCTCTTTTTGATGCAGGATTATATCTCAAGAATTGGTCAAATTTTTTTGCAATCTTGAGAGGTTTTGATGCGGCCTGGTTATTTGCTATGAGGTTGCTTCTGCAGTTTCAAATTTAGAGGTATCTTGGCCTTATGGGGCTGTGTGGTTATCTCCAATTTTTTGATGGCATATGGACACATGATATGTACATCTCTAAAGCTATGTAATGGGTGGTCGGTTTTAGACTGATCTTGTAAATGAGGTATCTGGGTTATTTTAATTTTTCCTTTTTCGGGCTGCAATTGGAGGTTTTCTTGCAGGTTCTTTCCTGCCAGTATGCCCTTTGAACCCATTGTAAACAAAAAATGAATATATTAATAAAAATAGTTTAGTGGCATGTCCACTTTTATTTAGAAAAAAAATATGGTTTGTATGGTTGTATTATTATAGGACAAAATTGTGACTATGTAGACATCCATGCGATTACATTTTGATTTTAAAAGAAGTATATTAAAAATATTATAAAACAATCACACTATATTAAAACATATTAAACATTTAAAATACACGACAAGAAATAGAAACACATATTATTTGATCTATTAAAATTAGGAGAAATGTGAAAGATAGGCTTAATTGAGTCCTAAAAATGTGCTATAGGATTGAAAATGGGTATTGTGTGTGGGGAAATGAGGGCGACAAAAACGTAAAATTTAGTTTCAAAAGGCCCACACACCAATGAGACTCTTGATGCAAGTTATAGGAACTATTTGAGATAGCTCAACTTCCCAAGGGGTGTCCCATTATTCTCTATCTCACAGGATTCCTAGGGTCTCACTCTTGCTCTCAAATCATTGAGCAAAGTGGCTTAGGAATGACAACTCCAAGAATGAGTGATATTTGATATATAAGCATGCATTCATTCCTAAAACATGTATGATATTGAAACTAGGATGATTAAACTAGTATAAATATGATGCTATGATAAAGGATTAGTAAACTTATCCTAGCATGATATACTAGTCTAACATGGATATGCTATGATATTTAAAGATGCTTTTAAATGCTATTATGATTAAAAAAAGATAGGCTAAATGCTTAGTAAAATGACTATAAGCTTGATGCATAAAACTTCTATATCACTAGCAAAATGACTATAAGGTTGATACATAAAGACTTCTATATGCAAATGAGAGAATGAGATCTCTATTTATAGGAAAAATAGGGCAATGGGTGGTTAAGATTGAGTAATCTTAACAAGGGCTAGGATTGAAATTTAATCAATCCATGTTCATAATTCTCACCAATGAAATGGTGACAATTGTCAATAAGAGGTTGCTTGAGAGGAGATGTAAGAAGCATTAAATGCTTGAGAAGACATGATGGTTAACTTGGGAGGTAAGGTTAAGGTTAGGCTAGGGTTATTCATTGGATAAAGCTTTTATCCAAGGGGTAAACTCTTGTGAAAAGGTTAAAGGTATAACCAAGGGTAAAGCCATGAATGCTTGATGAGACCCTTGGGTTAGATGAGGGTTGAGTTAGAGAGAAAGTCTCTAACCATGAAGGGATGGGTGAGTTAACCATTAATGGCTTGGAAGACTTTGAGGGTTAACTTGTTGAAGACACAAAGCCTTTAATA
The DNA here is from genome assembly GCF_030272615.1 of Cryptomeria japonica. Classification (NCBI taxonomy): domain Eukaryota; kingdom Viridiplantae; phylum Streptophyta; class Pinopsida; order Cupressales; family Cupressaceae; genus Cryptomeria; species Cryptomeria japonica. The sequence continues at coordinate 466,709,184 of NC_081415.1, forward strand.
TATTTCAAAGACTTTGGAGGCTCTGAGAAGTGACTTCTCTTTGCTTAGGGATGTGACAAAAATTAGGAGATGGATTAGACTAATTGGAAGGGATTAGAAGAACTTACAAGGAGGGGTTAAGAGGCAAGTGGGAGATGTAGGAAAATGCAAGTGGATGGAAAAGGATTTTAATTAAAATAAATTACTTTATTTTAACTAAAAGGAAGCAACTTGCATAAATACAAGTGGGGGATTTAAATAAATAAATCAGATTTATTTACTTGCAAGGATCAATTTAATTAAAAAGGGAGAAAGGGGAACTAATTAAATAAAGTGATTTATTTAATTAAAGGCTAGAAAAGGTTTAGGTGAACTTAATTAAATAAATTGAGTAATTCATTAATTAAATAGATGAATGTGAAGAATTTAATTCAATAGAGAAATGGGGTTAAAATGAATATTAAATATTCATTTAGGAAAGTGGTCAGATTTATACATCTACATTTTGCCCCTCTTTGAAGTGACGTGTGTGCACATGTTGATTCAAACAAAATTTGTCGGATATGATGTTTGTGTCGAAATGTTGATATGATTCCCCAGATTTGATGAATGACATTGATGATGCCCCCTCAAGAGATGAATCAAGGATTTAAAAAATTTGTCAATTTGATGAGTGTTTTTGAATTAATTGCAATATGAGAATATTGACTGGGTTGAATGCACATTGATTGATTCATCTCCCGATAATGATGTTGATAAGGTTAAAAATGAAAAAGTGGGAGGAAAATACATGCCCCACCTATTAACCTTGTTGATTTTACCCTATTAAAAGGTAAAAAAGTGATTTGGTTTATATCATTTGCACAGTTGTCTCCTTGTGATTGTGATAGCTGAGCTCTGATGAAGATGTCGATTCCATATGCTTCTCACTGATTTGAATGCCTCTGGTGACACTGGAGACCCACCTCTTATGGCCCCCCTATAAGTGGTCAAAATCTCTCCACGTTTGTGATTTATTTTGTTTATTTTGATCATGTTTTTCAATTTTTTGGTTGAAATTTTTTGGGTTAGCGCATAGGTTGGATCACGTAGTGTGTAGGGTTAACCTAGGTAGGTTAGCATCTGAGTAGATTTTGGTAGCGCGCAAGGAGGATAGGTTAGCACATAGAGAGTTTTAGCGCACAGGGTCAGTAGAAATGCTAATAGGATGGATTGGGTAGCGCATCGGGTAGTTTAGCGCATGAGGTTAGCATGGTAGCACAATGGGAGTACTAGTTAGCGCGTGGGGGGATTTAGGATGTAGAGTGTGGTTTCTAGTGCATTGATGAAAAAGGATACCACATGAGTAGCAACTTAGCACTTAGGAGCCCTGCTTTAGCACGTAGGGTCCAAAGTTGATGAAAAAGGGATGGAAGAATTCATCGTGAGTCGAATAGATGAGATAGATGGCTTAGGTGGTGATACGTACCTGCTGATTGTTCTGTTTATGGGTCTCGATCCAATGTTTTACCTGCTTTGTGATGATGCCCGATTTTGATATGATGATTGGAGTTTGTTATTGTCAATATGAATTGCTTTTGATATGGAGTGCCAAGTTGATTGATTTTTGATGTGGATCTTTGATGTTTGCCTTTTGATATGAATTTGAGTTGATGTCTAATATGAGTCCCGATTCTTGATTTCCTATATGATTCCTGATTTTGATGCTTGTGATATGGATTCGTGATTTGATTGCTCGATATGGTTCTTGATGTTTCTTTCAATATGGATCTTTGATGTTCGATATGGGTTTTGATTTGAGATATGGGTTTTTGATTTTCGATATTGTTCTTTTATTTTCAATATGGGTCTTGATTGATTTTTCTCGATATGGGTCAGATTTGATGCTTGCAATATGGATTTGTGATTTGATTTCTCAATATGGGTCTTTGATTTTTGATATGGGTCAGATTTTTTATATGGTTCTTTGATTTTTGATATGGTTCAGATTTGATTTCTCGATATGGGTCAGATTTTTGATATGGTTCAGATTTAATTTCTCAATATGGTTCTTTGATTTCTCGATATGGTTCTTTATTTGATGCTTCATTGTTTCAAGTTGATTTTTCTTTGATTGGATATATCAGATAGATTTGGGAATTGATGATGGACACTTGTTGTTTTGCAGGCAGAGCTTGGCGTGCTCCAGTCTCAAGAGTGATTTCTGAGACCATGGTCATTGATTCCGTGCTTGTCACAGGATGACAGAGATGTAGTTTGTCCTTTTTACTAGACATGCCTTGGTATATCATTAACCAGGGTTTGTTGACAGATTTGGCAGAAAGGTGGCACAATGATACAAACACCTTCCACTTGGCTATGAGTGAGATGATAGTCACACCAGAGGACTGTTACCAGATTCTACGGATTCCTGTGGTTGGGGCCTTGTTGCCGTATGAGAAAACTCAAGAGGGTAGGACAAAGGCTCTTCGTCGCATCTTCTAGGATGATTAGATCAATGGATATGAGATCCCATGGCAGGAGTTTGTGGATTTTGGTTATTCTCCACTACCATCAGTATTAGTAGGTTTCATTAGTGGATTTTTGTGTCCTGACCGTAGGTCAAAGGGTCTAGCTATGGGATGGGGATTGGTGCTGGAGGACATAGTGATGCAAGGATGCAGGTTTTCATGGGGGTCCTATATGTTATCCCACCTATACAAAGGGCTTCACTAGGTGGTATATCTAGGATATAGCATTTTATCAACTAGGGTGACATTGCTACAGGTGTGGGCTTGGGAGCAAATTCTTGTATCGAGATCGCTTGTAGATAGGGATAGGCCAGTTGGTCTGGCATATGTGTATGGGTATACCTGTGTAGTTGTTTAGCATAAGCTGGGAAAACTAGAGCATTGGTAGAGGGTACTGAATGATATTGATATGGTGATTGGAGACCGTATATGGATTGTGAGGTGTGGGCAGAGGATGGGCTAGAGATGCCCTATGTGTATATGGCAAGGTATCTGATTGGGCGAATGCCCTTTATTATTGAGTGATTCTTGCATAGTTGTGTTCAACGATAGTAAGGTAGAGAACATGGAATGCCACAGGGAGCTTGTTTATATGCTTGTCGACAACATGATGTGCTAGAGTGGGGACCCACTTTAGATAGCATAACAATAGTTGAGGAGTATATGATGTTGGCAAGGCATATCTAGGATTATGGAGTTGGGGTTGTGGATGCAGGTATGATAGAGGAGTTCTTAGCATACTTCATGGCACATGCAGTGGCACATATATCTATTTCGATAGAGATGTTGCCTGCTTTCAATGATGATGAGGATGAGAAGCCACAAAGGCAAGGGGGAGAAGAGGTAGATTAGATAGAGGGAGAGGAGATAGGAGAGGGAGGTGGAGATGGTGATGGTGGAGGAGGAGGAGGAGGAGGAAGTTTTGTTGGTCGAGGAGCATGAGATAGGGGGAGAGGAGGTGGATTAGATAGAGGGAGAGGATGTGGTGGAGTAGGTGGTGGTTTAGATATAGGAGGTAGAATTGTTCTTGGTATTGGTGGGGTTGGTGGGGTAGAGGTTTTTCTAGCTACGGTGGGTGGTATGGAGGATGATTGCTGACCTTTGCAGAGGAGGAGATCTGATGTTCTACCTCCACCAGTGCCTCAGAGAGAGACAGGTGTGGGTGGGGCTACCACACAGGTACCTATTCAAATTAGGGTACCCACTCATCGGCAAGATTCACATATCAGAGCACTACAGGTCATAGTGCAGGAGCTGCAGGCACAAGTGTTAGCACAACAACGCCAAATTACACAGGTTATGGCAAAGCGAGATGCAGAGAGAGCATTAGGGTCGGGCAAAGGATCTTGTTGATAGATTGGAGAGAGTGAATATTGGTTCCCCTATGCGAGACATGCTGAGAGAGATACAGTACTCGACCAAGGAGGCTGAGTATTATAGGTGCCTATATGAGGAGGTGGTCCCTAGAGATCATAGAGCTCCTAGCTATGCTACAATGGCATCCAGTCGATCTGACCATAGTCATATGAGGACAGAGAGTAGGGGTGTTAGAGGGCCTGCCTAACGTGATCCACTTGGTGGAGATCCAGGAGCTGGAACATCTACTATGAGACCGTCAACCTCAGGAGATAGTCACCTGAGAGACCTGTCTTTGTTGTATTTTGATATTTTGATAGACATGATATCCCTTGTACATTTTGATCATTTTGGAGATATATATATATATATATATATATGGCACTAATTTTCTCTGATCAATATGTGATGTGTTATTGATGATGATTGATGATATGCATTATGTTTTGATATGAGATTGATGCTTAGATGATAATGCTCTTGATTTTGATTATAATGTGAATGTATGATTCATGATGAGATGAGCGAAAATGTGATGATGTATTGCATTGATTTATTTTGATTTATGAGATGTATCTTGAAAATGAGATGTTTGATAATGATTATGTTGTGAGATGTATCTTGAAAATGAGACGTTTCTTAAAAAGGAGATGTTTGATAATGATTATGAGCTAAGATGTATCTTGAAAATGAGTTGTTTATTGAAATGATATGCAACTAAATGCAAGCTTAAAATGATATGCAACAAAAATGCAAATATTAAAATGATATACAACTAAAATGCAAGATCAAAATGATGTGCAACTAAAATGCAAGATTAAAATGATGTGCAACTAAATGATTACTAATTTTGTCATTGTCATTCCTGTTTAGTCACTTGTTTGTGCTCTATTTTGTTTGTCATCATTGAGATTTTGATTTGTTGAAAGTTGATACAAGCATCATGGTATAATTGAACCATAATGAACCAAGTATAACTTTCATGGATGTTTGATATTGCAAGGTAGTACAATCGTCGAGGTATAAGTGAACCAAGATGCCCTGAGTGTTGCTTGCATAAAATAGACAAGAGTTAACCATTTGCATGTGCAAAGCAGAAAATGTATTCAATGATATGTTTCCAATCATGTCTCGAGACAAATTTGCACTGTACGAATGATCGCCTTGCAGACAAAAAATAAAAGAAAAATATCAGATTCTTGCGTTGCTTCTCTAGCTAAATGCATCCTCGAGTAGCTCAGGAGATCTAATTTTCAAAAATTAAGATTCAAAATAGTCAAAGCCTCATGCTATATGTAAACAAATCTTAATTCAGAAAATCATCCATCATGTGTGTGTTAAATTTTTTAGTTGGATAATTGTCTTGCTTTCTAGCCTGATGAGCATGAGTTGTTGGCATTGTTTCCTTAGTATGTTGAATGAATGTAAGGGATAGAGGAGAGACTTGGGATGCAGAATTATCATATGCTGGGGAAAACAATTTCTCTACTAGGAACTCGTAACGACTCTGTTTCTCTGGAATTTGCAGTAATGAAGTGATAGTGGCCATTGCATCGGCTGCTCTGTTGTCCAACCTTGGTATTTTCTCAAAGCTGATGTGTACAAAGTATTGTTTGAAATCATCCACCATTCTCTTGTATAGTAGCAACTTATCATCCTTTTTCTGATATTCATTGTTGATCTGATTGATAACTAGTTGGGAATCTTCATAGACTCTCAATTTTGTGATTTTCCATTCCACAACCATTTTGATTCCTATCAATAGAGCTTCATATTCAATGATGTTGTTGGTGCATGGAAACATCAGTCTATAAGATCTTAGAATGGTGTGCCCTTCAGGAGTGACGAACAAGATGTTGGCACCCGATCCATGTTGGGTATAGGATCCGTCAAAGTATAAGCTCCATTACTTGGGTGTGACAGCAAGGACATCCATGTCTAGAAATTCCACCTGTAGTGGTTTTTTATCGGGTAGTGATGCTTCAGCTAGTTGATCTGCAATTGCTTGCCCTTTAATATCTCGATGTTCTATTTATTGGATATCAAAATCACTAAGAATCATGACCAATTTAGCCAATTGACCTGTAAGAGATGCTTTGTTGAGTAAATATTTGAAAGGATCAATTTTTGCTACCAGCTTGATTATATGGGCCAGCATGTAGTGACATAACTTTTGAGAGGCAAATACTACTACCAAGCAAGACTTCTCAATGAATGTATAATTTATCTCATATCCATTTAAGGTTTTGCTAATGTAATATATAGCTCCTTCCTTTCCTTCTTGATCTTCTTGTGCTAGCAGTGCCCCTAATGATACTTCCATTGTTGATATATAGAGAATGAGTGACTTTCCTGCTATTGGTGGTACTAAAACTAGCGGATTCATAAGATATTGCTTGAGTTGGTAAAATGATTCTGCACACCTGTCTTCCCATCTGAAAGGTATAGTCTTGTGGAGCAAATGATTGAATGGGAGACATTTATCTGCTAGTTGGGCTATAAATCACCTGATGGATTATAGTCGTCCCTATAGAGATCTGAGTTGGCTAATGTTCTTAGGAGGTGGCATTTTCATGATGGGATGTACCTTTGCTGGATCTACTTCAATACCCTTTTCTGACACAATGTAGCCTAACACTTTTCCAGATGTGACCCCGAAGACACACTTCTTAGGGTTTAGTCTGATCTTGAATTTTTCCAATCTTTGAAATATTTTATCTAATATGTTTCTCAGGTGAATGATTTAGCCAATAAATCATCCACATAGTCCTCCATGAAGGTATGCATCATATCGTGGAAGATTGTCATCATGGCCCTTTGATAAGTTGCTCCAGCATTTTTCAAGTCGAAAGGCATGACGTTCCAACAATAAGTTCCCCATGGACAGGTGAACATAATTTTATCTTGATCCTCTGGGGCTATCTTGATTTGATTATTGCCAGAGAAACCATTGATTAATGATAACATTGCATGGCCTATTATTAGATCCACAATTATGTCAATGCTTGGTAAAGGAAAGTCATCCTTTGGGCATGCTTTGTTGACATCTCTAAAATTTGTACATATTCTGATGCTTTTGTCAGGTTTTGAAACTAGTACAATGTTTGAAATTCATTCTACATAGTCTATAGGTCGGATGAATCTGACATCTAATAAATTCTTTAGTTCTACTTTCACCAATAATGCTAAATGTGGATTCATTTTTCTTAATTTCAGCTTGAATGGCTTAGCTTCTGGAGTGATAGATAAATGATGCATGATTAGGTTCGGGTCTATTATGGGCATATCAGCATATGATGAAGAAAAAATGATTTTCTTTTCTTTGAAGAATTTGATAAAATATGGTTGTTCTTCCTTCGTGAATGATTCTGCTAGGTGTATAGTTTTTACTGATGCCTCAGTACCGATGTTTATTGATTGTGTTGGCTCAATCAATATTGGGGACCTTTCTTGATAATGTTTCGGAAGAGTGTCAAGTCTCCCATCTTTAGGTGCCTCAAAAAGGTTTTCACCCTCAAATGCATCCTTTATATTTACTTTTTGGGGATCTAACATTGCCATTGACTAGTTTTCACCATTAGATCCTTTATTTCTTTCATTTTTGTGACTGAGAGACTTGACACTCCCCTGATTGCAGATATCGTTACTTTGTTCATTGGTAGAGAACATTTTGAGATTGACTGAACATAGGTACAGGACAATGGATTCATCATCTGGGAATATTGGTAGATCATGGTGTTCAGGTTCTCCCCACTCTATGAGATCATGATATACGAGCAATAAGGAGTCATTTGGTGGGTTCAGATCGACCATGGTAAGTGTCATGATAAAGTCATTATTCTAGTTGTTTGGGATGTCGGTTAGGTCTATGATATCATCAAGGTCTTCAATGGAATTATCTTCGATGTAGCCTTGTTCATATTGTCATTACTCATTCTCGCTAGCCTCATAGATATGATGTGGTCCAAATTCAAGTGGTCGATATTTTGAGCCTTGTCCTTCCTGAGAAAGGGATATGTATGAGTGGATGGTATCTACCTCAATATCTTTAGTAACATCTGAACAACTACCCCATTCATATTCATTAGAATCAATTTCAGAATTACTGTCCCAAAGTATCTCTATGCTTCTAACAGGTATGTTGTATGGTGAGAAAACATCTCTAACAATTGATACCAGTCTTGCAGTTTTTTCTTATTTGGAATCGGAGCCTGCTTGAACCCTTTGCATTTGTTCATTTATTGTCTCCCTTTGGTGAGTAGTAATTTCTTCAGGTGGTGGTTCTACCTTAGTTTGATCAGGTTCTTACACATGATGTACTTTCTTACAATAAGCTTCTTCCCTTTGAATGGCCAATTCTTCTTGTCGTCTCTTGTGGTCTTGATATTCTTGCTCGTTCTTTTTTGTTCCTACTACTTGGTGTAGTGCTTCTTGCCATGAGTTTTCATTATATTTCTTCATTGCTCTCCACTAAAGTTTCTAATAGTTATTTTGCTTCTATTGAGGTGATACGTGTTGTACATATCCCAGTCCCATTTTATCTTTTGCAAATTGTGAAGGAGGTTGCAGGGGTTCTATAATGCCTTCTTGGCACTTGTCAATATGTCCTTTGCTATTGTATTCCATCCATTGCATGATCTATAACCCGTTTCCATATTGTTTTGTTGGTACGGCCACGTTTATGGTAGCACCTCTGACTTCTTCTTCATCCTTGTATAGCCAACTAAGGATGTCTTTCTCTTCTAATTTATTAGCTAGTGTGTCTAATTGGATAAATTTATCATCAAACTTGGTGATGGACTGTGTTTCTTGATGTGTTGATGCAGAAGGTTGCCCATAAGATTTTGGTGATGTTGGCAATTTTGATAGACATAAGGGTTCAAAAGAATATTCCCCCATGCCTTGGTCCTTGATTTTCATTTTTTTCTTAAAGTCTATGGATAAAGACTTGAGTTCTTCTTGATGATTGGGTACAAAGGAATCTTGGGCCTCCCTGTTGTATGGAACTAGGTTGTCTTAAGTTGCCCCCATAGCATTGCAATGCTGAAAAGGGTTATTATCTGCTAGTATAGAAATTTCATGTCCATTGTATGGGAACTTGATACATTGATGATATGTTGAAGGCACTTCTTGCATTTCATGTATCCAAGGACGACCCAATAGGATATTGTATGTTAAGTTCATGTCCAAGACCTGGCACATAGTGTCCTTTTGTATGGGTCCTACCTGAATAGGTAGTATTACTGTTCCTTTGGATGACCTTTCTTCATCATCATAGGATTTGATGGTGATCTTTTTGCTCGGATCAATAGATTGCTCAGAGAAGCCCAATGCACAGATAAGCTTTAAAGTATAGATATTGAGACCAGCTCCTCCATCTATTAACACTCTTTTCACTTGGTGTTTATAGACTAAGACTTCAATATGGAGCGGGGTGTTATGCGGATGATTCAAGGAGACATCATCATGTTTAGAAAAAGATAAGTTATGGGGTCTTGTCTTATGAGCCACCATGGCTTGGAATCGATTAATGTCCAGATCTTTAGGAACATTTCTCTCAACAAGTGCTTTTTCCAAGAGTTTGAGCAACTTGAGTATGGATATTTGAGTGGGATTTCTTTGTAGTTGATCAACTAGGTTGTATTGAGTCTTGGGGATAGTTGTGGATGTTGATGTGTTCCCTTTCAAGACGTATTTTTGCGCTCTGGTTGTCACATTGATCGACGCATGTTCATGTTTGTCCTTGATTTTTATGACATTTACTTGGTTGTCATATGTCGATATGTGATTGATGGTGTTCTCATACAGGTGATTTATACGAGCTCCTCTAGTATCATTTGATGTTGAAGCTCCTCCCTTGTTGTAATTTGGAAGAGGATTTTTAAACGCATCATGGTCATCATTCATTTTGTGACTATCAACTATTAAATCACCTCCATCGATCATGTCCTGAATGATGTTCTTAAGCCTCATGCAATCATTCATGTGATGTCCTTTGTTTCAATGAAAATCACAAAAATGCGAGTTATTTCAGCAAGGTGGCTTGATCTAAGGTTCATAGTTATTCGTGGTTGGTAATGTGATAGTCTTGTTTGCCAACAGTTCTCGAAATGTTGATTCTAAGGTTTGCCCTAAGGGTGTGTAAATGCATTGATATGGGAAAGTGTTGGTGTTGCCTCTTTGGTTTGCATTATTCCCTTGGTTAGTTTTGTTGCCTTGGTTAGTGTTTTTTTTTTGGTTATTGTGTTGCTTTGGTTAGTATTGTTTCCTTGGTTAGTGTTGTTGTTGGTGTTTGATTTTGACGTTCCTTGGTTGGTATTTTGTGGATAAGTGTTAGTGCCTTGATTAACACTTTTTTTATTTTTGTTGGATGGTGGGATACCTAATAAATCCAACACTGGTTGTTTGGACTTCACATTATTAGCATCAATTACCCCATCATTAACAAAAAATTTGTTCCTTTTCCAAAATTTGGATTTGTCTAAAGTGTTGTTGTTGTTTTGATTGTTAAAGGGGCTAGTGTTTGATGAGTTAACTCCTTCCTTAAAGAACTTTAATGTTCCTTTCTCGATGTAAGCTTCCTCCACTTGGATTCTATTTTCTATCAACTTGGCAAAAGATGGTATGCATTGGAGTTTGAGTTGATAATTCATCTCACTATTTAGATTATTGATAAAGATCTCCATCTTTTCCTTTTTAGGCACGTCTCGAGGATATCTTCAAACCATGCTGTTGGCATTCTACACTCTTATGCGAATAGTTGGTGTTGTCATTGATGGCAACGATCTGGCAACCAACTGGCATTCATTTGGTAAGACACTGGTAGTTACCGGAACCAGCAATAGACTTCTACATACACCAGCCAACGCTTCACCAACAGTGGCAACAATGCATACCAACACCCCAGCCGACAGGGAATAAACTTTTGTTTATTGTATTTTAATGTAATTATCTTTTGTAAATCCGACATGGTACATTGTAAAAGACTCATATATGTATGAGATATTGTAAGTCAAATGTATGTTGAATGAATGTAAGGGATAGAGGAGAGACCAAACTTTGTATAAGGATTTGGTTATAGACTGAGCTTAAACCGGTACTGAACCTGGCATAGTTGATGTTGATTTGAAGCAGTACATTGTATTGGATTTCATAATCCACTTTTGTAGTCAGTGAGACTCTTATTGAGCAGTGAGCTCTAGGCAGTTGGCCTTCTTGCATGTGCAAGCCCCTCATTGTAAGTAATATTTATTCATTGGCCAGTAAGTGAATATTGTGGGTCACAAATCCCACTGAGGTTTTTTCCCACACCAGGTTTCCTCATTAAATATCTTGTGTTATGGTGTGTTTTCTATGTTGTCTCTATTGTTCCTATTTACTATATTAATTCTTATTTACTGGTACACTATTTTGGGATGCATAGTTCTTAATAAGGTTAAATATTCTGTAAACTAGTTAGACACTGATTCACCCCCCCTCTCATTGTCTTTGGGACTGTCATTGATTCTAACAATTGGTATCAGAGCCTGGTCCTCTATTTTCAAAAGCCTAACAACTTGAGGAAGATTCTGGCACTGGTATAGATGGAGAACTTAAGAAAACAATTGGAAGGAGCTCTTGTAGACTATGATGCAGAGAAATTGAAGAATATCAAACTTGAAGATGATCTAAGGACTGTATAGGAATTCATTCAAGGACTTCAGGAGAATCTTACTATAGCTCAAAATAAAATAAAAGAACTTCATGAGAAGATACAAAAAGATGATGATGAAAAGGAAACTCTTAATGAACTTGTAAACAAGTTGAGACAAGAAAACAGTACTATGAAGAATGAAATCCAAGATATGACTATGAGGTTTTGTAAAGACATTGAAGACAGAAAGAAAAATGATGATGACTTGACTAGGAGACTCAATGATGTTGGAAATGAAAATCTAAGACTTAGTCATGAAAATGATATGTTGAAGACATATCCGATTCACATGCAACATGATAAAACTGAGCTTATGAGACAAAAGGGAATTCTAGAAAATGAGTTGGCTGATGTAAATCAACACAAAGAAAAATTCAAGAAAAGTTCAGAGGAACTTGATGATATGCTGAAAAGTCAAAAACCTAATGGACATACAAATGAACTTGGATTTGAAGTTGGAGAATGTTCCGGTATTGCAAACAATCTAGATCGGAACAAATTGGTAAGACAACCTAATGCTCACAAGTTTAATGGCAAATGTTTCAATTGCAAAAAATATGGTCATAAAGAAAATCAATGTAGATTTAGAAACAATCAGAATATTAATGCACCCACCAACCAATGTTCCAAATGCAACAAAGTTGGTCATAATTTAGAAAACTGCAGAATGGATGTGAAATGTTATGTTTGTGGAAGATATGGACACTTATCTAATCAATGCAAAACACAAACCAACATAGGATATGGAAAAGCTATTAAGAGGAATAATGTGACTTGTTATTCTTGTAACAAAATTGGACATATTGCAAAATTTTGTAGAAGCAAGACTTCACCAACAAATAATAAAGGTTCCAGTTTGAAAGGCAAAGAAAAGGTAGATGAGGTAAAGCACGAATTTTCAAAACAATGGATTAGGAAGAGAGATCAGAATATTGATGAGACTATCTCTATACTGGTAGAACAGAGTAACCCTCCATCGGTAGGAGAATCTTCATCCAACTGAGAAATAACCCTTTGGGGGCATTGCAGCAAATTCAATATCATGTAGATTACCCTCGGTCGATGGTGAGAAGATAGATTTCTTCTTTACCGGCAGATGTGTAAATTTTTCACTTAACCGATGAGCATTTAATGCAGTTGGTAAGAGAAAATTCATTATAAATCATCGGATTTCCCCCATTTTTGATTCACCGAGCATTCAAATTAGCAGAGAGCGCAAAAAAGAGCAAAGGCATTCAAGGCGAAGGTGTGAAGTGATCTTTTAAAGCATTCAGAATACTTTAAGGCAGCTAAAGGTATTTCTCAATGGCTTCTTCTTCTACTCCCGAGTTTATTGTGAAACATATTATTGTGGAAAACGTAAAACACCCTAGGCCCATGTTTAAAATAATTCCCAAAGTAGCTAAGCAAGATGATTCCATAGGAGCATTTTCAAAAATTCCTAAAGGTGTAGCTTATGTTGAAGACCCTAGGATGTATATACATTACTATATAGAAGAACTAGGTTCTGAAGATTTGATAAAAATGTTTACCAACGTAATTTGTGATGAACATGGCGTGGTTAAACCCAAGCATAAGATTGTAGAAACTCTAGGTTTTTTGGAAATACTGAACATTCCCCAATTTCTGGAAGAAGTAGTGAAAATTGTCCTAAGTAGAGCACATGGAGAATTTCTATGGTTGGATTCTGTCTGCAAAATTACCCAGCAAGCAATTAGGGCAGTAACTGGTTTACCCTCAACCGACAACAGACCTGACAAAACAAAGAAAGTTCCTAACAACAAAGTAATGACCCTAACTAGAGCAACATCTGATAGTAGATCACTAAGAGTGAATGATATCAAAGACATTGATGTGAGATTCATAAGTATGGTGCTAGGTTACAAGACTACACATGGAAACAGGCTTAATTCAATTTCTAGTCTTTGCATTAACAATGCTTATGAGATGGTTAACAACAATACAATTATAGATATGTGTGAATGGATGAAAGATGAACTCATAGATAATTTGAAAAAGATTAAAGGAGATAAGAAAGGGACATTTCACTTTGGTAATCTTTTAGTATGCTTAATGTTTTATTTCACTAAGGAAATCCCCAATATAGGACCGAAAGACTTTGGATATAACATACCGGTAGGAAAACAAATACGGGAAGCTTTTACTGGCATGAGAACTACAAAGGACAACAACATAACTGAATACTTTAAAGCTTTTCAAGCTAAAATAAAAACTAGAGAAAGACTACCGCAGAGTATAGTGGACAAATATGATAAAGAAATCTATTTTGTCATCAAGAAGAATGAGACATGGATGGAAGTTGTACTCCCTAGGACTATATGGGTGACTGAAATGGGATATGAGGAAGATCTAAACATTATTGAGACTTATGCAAAAGCTTTGTTAGATGCACCAAGAGAACCATCAGAACAAGTTTTTGGTAGTGCTGAAACTATTGAAAGTGATATAAAAACAATGAAGCAAAGGAAGGGAAGAGAAAAATACATTAGAGATGCTTCGAAGAAAGTAAAGGAAATCAAAGAAAATGTAATGAAATTTATTGGGATATCGACTGGTGAGCTTGAAGGATTGCAACCGGAGGCACACATTTCACCGGCTGGCACATCTTCTAGAACCGACAATGACAAGGCAACAAAGTTCAAAAGAATAGAAAGGAGGAAGACAAAACCTTCACCGGTACCCTCTCCTACACCTAAGAGGACAAGGAACTTAAGGAAGAAACAACAAGTAGTAAGGGAATTGGCAAAGAAACCAACTCCTAAAAAGAAACAGAAACCGGTCACTCCTTCATTGGATGATTTGTTAAATGAAATAACTGATGATGGAAATTTGGCTAATGTGAGAAAACTGTATAATTCATTTAATGATTCTGACAAGGAAAGCATTGAGAATAGTATTATTTTATACTTGGATATATATAAGAAAGTCTTAATTGAAGTTGTGGATGATTTACCAAATGAACTATATAGAAGGTTGGATGCAAAAAGGATAGCAGTGATGGAATTGGATAAGAAACTAAAAGTTGAAAAACTTCTAGCTGTACATCTAGTAAACTCAAAAGAGGAAATTGATGAACTAATCTCAAAGGCTAACCAATTTGTTTTTGCTAGTGGTCACCAGCAAGTAAGTTTAATGGTAGGTAGAGTAAAAGAGATTGCAGATGAAACTACTGATAACTGGGATATATTTTTTGTGGAGAAGGAAAAACAAGAGGACATGAACATGCCAAAGAAAACATTCAAAGTGTATCAGAAGGATAAGGACAAGGGGAAAGGTAAAGTTGGTGGTATTCTAAACATCAAGATCACTGACAATTTACTGCCACCTTTGGATACTACATCGGTACATACTGATGATCCACCGATTATTAACACTGAAGGTGTCACACATGATGACACTAATCCTAAATCTAAGATACTATTTACCATGAATGTGGACACTCAGAAAGTGAATATTGTTGTGGACAAGGATAGTGCAGAGGTTAAGGATGGCAATGTTGACAATGGCAACATAGCTAAGAAATTGGTAGAGACTATTGAGGTTGAGTTCCCAACCCAAACAGAGCAACCATTGGATACCGGGAAGAATACTAAAGGAAAAGATGCTGGCACAGGGCCACCGAAGACTGAGATACCAACAGTTGATCATACAGAGAAACCTATTGAGGCAAAGTTACATACTGAGGCATATGATAAGTTGATACTTTGTCATGTTTTTATCATCAAAACTCTTAGGTTTTTGACATCTTTTGGTTTGCATAGTAGTAGTGAAGTATTGTAAATTGACTACATGTATTCCATGTCTTAAAATTGAACTTATGAAATCATGTTTGAACTTTGTCAGTCTATTCCTGCAACCATGCCATTTATTCCTGTAGCCAAGTGACTTGTTCCTGTTGCTATGCGGATTATTTAGGGTAATATCATATGTGAATTAATGAATGTATTAATTAAATTAAATACGTATGCATGTCCTTGTATGTTGTTTTTGTTGTCATGCAAATAATAAATGATGCTGTAGTGGATATTCTCCTTTCGCGCCTGAAGAAGGAAGAATCATGTAAGAAATAAATGGAGATCAAACTGAAGAGGAGCCAAGCGAGTGCATGGTATGACATGAGCGGAGCAGCCAGGCAACACTACGGAAGTTTAACTCTAGTGGGCATTTAATTCGCAAAATATCGCTATGACATGCAAAGACTGTGGTTTGGTCTAGATCCATGTTTCCTGCAGCCAAGATCTAGTTATCTTCTTCATCAGTCAATCATCCACCTCTTCTTCTGGGTGTGATTTGAGTTGTCCATTGTAGGTGATCTTTGCTTTTTAATAAGATCTTCCTTATTTGATAGAGGTTGGATAGAATAGAAAGGAATAGAGCAGATAATTTTGATAAGCACTTTGGAGTTTTTCTTTTAAAACATGTAATCATTTTCAAGAAGCAATGAATAAAAGATATGTTGTTCTAATTTGCTAAAAGTATTTTTTCTGGAAGCTTGACATCACTCATCCAAGGGGGCCCATTTGGTGAGTGATCCTATGTTTATGCTCATTGAAATTAGTTCTTTTTTAGTTGCAGTAGAAGTTCGTGCCTTGATTGTTCCTGCAACCACTGGAAATAGATCCACTAACTGTTCCTGCAGCCAAGCCAGAACAGAGTAATTTCTATTATTTATATTAGATCATTCCAACATTGTTTTTATAAGTTTTCCTGTAAGCTTCTATAATTTCCATTCTTGTCTTTCCTTTCCGCATAATGTTAGTTACTGTAGCAATGCAAAATAGCCATTGAAGGAGCTTAGTGCATATATAGTGCAAACCCATTTCAAGTTTTACATCCCTGGGTTGATAACTAAATGAACACTAGCCATGAAAATAGTAATTTTACCAGATGAATGTCCAAACTTCGGGTTGAGATTTCAATTAGAGTTATTATTATTATAGTTGGAGTAGACATTTTTGGCACTGTTGCCAGTGATGGTGTCAAACTAAGAACCTTTCATGGTTATTATTGTTTCCAATTAATTGTTTTTGAGATTCCTTATTGTTTGAAAATTTCATGAATTTGCATGCATAGAAGAAGAAGAGACCCCAAAGGTAGATTTCTGCCCACTCATCCTAATCATGCAGAAGATAATTTATCATATAAATCCTTTTGATAAACTTTACCAAGCCCCACAGAATTTGAATCACCCTGAATCTGAATTTTCAGAAGGTAGTCTTTAGTTCCTTTTTGGTCTTCAAGACGAAGAATTTCCTATAGTAACAACCCCCACAATTCTAATGCAAGGGAACCCTCCTCCTCGTGGGAATAATCCACCACCACCACCAGGTCCAATGTTTGAGTTTCCAATCTCTGATCAGCATGATAACACTAATCTCAAGAACATTCCAGCATCTTCACTCCCTAAATTCTATGGATTGGTGATAGAGGATCCAGAAACATTTCTGTTTGAGTTTGATGTTCTCTGTAGGAGTTTTGACTATACTATAGATGCCCATAGACTCAAAAATTTTCCTACCACTTTGAAGGAGTCATCCTTGAGATGGTTTATGAGCTTGGGTAGTAGCAAAATCAATACATGGGATGAGATGAAATGGTTGTTTCTTGCAAAATACAAAGACTATTGTAGAGGTACTGATCGTCATGGGGATGATATCTTTAGAATAACACAAACTGAAGATGAGAGTCTTGAAGATTACTTGGAAAGGTTTCTGTTTAGTGTCAAAAAGTCCAAGCATAGCACTCTCAATGAAAATTCCCTCAAAATGATATTTTTGAGGGGAATCAGTGATAAATGCACTGATTCCTTGGATCTTATGGGAGGAGGTGACATTACACAATCCACTTGGGCTGAAATAGGACAAATTTGCAAGAAGTATTCCAGATCTACTTCTAAGAAGAATAGAAGATTTAAACCAGGGGCACCATTATCAGCATCTGGAAATGGAGTTTCTAGATTGGAACTTAGTCATTTGTTAAAGGACTTCAAGGAGGACATTATAAACAATATGGCTACCCAGTTGGATAAACTGGCAGCTAAGAAGAAGCATGAGGAAGTTGATGCATTCCTTGCAGAATGTTGTTCTCATTGTAAACAGTGAAAGAAAGATTGCAAATGTAAGATGGTTGCAAACTTGGAGGTACCTGACTTCAAGCCAATTCAAGGTGCTAACGAGCAAGTCTTCTATGTTTCTCAAAGAAGACCAAATTTTCAAAGACAAGGTATGCCACCCGATCCACTTTCTTTTTCTGGTTATAGTGGAAATTCTTATGCACCAAATAACCAATGGCAACCATAGTATTCTCAGTATCTTGGTAACTATCAAAATTGGTATGGTTCACAAGGCCAAGGGCAACATTTTGCTAATCAAATGCCACAGTGGCAACAACCACAGGGGAATTGGTACCCACCTCAGGGCCAAGGAAACCAGTTTCAAAGGAATTGGCAACCTACTTCTCAATGGAGGGGAGGCCAACCATGGCCAGTCCAATCTTCTGGTTATTAGCTGCCTATTCAACAACCACAACCTCCTGCTTTAATGCCTCCTTTTGCAGCTATTGCTGCACCACTTAAAATACAGTCCTACTCAATCGTTGCCAAATCCAAATATCAAGTCTCATCAACAACAACAAGCTTATTCAGATGATGTTAATCAGTACCCAGCCTATTCTTTATCACTAGATGACATTCACCTCCGATCTAGAACAAATTTACCTAATCCCTCTCATCTAGTTATCACTGAGGTACAAGAGGAGCAAGAAATCTCTAATCCAACAAATACAATACCCCAGAATCAAATATTGCCACCATTTCCCCATAGATTGCAAGAAAAATAAGTATCCACTAAACAACAACAAAGCTTTGGTATTATTGATCAACTGAAGCACATTTGTGTTAAAATTCCATTGTTGCAAGCAATAAAGGATGTTCCCATATATGGTAAGGCATTGAGAGAAGCATGTCTAAAAAAACTTGGCAGGAAGAAAAAGGATCCACAAACAGTGCATGTTATGGGTCAACTGGCTAATATTATGTTAGATAATATTGTCATTCCAAAGTATTCTGATCCAGGTAGTCCTGTTGTGAGTATATTCATTAATGGCAGTCAAATAAAAAATGTTTTGATTGATTTAGGGGCAGCCATTAATGTAATGACAAGGGAAGTAATGAAACATCTTGAGATCAATAGTTTAAGGCCTACACCCACAGTTCTACAGCTTGTTGATGGCTCTACAGTAAGACCTGATGGTATCATAAAGGATGTAGTGGTTATTCTAGATTCTTAGGAATATCTTGCAGGCTTTATGATTTTATCTCCAAAGGCAACATTGGGAGGATATCCGATCATTTTGGGTAAACCTTGGCTTGCCACAACTGATGCATATATTGGGTGTAGATCAAGGGATATGACTATTTCAGATGGGAGTTCTACAAAAACATTAGCCTTGTATTCTCCACCACAACCCCAGCTTGAACAACAACAAGCCATTTGGCCTATCTTGGGAGAAGAATATGAAGAAATTGACTCTATTAATCACCTTATGATGATTAATCAAGGACCACTCATGCAGTTATATGATGAGAAATCAATTCTTTATAAAATCTTGATAAATGAATTTATAGAAGAGCAAAAATTGTAAGAATTGGTTCTGAATATTGCAGGTTTGGACTTTCTTGTAGCCACTGATATATTGCATACTCTGTTGCCGTAGGAATTATCTTCTTCTCATTTTTCTGATATAAACCAGATTGATCTTACTATTAAGATAGAGGTGGAATGGAATAAATATTTGAATATCAATAGAGATCTATCAGATACTCAAAAAGAGGGCCTTGTGGACTTGCTGAAACTTCATAAAAATGCTTTTGCATGGGATTATAAGGATATGAATGGGATTGATCCAGCTATTTGTACCCACCGTATTTATATAAAGGATGAGTGTTGCCCACTCAGACAACCTCAAAGAAGAGTCAATCTTACCTTGAAGGAGATAGTTAAAGAAGAATTACAAAAATTGTTAAAAGTTGGGTTTATCTATCCTATCTCTGACAGTCAATGGGTATCACCTCTGGTGATAGTCCCTAAAAAAGGAAGAAAATGGAGGGTGTGTGTTGATTATAGAGCTCTAAACTTAGCAACTAGAAAATATCATTTTTCATTGTCATTTGTGGATCAGGTATTGGATTCTCTAGCTGGTAAGAGATATTTTTCATTCCTTGATGGATTTAGTGGCTACAATCAGATCCAGATAGCCTCCGAGGATCAAGAGAAGACAACATTTACTTGCCCATGGGGAACATATGCATATTTTGTTCTTCCTTTTGGGTTGTGTAATTCTCCAGCCTCTTTTCAAAGAGCAGTGATCAGTATCTTTTCTGATATTTCTCAAGATATTATGGAAATTTACATGGATGACTTTACAACTTATGGTTCTGAATTTGATCAAGCATTGGGTAATTTGAAGAAAGTTTTGTAGCGATGTGAAGACTACAATTTGTCTTTAAATAGTGAGAAGTGTTTCATCATGATGGAAGAAGGAATAGTCCTTGGTCATCATATATCTGTACTGTAATGCCCGCCAAAATACCCCAGAGAAATATAGCTAAAAACACGCTAATTTAATTTAATTTAATTTTTTAAACAATACAACACATAAAATCACTTAAGAAATGCAGCAAGCACACAACAATATTTAAGTGTTATGAACATAGAGTAATTCACTCAAGCTATTCAAACAATTACGCAAGCGGGATACAATAAATCATTACTACTGCCTCCCAAGGGTATCTCAACAACATTACTTAATCTACCTACATAAGAAATAAGCATTTACTTTCTTCCAGTTCAATACCTTATAATCTTAATCATTATACACACATAGATGCAACATAGCAATACCTAACACTCATGATATGCAACCTTCTTAATCTTTCATTTAATATGAGATTCTATCTTTCAATGCACCACAATTTCCTTTTTCACTTAGATTCATTTTATACACCAAGTCCAAATGTTCCTATTATCATTAACCAACCTCTAACTATAAACATCACCATACACATACCAAGATTAATCCCTTACATTGCATTAACATGATTTCCATTTACAATTAACTTCTACATAGTCATTTATAATTCTATGCTCCTAGCATACTTATTAGTTCATCATGATTCCAAAAGTACATAATGCAATACTCATAAAGTCTCCTTAAAAATTTAACCCATAGCTCGTTTAATAATCATAAAATCTCTTGCACTATATCAATTAACCAACAATCATCTCATTACAAATCAAGTAACTACATGAATTCATCTCAACACAAACTATGATACAATATCCTAATTCCATAACCACTAATAGCATCCACCAAATGGAGATATAACCTTAAACCATAACACATGATACATTATAATCCTTTCCTAAAGACAAGCATTCATTTTACCATCTACCCATACACTTACTAGTAATTTCTGTTGATAAGATTAGTAATTCATTCACTAAGTACATCCATACAATATTTTCATAAGGAACATTCAACTGCATCCCAAACATTATAAGATTTTCAATCCTACCATTAGATCACTAACTACGAAGTATGATACTCTAATTCCAAATTCTTTAATCACAACTCATAAACATGTCCTAAGCTATCTTACAACATTACTCAAACTCACACATCCTATCAAGACATAACATTTCTTCTACTTAAATCATTAGCTAAAGACATCATTTCAAATCTAATACCATTATCATAATATTTACCTGATTTACTTTTAACATGGCTCATCAAGAATATAAAATACATCATTTTATTTTAAACAACAATACTTATCTACATCTCATGCATCCATTTCATTTAATATAAATATGTTACTATACAAATCAAGGTTCATCATTACAATCACATACCATAACTAAAAGCTATCACTATAACTAGAACAACATAATCATTTCTCATAAGCATGATTTCTTTAACAACCATTATATAAGAATTTCATTACATAAATCACACCATCATTTACATTCTTACTGCAATTATTATCCATGAACTATCTAAAGAAGCATCCTCATCCACGCAAGAAGAATCCAAAGACAGGAACATCCCAATGGTTTAAAAGCACCAGCCACCCGACCATGTGGAACCAAAGGAGCCACCCCCCATGCTAGGAGATGACACAAGGTCCCAACACACACTCTACATCTAGGCTGACACTCAAAACCAAAGAGACTAACCAACAAGGACTCTCAAGCAAGAACTCACATAGAGCCACAAGAATAAACTCCCAGAGGCGTAAAACTCATTAGGACATAAATGCATACAATAAGCATAATCATAAATCATAAAGGGGGAACACATGTAGGAGTGGAGTGTCATCACATGCCATCCTCATAACATAATAACACAAGGCACTAGCCTGATGGACATGTGAAGCCATCTCAACCGATGAGAGACTAAGGGAGATTAGCTTACCGTCTTCACGGCCTTCTCATGCTTATCCTAGAATATCCTCCCTAGGACTAAGCCATGAGGCTCAAAAATATTCATTATCTTGTTTAAATGAGTTATAATTACCCATCCCAATTAATTCATTATCAATGTTATCACTTGTTTACAAATCATGGAAAACTCCAATGTGCCCTGGTGGTCTAGACTTCATGCATCCTTACAAGGAACCTCATGCCAGTCTATCTCTCATGACCTCGGTCATCACAAGGAAGCCCACTCCTCCTAACATGGCCCAACAATAAATCACAAGAGGCTCTAAAACAAAATACAAATCTGCAACATAACACTCATATGCATCCAATGGCTTACTCCCCAAAACAAGGATATTTAAGTAGCCAAAATCACAATGAACCTCTTGGCAATACCATATCAAAAGCTATAATTAACCATCAATGAAAAGCATCATAAATATCATAAAATCCTTTTAATTCAAATCTGAGACAAAACTAAAAACAAAATAGCAACCAAACTCATATTCATAAAGCCTTATGACAAGGAAACTTGACACGGTCAAAACTACAACAACATAAAAAAAACGAGCCTCTTGGCCAACAATAAACATAGGCATATCAAGCCATTAAATTTTTTGTTATTAATGAAGTTAAACCATAGCAAGGCCAACTCACTTGCTGCCCCAAAACAACAACACTTCCAACTCACCAATCATAGCACATCAATATGGATGAAAGCACAATTCTTTCCCCAAAATCATAGGAAGGTAAATATGTTTGAAACCAACAAAATACATCAAATAAAATCAGATATAAAACTAAAAAACTCACCAATACTCTCAACAATGCCTCTGGTACAAGAATAATCTAGAAAGTTCCACACAAGCAAGCAATTAGCAAATTAAGCTACAGGAAAAACTGGAAAATGCAGAAATTGGAAGAAAATCCGGTATAGAATCCAAAAAAGCAATCCAAGCCTTTAAACCAATTCGAATCCAACCAACAACAATCTCCAAATCAATTTGAGAAATTCATTCACCAAAGATGCCAACCCCCATGAATGCACATGAAGGCCTATTTATCAAAAATAAAAACAAAAACAAAACAAAAACAAGCAAAACCATCCTCCAATCAAAATATTTCAAAAATATTATATTTCATACCTACCTTCCCAAAGTTTAAGAAAATAAAATATATTTTCTACCTACCATAAACTTCTAGCCAATCAAATCCAATGGTAGGTAAAATAAATTAAACCATTGACCTGGGGTGAAAATGACTTTTAAATAAAAGAATACAAATTACCCCCTTTTAAATTACTTAATGGGTAAAATAATATTACCCAATAAATAAAATTCACTTCAACATTAAATAAATAATAAACACTTGAAGGCCAATATTAAATCAAAACTCCATGCACGACACAGACTCAGAAAGACACAGAAGGCTTTCAGCAAACCCAGAACTACAAATATTTCCCACAAACTATAGAATAAAACCTTACAACAAATTTATGCCTTCATATATTTCCTTCCTCACTATACAAATTTTAGATTCATTTCCCCAAGCTCACACATTCAATCTACAGACACGGAGCATACATGAAAACTGTAAAATAAAATATAAAATCCAAGAGAGAAGAAAACTTGTTGGAGAAAATTTTCCAAAGAGGAACCAACCCCCAAAAACTTCACGGGAAAGAAAATAAAAAGACAAACATTAACCAAAAACCCTAGCCTCAATCTCAGCCAATCAAAATATTCCAATCTATAATATATTTTACCAACCCCACCATATAATATAATTTTACCTCCCTTTTTAAATTCAACCAATAAGAGAAGAGGGTAGGTAAGGTAAATATAAATCATGTTTTTTTTACAATTTGGTGGGAATGTTTTATCATTTTATTATTTATACAACCCACTTAATATAAAAGTCAAAGTAATAAATAAAACATGAGCCACAATTAAATAAATCAAATGGGGAAATTAAAATTAAATAAACCAAAGGCTCATAAATGAATTAATGAACCCAATAAACATTAAAAGCCAAATAAATATTAAACCATAGGCGATTAAATAAATAAATATAAAACACATCATAAGCTAAACAACAAAAATTAAATAAATATTAAATCATCATTAAAATAAATAAACATTTAAATATCAAATAATCAAATAACCAAAAAGGCAAGAATCCAATAAATAAAATTAAACATTAGATAATCAAATAATCAAATCACTATTAATCATAATAATTAAAATAAACATCATTAATTATTTAATCTTGCATCAATAATCAAATAGTCAATCTCAACATAAAAGGAATAATCAGCCAATACTAACATACTCACAACACAGAAGAAACCTAGCATACTAACTATCATGATGACTTGCGCCAAGATACTGACGACTCATAGTGAACAACTTAGATCTAGAGTATGTGAGGGGAAATTGTGCCAACTCCGAACCACATACCATTGCGAATTAAAGACATGCTTAGACCCATGGAGCCAAGTGGAGTCGATGTCTGGTACCTACAAATCCTACATCCACAAAGACCGATACAACATATGCATATATATATTATAACAGACAAGGGTTAGAGAGTCACAACGACACATCCCGCTCGTAATGAGTGATGTGGCATTGTCTTTATCCCAAAGACAGTCAGACAATAATCAAACACAACATACGATCAACTCATCATAGATAATCATGAATTATGGTCAGTACATAAAAACATCATCAAGTGCATGATTAGTATAGTTCATGATTATAGTAAGGCATGTAAAATTCATCAACACTTATGCTCATCAAAACACATGATCAATATAATCTTTCAATAATTAATCACATAATAAGTATATAGTGACTAATAAATCACACGATCAATAATGATAGTATCAACGTCATATAAATCATCTGAAATAGCCTATGCCCAATAATGCCTATCATGCATAAATTAAAAGTCAACTCTAGTCAAAACAAGTCAAGTTGAGGGTGGACACTACATGTACAAGGCATCCAGGTGGATCCAGCAAAGATTAAGGTCATTCAACATATTAATGACCTTGTGAAGCAAAAAGATGTAAGAAGTTTTCTTGGTCATGCTGGATACTACAGACGGTTTATCAAAGATTTCAGTAAAATTGCAAGTCCCTTATATTCACTACTTACTAAAGATGCAGAATTTAAATGGACCCCAACATGAAATGAAGCTTTCTTAAAGCTTAAGCATGCTTTGACTCAAGCACCCATTCTTAAAGGGCCAAATTGGTCTTTGCCATTCCAAATCCATACAGATGCATCTGATTATGCAATAGGAGCGGTGCTAGGATAGAGAATTGACAAATTGGAAAATGCAATATATTATATTAGCAAAAATTTGCAGGGACCTGAATTGAATTACACAGTTACTGAAAAGGAAATGCTAGCTATCATATATGTACTTAAAAAATTTAGACACTATATCACAGGATATCCCATATTTGTGCATACAGATCATACTGCAATTAGATATCTCATGAATAAGCCATCAATCACTGGTAGATTAGTTCGCTGGTTATTGTTGATGCAGGAATTTGATATCACAATTGTTGATAAACCAGGGAAGTCTAATGTGGTTGTAGATTATCTTTCACATCTTCAATTGCAAGAAGATTCTACAATAATATATGACACTTTTCTAGATGAACATGTATTTCTCATTCAAGCTCACACTCCCTGGTATGCTGATATTGCCAACTATTTAGCTGTAGCTAAGATGCCACTTTATTTCTCTCCTAAGGAAATAAAGTTGCTAGTTGAAAAAAGTTTTAACTTCTCATGGATTGCTAATTGTCTATTTTATACTGGACCTGACCAAGTCATGCGGAGATGTGTCAGAGAAGATGAAACATATGACATCCTGCATGCATGTCATGATGAGCCATGTGGAGGTCATTTTGCTGCCAAAAGAACAACACTGAAAATACTCAATATAGGATACTATTGGCCCACATTACATAAGGATGCAGGTCAGTACACACAGAAATGTGACAGATGTCAGTGAATGGGAAGACCTACAAAATCTAATGACATGCTACTATATCCTCAAATATCAGTTGCACCATTTGACAAGTGGGGATTAGATTTTGTTGGTCCAATTGATCCACCTTCTAATGGCAGATCTTATATCTTGGTATGTACAGACTATGTAACAAAATGGGTAGAATCTCGTGCCATGACACATGCAAGAGATAATAAAGTAGCTGAGTTTCTTTATGAAGAGATATTTACAGGATATGGAGTACCAAGGGAAATTATCTCAAACCAGGGACCTCAATTTACTTCAACATTGATAAAAGCTTTGGTCAATGAATACAATATAAGGCACATAAAATCTACTCCATATCATCCATAGGCTAATGGACAAGTAGAAGTTACAAATAGAGAGCTTGAGGCTATTCTTACAAAAATAGTGTCTATTCACAAGAAAGATTGATCTCACTGGCTTTCAAAAGCAATTTGGGCATATAGAACAACTTGGAAAACACCAATTGGTTTCACACCTTTTGAGATGGTTTATGGAAAAACAACAATGATGCCTATTGGATTTGAGCATAAAACCCTGAGGACAACTTTGCAATGACATTGTCTGAAGCACAGAAAGAATGCATTCAGTGATTAAATGCTCTAGATGAATGGAGAAAGATAGCTGTTCAACAGCCATAATTGATTCAAAATCAAAGAGAAAAATGGCATGATAAATATATCAGGAAAAAGAAATTCAAAGTTGGTGACTGGGCACTACTGTATGATTCCAGATATAAAGATGCTATGGGAAAGCTTCAAACCAGGTGGTTAGGTCTGTATGAGATAGAAGAAGTTTTCCAGAATGGAGTTGTTCGTTTGTCCACAATTGATCCTGTTCAATTTAAACTCTTAGTAAATGGTCACCGACTATGTCTATATCAAAAGCTAGCTACTAAAGAAGAGTTCTTGTAATAGTTTGCTCCACAAAGTGACATAGAGGTTCCTGCAGTAACTGACAATGAGCTTGCAACAACTCATGAGCTTCCTATTGCAATTGAGCAAGGTAATAAAGGTAAAGTTCCTGCAGCCTCTGCAGTGAACATATTTGCTACTTCATAATAAAATATTTTCATATTATATGGGAATATTCTTCTCCGTACATAAAATCCCATCAATGACATTCCATCCCACGTTCTTACCTGTCATTTCATTTCATTTCGCCATCATTTTCATACAATTATAGGTACGTGTATATTGTGTTTTATTTTTATTATGCATTTATTAGTTCATTATGATTATATCTTGTTTAAATCCACTCAACTACTCGAAATCTTGTCAACTTGTGTGGACACGTGCTAAGTTAAGTTGGGGGGGTGCTTTATGGTTCTATTTCCAAAGTGATTAATTATTAGTCCTTTTTGGTACTCCGAATTGATTTTTTCCCCATCATTACTTATTATGTTATTATTTCATGCAAGTGAATAATAAATTCTGCCACCAGAATTGAGATATGTAAGGGAATTTCAATTTAGCAAGACTGTCAGATATTTTGGTTCAGCTACAGAGAGAAAAAATAATAGAGTAAGAGATGGGTGGTGATCCAATTCATCATGAGCCAATGGTTCATGAAGTGTTGCTGCAGGATGCTCTTTGTGAGAATTATTTTAGACACCATGGCTGGTTGGATTACTTCTTGAAAATAATGGATTATAACAAAGAAATTGCTACAAAATTTATGCATTCCTTTAATGAAGGAGAACCTACAGTTAAAGGTTTGAGGGTTATTGCTATGGAGTAGCGAATAACATAAGTAACGAGGTTGCCACAAGAAGAAGAACTCTTTCCAGAATCAAAAGATGCAAGGAGTGCCAGGGCAAAGTTCACAATTCCCACGGATGGACCCTTAATGGTAAACAAACAAGGAACTAGAAGGGTTTCTCTACCAACACATTGGTCTCAAGTAGCTTTGTATGTTATGAAATACATTACATGTGAAGGGCGATATTCAAATCTGCATTCACCTCATTTTAAATTACTTAGTCATCTGTGGCATGGTCGGAGAGTGAATGTTCTTAATTTCTTATACCACCTCATTTCTAGAAGTGCTAAGGAGATGCGGAAAAATGGAAATCGTTCCGTTAGCCATCATGGATTGGTTAAGCTACTTGTATAGCGGTCCCTGAGATATGTTTCACAAATGGAATGGGGTGTATTTGAGGATATACAACAACTTAGGGTTGAAGATGCCCCTGTTGCAGATAACCCGTCGGTTGAAGAAGAAAATGTTGCAAAACCCTCTTCCCCCATTGTTGCTGCAGATGAAAATTTGCTTGTTGCTGAAGGAGCCGTGGTTATTATGGAGGAAAAGATAGTGGAATCAAGTGAAGAACAACCCTCTACTTCTCTTCAAAGAGATTCACCAGTTCTGTGAAGGAAAGGAAAAGAGTTGGAAAGGGATGAAATAGATGAAGAACTTATGACCTAGCTGCAGGTAACTCAGATTCCTCCTGCAGCCAAGAGGCGTAGGACAAAAATAAAAACTCCTGCAGCAATTGAAGCAATTGCTACAGCCATTCCAAAAGTTTATGTACAAATAACACGTAGAAAGACACAGAAGACTCATCCTGTGGGTAATTCAACAGAGGTTATTACAGTGGAAACTTCAGAAGAAGGAAGCACTACAGAGGATGAAATCCAAGAAAATGTTGCTGAGGATAAACTAGCAAATCTTGCTTCTGTGGCACAACAATTTGAAGAAATTGTTGAAGATATTCTATAGCAGCCTGAGGAAAATATTGGAGAGATGCCAGCTTAGATTGAGGAGTATATTGAGGAAATCTCATGGTCTAAGGTAGTACCTATTAGACCTCCTTCATCCCTAAGTAGTTTATCTATTGCTTTAACATTTTATAGACAATGGGAAATAGAGAAGGCTAGGTTGCAGGGGATTATTGATAAACAGCAAAAATAAATTGAAAAGAGAGATAACAGAATTGAGGAATTAGAGACTAAGGTAGAAATAATATCTGGTATGGTTCCTGAGTTGATGTAGTGTAGGGAACCTCTAAGAGTTTATGCAGTACATTTGAAAGAGTGACATCTGAACTTCAAAATAAACTACATTGTTAGGGACCTTAACCCCTCTTTAGAAACACCTAAATAATTCTTTTATGCTTACCAAACCTCTCCACATGTTGTGAAGAATTTTCTATGTGAATTATACTTACATAACTATGTTGTACCCTTAGACAGGGAGTGGAACCCTTTATTGTATATTGGGATATCCATATCAAATCTTTAATGTCATGGATACAAAATGAGATTATCATGGGGGCACAAGCCAAGGAGCATGAAAAATTAGAATTTGACTGTCCATTACCATTAAGATGGGAATCAGAAGCACCAAGAGTTCTTTATTATGATTGGCAGAAGTTACTGGTAAGAGATGATGTTAGAAAATTAGTGCTTCCAATGAGAGAAGAAGTCTATCAAGCATATGAGCATTTGATTCAGACTGATAGGACAACTGCAATAGAAGGGTTAACTCAGCGCTGGAATAATCTATCGGAATAGTTAAAACAGGGAGAACCTTATTCACTATTAAATTTTCATGCAGCCATGCAAAGAGCCCCTAGATACATACAATTAGGCAGGGAGAAAGCCAACAAATTGCTACCATTGATCTTTCAACCCCCAATCCTTATGTGGCCGCTTTTGGCATGTCAGCCTACAGAGCAGAACTATGATGCAGTCACAGAAGAAACAACTAGATGGTCCAAGCTGGAAAAAATGAAAGGATTTTATTGGAATTTGGCTTCAGGAGGGACAGGTTAGGGCACCGTTGGTGATTTAAGAGTTACAGCGAGAGTCAAAAAATTTCCTTTTGTTGTAGGATCAGCAAACTCTTAAAGTTGGGGGGCATGATAAGTTGAGACTTTGTCATGTTTTTATCATCAAAACTCTTAGGTTTTTGACATCTTTTGGTTTGCATAGTAGTAGTGAAGTATTGTAAATTGACTATATGTATTCCATGTGTTAAAACTGAACTTATGAAATCATGTTTGAACTTTGTCGGTCTATTCCTGCAGCCATGCCATTTATTCCTGTAGCCAAGTGACTTGTTCCTGTTGCTATGCGGATTATTTAGGGTAATATCATATGTGAATTAATGAATGTATTAATTAAATAAAATACATATGCATGTCCTTGTATGTTGTTTTTGTTGTAGTGCAGATGATAAATGATGATGTAGTGGATATTCTCCTTTCGCACTTGAAGAAGGAAGAATCACGTAAGAAATAATTGGAGATCAAACTAAAGAGGAGCTGAGTGAGCGCAAGGTACGACATGAGCAGAGCAGCCAGGCAACACTATGGAAGTTTAACTCTAGTGGGCATTGAATTCACAAAATATCGTTATGGCATGCAAAGACTGTGGTTCGGTCTAGATCCATGTTTCCTGCAGCCAAGCTCTAGTTATCTTCTTCATCAATCAATCATCTGCCTCTTCTTCTGGGCATGATTTGAGTTGTCCATTGTAGTTGATCTTTTCTTTTTAATAAGCTCTTCCTTTTTTCTTAGAGGTTGGATAGAATAGAAAGGAATAGAGCAAAGAATTTTGATAAGCATTTTGGAGTTTTTCTTTTAAAACATGTAATCGTTTTTAGGAAACAATGAATAAAAGATATGTTGTTCTGATATGCTAAAAGTGTTTTTTTGGAAGCTTGATATCATTCATCCAAGGGGACCCACTTGGTGAGTGATCCCGTGTTTATGCTCATTGAAATTAGTTCTTCTTTAGTTGCAGTAGAAGTTCGTGCCTTGACTGTTCTTGTAGCCACTGGAAATAGATCCACTGACTGTTCCTGCAGCCAAGCTAGAACAAAGTGATTCTATTATTTATATTAGATCATTCCAGCATTGTTTTAATAATTTTTCCTATAACCTTCTATAATTTCCATTCTTTCCTTTCCTTTCCACATAATGTTAGTTACTGCAACAATGCAAAATAGCCATTGAAGGAGCTTAGTGCATATATAGTGCAGACCCATTTCAAGTTTTATGTCCCTGGGTTGATAACTAAATGAGCACTAGCCATGAAAATAGTAACTTTACCAAATGAATGTCCAAACTTCGGGTTGAGATTTCAATTAGAGTTATTATTATTATAGTTGGAGTAGACAACAGAGAAACCGACAGTCACTGTGACATCTAAGCAGTCTGATAAACCCTTTCTAGTTGAGATGCGAACCCAGATTGATCCACCAAAGGAAATTGCAAGCAAAATGGCTACAACTGATAGAAGCACAGAGGTAATAAAGACAATTGGTCAGATATCTGACACATCATCAAGTGAATTTAGACCTACTAATGTAACAAAGGTACTCCTGGATTCAATAAAAAATATAACAGATTGCAATGCTTTGGCCTACAAAGCAATTGATTGCACTGAAATGTAACATAGATCATGTTAAGGATTCTTTAGGTAAATTAGACACATTGTCCAAATTTATTGCTAAAAATGTAATAATGGTGATAAAGTGAATGAGGACACAATAAAGGATAGAGTTCAAAAGGAGAAGAACAAATTCTTTGATGACACCATAAAGAAGTGCACATAACACATGAATACATTATTAGCAGCACTGAACTCTACAATTTTTGAATACAAAGAGTTGTACAGAGAAACATGCAATCCACACATTCTAACAGAGGATATAGACAAGGAAATCAGTAAAATTCAAAAAGAAATTGAAGACATAGCTGATAACATAATAGGCTCATCCAACCACATGTCAATTTTTGAGCAAGAAATGATAGGCTTTGAAGAAAAACTAGAGAAACTTGAGAAAATAAAGGCAAGGATTAAGTCTAATGCTAGAGAACTGAAAAATAAACTTGGTCCAAAACTGGACAATCTTATATCTCAGAGAATGAGAATATCCAAGGCATTACTTCAAGGAGAATGATCACCGGAAGAGCACATGCATCGACTCACCGACATGATCCAATAGACTTAGGCAACCTTAAATGACAACAAAAGGTTTATGCAGAGTCTTAATTTGGTTTTAGCAGACATCTTTCAGATTGTAACCAACTAGTTACAAACTTTGAGGTGAAATTTTTGCACTCATTTGACTATTTTTGACAACCTTTGTCATTGATGTCAAAGGTGGAGTAGTGGAGAGAAAAATGATTATTCAGAGGAGATCATTTGCTCAGGGGGAGCACATCTTTTTGGAAACTTTTTGGACTTCAGTTTTTGGAACAGTTTTTAGATTTTTCTCATGAGTGTTGTCATCAATGCCAACAAGGGAGATTGTTGGCATTCTACACTCTTATGAGAATAGTTGGTGTTGTCATTGATGGCAACCATTTGGCAACCAATTGGCATTCATTTGGTAAGCCACTGGTAGTTACCGGCACCGGCAATAGACTTCTACATACACTGGCAGGCACTTCACCGGCAGTGGCAACAATGCATACCGACACCCCAACCGACAGGGAATAAACTTTTTTTTACTATATTTTAATGTAATTATCTTTTGTAAAGCCGACATGGTACATTGTAAAAGACTCATATATGTATGAGATCTTGTAATTCAAATGTATGCGGAATGAATGTAAGGGATAGAGGACAGAGAAAACTTTGTATAAGGATTTGGCTATAGACTGAGCTTAAATCGGTACTGAACTTGGCATAGTTGATGTTGATTTGAAGCAGTACATTGTATTGGATTTCATAATCCACTTTTGTAGTCAATGAGACTCTTATTGAGAAGTGAGCTCTAGGCAGTTGGCCTTCCTGCATGTGCACGACCCTCATTGTAAGTAATATTTATTCATTGGCTAGTGAGTGAATATTGTGGGTCACAAATCCCACCGAGGTTTTTTCCCACACCGAGTTTCCTCATTAAATATCTTGTGTTATGGTGTGGTTTCTATGTTGTCTCTATTTTTCCTATTTACTATATTAATTCTTATTTATTGGTACAGTGTTTTGGGATGCAAAGTTCTTAATAAGGTTAAATATTATGTAAACCGGTTAGACACTGATTCATCCCCCCCTCTCAGTGTCTTTGGGACTATCATTGATTCTAACACATGCGTCTCTAACGTTGAAGAAACACCATGAATGTTTCATTGCTCTTTTGTTTTGTGTTACACATATCCAACATGGTGATTGTGTGTTGAATGTTATAGGAGTATTGTGTTATGAATTTGTTTACTAACTCATCAAATGATCTGATGGGAGCTGTAAGTTTAGACAACCACTCCATGGTTTGTCCTCCCAAACTTCTTGGGAATAGTCTCATTAAGTAAGTGTCATCATGAGCAAACTCTAGGCTCATGATACAAAATTCCTGAACGTGATTGTGGGGATCACTTTTACCATCGTACTTGTCATACTTTGGCATATCTGAATTTGGGGGAAAAGGTACCATGTTCAATCTCATCAAAAAGGTAAGGACAGATCTTGTCCAAGGAGTATCGCACCATGGTTCCTTGTTACATGTCATACATTTGCCTTTGCAGTATTTGGATTTGTTGTGTAAGAGCAACCATGGGCACATTTGTCCTCCGAGGGAGATTTCCCCTCTTTCATTAAGATTGTCCTAGTTGCAGGTATGGTCTTTCTTGTGGGTGTTGTTTGGTTCGCATGTGTTTTCAGGACCATGCGTCTCTTCTTCTCTTTGTTGTTCTTGATATGCATAATTTTTAGATCTTGTTCTTGAAATTCTCTCATCTATATTCATTAAGTTTTTTGTATCAAAATCTTTAGGAATGTTAACTCCTTTTCTAGTTAGCATGAGTAGATATTTTTCTTTGTCTGCTTCGATAAGTCTCTCCATGAGTTTTTGGAACGATGCATTTTCTTGACACTCTTGGAGAATTTCTTCGGTGATCTCTGTTTCGCCCATATTGGCATACTCATCAAAAGGGTTGGATAATCTACGACCCATACTTGATTCTGGTTATGATTCCTTTTGTTTTTTTCTCTGAGATCGAGTGACAATGGGCATTTAATATATTTCTACCATGATGAATTCTTTGTCTTCCATGGGAGTTCTGGGTGGTGTTGGTAGTTCAGGTCGAGCTTCGTTATATGTGATAGGGAACTTTGGGAACAAAGCGGGGTTAATCCTTCCTCCATGATTTAGGCGTTGGTTGAATGTCACTTTCTGAATGTAAGCCTTACTTCTCAAAGGTTCCTTTTCAAACTCGTTTGCTTTGCCTTGGATATATAATTGCATGTGATGCAAGAATGCGTGATGTAATGCAAAGAGTTGACGATTGATATAGAGAAATTTATTCCTTCTCACAAGTGCCTTAGAATTAGGTTGTCTCTTCTTCAACTTAGTTTTGTGATGAAGACTTTTTCTTCTCAAAATATGAGGAGTGGGTCATACATGAATGATCAAAGGTTGACATTTGATGTTGGATTTGGATACTTCCTTTGAATACTTAAGTTTACTTTATCAAGTAGAGGTTTGTTTAGATTTGCCTCCACGACAAAGTGTGTCAAATGATATGGAAACTTGATTTGACAACTTAAGGATTAAACTAGGTATCTTGTTTTGATAGAATCTGTTAGATGGTGAAACCTTGATCATTGTTTCTGATACTTCCTGATTTTGTTGGATGAAGTCTTATCTCAAACTAGTTTAAGATTTGAAAAACTTGTTCTAAGAATGCCTTGTTGGATTTTGGAATTTTTCTCACTTGTGATTGGATTCGAAGTTTGGTTGTTGAGTTTGCTAAAGGACCTAAAAGGGTACTCAAGACTGTTGATAAAATTTTCTCGAGGTGACTGATTTGCTCTCTGTTTTTCCTAGTTTTGGTCATGTGCTAGAATAGAAATTGAATGCACTAAAGAATGTTCAAGATGCACCATAGAAAGTTCTCTATGCGCTATGTTTCCTCTCCTACATTCTAGGTTAGACTGTTTGAATCTAAATGGGTTACGCACTAATATGTCTCGAATAAGTGCTATTGTTTGAACTGAAAGTGCTAAGATATGTTTTGAATGCGCTAATTTGATGTCTAAATGCACTAGAGTGATGCTAAAAAGTGTTACTGGAAAATTTACTAGTCTAATACTGGTTATGCACTAAGTTTATTGATGATAGCACCATGTTTAGGTTGAAATGCACTAGAAAATGGTTGCTACGCACTAGGATGTTGCTCCTATGTGCTAACTGTCCTGATTTCTTTGTTTCTGTCATCTTGAAATTTAACACTTGTGATTTTGATGGATGATTTTCTAAAAAATAACTTGAAAACACGACACATAAAAGAGACAACAATTTTGCCTATGCTAAACAAGTAGTGTATGTTTTTTGAGGATGTGTTCAAATCCCCGATGTTTTCATTGGTTTAGATAACAAATAAGACAAATCAAACAGACTCTTTATTCAAGGGTCATCAACAACATCATAACCCACTAGTCTCGATACTCTGTCAGCTCAAACAGTCATGTCACCCCCTACTACTTGACTTGCTTACAATTTTTCTATTTATTGCTCTTGTATACTATAGTGTACCCTTGTATTAGCCCATCGTTACCACATTAATTTTCTATTTTTGTGATTTTTACGCAGCCTTAAACTTTCTTTTCTCATGTTTTCTTTTTACATATGCTTACAATTCTATGCCTTATGTAGACTATATATCATCTTGGTTACTTGTTTCCTATATTAGATCACATTCTTATGCTATAGATTGTTATTTATGAGCCTTATTATTACCTCATTTGTAGATCATTCTAATCTTGTTTGGCTATATTGTAGCTTCATTGGACCATATCATCCTATTACATTAGGGATCATAAATGTTTTCTTTATGATAAGAACTAGACTCACAAATTATCATATTATGCTTCTATAAATATCCTATTAGCTTATGGGGGTCTTTATTTTCTTATTTATTCTTAGCCGAGTTATCATTGTATTATCATGAGTTAACCTATTATAATAGGTGACTCATGCCTTCCCTATTTTACCTTGTGTTTATATACTTGATTACTCTCCTAGAGCTATCTTATCACATTGGGTGAATCATGCTTTCTTTTGTACTATTATGTGTGATTGCATGATTTATCATGTTCTAGGAGTCACATTGGAGAAACCATTCCTCCACATATCTCTTACATTTTGGCTCCACGACCATTTTCACCTTACCATTTTCCCATACTAGGGGAAACCTTATTTCGTATGTAAAACTCATCATTATATCAACTAGAATCAAAGAGAAATCATGAATCCCTATTCAATAAAAGAATCCTAAACAAACTCAATGAAATAACACAATCAAGCAAATAGGAATGTAAAATAATCAATCAAAACTCCCTATTCCATGACTGCATATTGCTTCCATTGTTATTCCCCTCTTTGTGGTATGATGGCTCTCAGATATTGTGCTAGCAACCTGCAAATGACACAAAGATTTGAAGTCAGTGATTCATCATGATTGATCATGTTTGTTCAAAATAGAAATTGAATTCTCAATTTATAGATTATTGGAGAGGATTGATTGAGAGGTAGAATAGAATGATTAAGAGGTGGAACTCAGGTGAGCTCACATGTTGATTGATAGTTGAACTACTGATTTGGAGGTGAAACAAAATAGATTGAATAGATAAATGAGTTAACTAATTGAGGAAAAAGTTGATTGAAAAATGAAAAAGAATGATTGGAGGATAATTAATTTATGACAAAGAAAGCTTTATTTAGAAAAAGCTAAATAGAAGATAGAAAAAGAATGATTGGAGAGAATTAAAGAAATGATGCTTTTAATCAATTAATTGAAATAATCAATTAAAATAGATGGAATAGTTAACTGGTTGAAAGCTTTTTGGAAAAAAGCAAAGTGGAAGATAGAAATAGAGATTGAAAAGATAATGATTTAATTAATTAATTAATTTAGCACGTGCTTGCACTTTGACTTTGATTTTCAATTTAATCCTTGCATAATATTTAATTCAAATATTGAATTTATTTTAAATTCAAATTGTTATCTGAATATATTTAGAAGTTGACTTTGGAATTCAATTTGATCTTTGAAATCATGCACATGTATTTGAAATTAGAAGAAATTAGAAGAATTTGAATTTAGAAAATTAATGAAATTAGATGAAATTAGAATTTGGGGATTTGGAATTTGAATTAGAGAAAATAATTAGTTAATTAAATAATTTAAAGAAATAATTTAATTATTTAGAAACTGAATTCAATTAAATAATAAAGATTATTCAAATTAAAGGATTAAAATCAACATTAATTAAATAACTAATATTTAAAATATTTAGAAGAGGGTTAAATGATTAATTGATTAGAAATAGAAATTGAAAATGAATTTGTGTAAATAATAAAGATTATTAAAATTTAAGGATTAATAATCACAATTAATTAAGTAATAAATATTTAATTAACATTAGAAAGTGGTTTAAATGATTAAACGATGATAGAATTGAAATAGAATAATTAGTAATATGATGAGGAAATATGAAACTTTAGAAGAGTAAGATTAATTAATTTAATTAAATATTAAAAGAATTATTTAAGTAATTGGACGAATAATTAGTACATGATAAATGAGACATTTTTAGGTGTCTACATTTGTCCCTCTTTGAGACAAATTTGGAACGACATTGTTTCAAAGAAAACAAAACATTTTTGCCCCAGTCTACCCTGACAATACTTAGGGTGTAATGCCCCCTCAAGAGATTGTTTATGCATTAAAGGTATGAATGATCTCTCGAAAGAAGAAGAATGTTAGATAGAAGAATAGTTAGCTGATTAGAGATAGAGATAGGTGATGTAAATATGATATTGAGATAGAATATGAGAGAATGAACCTTAGAATGAAATAAAATAATGTTAAATGATAGAAAATGATGTAGAAAGAGATGATGAGAAAAGAATCAACAAACTAGCAATAAACAAATGAGATGAAATGATAATGATTGATTCACGAACCTGTGTCATCATTTATTGCATAATATATATTCATCATTGAGCCTTATTATGTAACAATGGAGCTTTGCACATCGGGGTATAAGGAACCAAGATGTAAAGATATCTCATTGAAGAAACAAACACGTAGAAGACAAGGAGTGAACCCCCCATTTTGAGAATAATTCCATGGGTTGAGGTATGTGGGATAGTCACAAGCATAACTATCCTTGACTTTTGCATAGGATATTTACTGAATGAACGTACCAACACAAACACTCACTGGAACTATTGCCCCAAAAATTCATTGCTCCACACCACAAAAAACAAACAAAAAAAAAGATCATGACCATCCTGGCCACTCTAGTCACTTGTGGACATCTTTGAGTAGCATAGGAACATAATCTGTCACCAAATGATAAAGATAAAAAGTAACTAGGACAAAATATAGCAGCCATAATGATCTTGTACCTTCATTTTGATTGTTTGATGTGATAGTTGATAATGTCTGATCTCAGAAAGTTGCGGACCCTGTTTAAGACTAACCTGTCTGATTTCAAGTGTATCCTCTTCTATTTAAGACAAGATAATGATCACTTGATATGGATATGGATATTGATACAATAGATAAGACAATTTGATCAGTTGATTGCAAATGCTTGGTTAGATAGTTGTATCATTTGTTAACTTTGTGTGAAATGTTTGTTGGATATTTGCTAGGGTGTTTGATTCTTGTGAGACATTTTATTGCAAGTTTTTTTATTGATTTTGATTGTTTTTGGATTTTGTGGATTAACATTTCAATGTTTTTGGTTGATTTTTTCAAGATCATATATGGATGTTTTTGGGATTTATTTTTTTAAAATGTTTTTTTTAAAAAAAATTTCAGGACTTTATATGATTTTTAGGATTTTTTCAGCTATGCCCCCAGTATGCAAGCCTATATGACATGATGATCTGCAGAATGCATGTTGAGATAATGAATTTTTGACCTGACCTATGTTAATGCAATATGCATGATGAAGATGCATTTCCTATTCGAACAAGGATGACTGTGTTTATTTAGAATTTTGTAATACACCAATTGAATTAGAGGTATAAAACATTTCATAGATAAGCGGTCAATTGATCCGTAAGGTCCCTTGGAATATCCAAATTAAGACATTATTGGTAAACAAATTTGTCCCTTTCCTGAAATTTATTTGTTCTCTCTGAGTAGAAATATCACTCTTGTACGCCCCTTTATGAAAGGAAACAAATTTCCAATAGTTGGATGAATTAATTAAAATCCAACCTCATATTATGAATTCCTTCAAACTGAAACAAAGAAATTTTTTTTGAAGATTAAATAAGAGCTCACAGACTCTGATTCACACACACGTTCATTTTATAAATTCAGAGTATAGCAAATGCACAACAATATTGATGTCTAATCGATACTTTCTCGTGCCTCACGGGACAGGGGGGATCAACACAACTCAATACACAATGAATTTGCTAACAATTAATGGTAACCATGAATTCAGAAAAAAAACATAGAAATAACTGATCATAAAATGATATCATGCCCATAGCAGATTTCTCAAGAAATATTGCTAATATTTAAACACACAAATTCAAAGACTGCACACCATAACATTTTATTGATGATCCGTCATTCCAATTTAAAGCAATTCATAGAAAAAAATAAAATGGATATTATCTGTTGCTCCAAAAAATGACAGTTTTTCCGACCCTAACATAGACAAGCTTTCCAGCTTAAGTAGCCTCCAGGCTCATAGTTTTTACATAACAAATTAAAATTTACTTTAACCAAAGGTTAAAGAAACCGTTTGCTAAAACGGGAAAGGAAAAAAAACTAAACTAAAACAACAACCACTGTAAGGATGACAACTCATTCTTGGATTAATCATGATTCCACTATGGCGGAAGAAGTTACTGATCTATCTTGCTTTGCCACAGAACCACGCCATTCCAAGTGTGCCACCGAGAAGTTCAAGATGACCTAAAAATACGGAAGTCCTATGTGCCGAATTCTTTGATTCCACACCTCCTTGTCCATGTTCACTTGTGCCACCCTTGCCTTGTGTGCCTCCAAATGATCAGAACAAAATGTGAGCATTGATTCGATCCTAGCCATCTTTGAGAAGTCATCAGTAGTCAAGGATTTTGTCATCTGGATGAATTGTATTCTTTCCTGAAAGATTTTGGTCATATCTGCAGCTACTTCAATTGTCTTAGCCTCATTTTTCATGAGTTGGATGTCAATGCACTTGAGATCCTTCTGCATTGTATCAATTAAGTTTGTCAATCCTCTAAGCAGTTTAGTGGACTCTTCGTGTCCCTGTTTAATGATTGAGTTATGCCACTCCACATTCTTCTTTAATACATACAATACATTATCATTTAGATTTTCTACTGGTTTTTTGGCTAAGAAATTCATCACTCCATATTTATGTATGTCTTTCATCTGTGCAAGGACTACCACCCATTTGATCATTTCTTTCTCCCAAGCCACAGTCTTTGTTGGCATTATAACAGACAAGTAGAGATTGTTGGCATTTCAATAAGGATATTGAGAAGGTTGTTGATGATTATGGATACAACTGATTAAGGATGATTACTGTCTTAATATTATTATTTTGTCATTGATGTTAATAAATTGATTTTCTAATTCAGTATGATGTTGCCATATCTTAAGAAGTATGATTTGATGAGTATAAAGATGTCGGTAAAAGACACAGAAAGAATATGATGAATAAGGGGAGAAATAAGTTATTCAATGGACAACTATTACCGAGTTAGACAATGATGAGATCATGATGTTTGGATTGTTTTGATATTATACATATGTTATTGATTGTAAGGTTAATACTATACTATGTTACCAAGCAAAGAACCTAGTCGGTAAACCCTAAGGTTATCGCTACCGGTTAATGAAGGCAAAATGTCTATCGAGTGAAGTTTAGTATTTACCGAGTTGCAACCGAGTAATAACAGAATGCATTAAATGATTACATGCATTATTTAATGAAGGAAGCTGATGAGCTGGCTATGATTAAATGATTGGTATGTCATGAATGAAGTTTGTTAAAGAATCTATGGCAAAGGAAAATCGACAGGAAGATCTATAGCATAGATTGAACCGCAATACCCTAGCACAAGTTCCAAGAAATATATGCAAGTTCCAAGGCGGGGTAACACGTTTTCAGATTGGCAAATACATTGAACCTGGACAAAGTTTGATCTGATGGCTATGATTGATCATGGGAAATGTGATCAAGGAGATTAAGTGTAATGCCCCGCTAGGAAACCCCTAAGGGTTTAAGTTAAAAACACTCAAATAGAGTGTAAATATATATATATATATATATATATATTTTTAATAATAGTTAAGAGTATTACTGATAAGTTACAACCTCAAGATAAATTAGAGTTAACAAAAACTTAGATAGCACATCGGAAGGCTAAACGATCCTAAGGAATTTCCCAACACGATTACATAACCTTACACCTAACTCAACTTGCATCATTTGATCCATTAAATTGGATATCTTAATTGCGAGATAATGCATAAGACATGATTATATATATGTTCAATGATATGACATCTTAGAATTTTAGGAAGCGTTCATTTACTTTGGGTGGTTAGGAGGCCATCGTGAGGTTATTTACTCAATGCACATTAACACCTAATTAATTTAAGAGGCCTTCCTTAAGGTTCAATGTGATAAATATAATAAAGTTCATTCATTGGTTTTAAGATAACCACCCACATTTGATATCTTTCTTAAATATTAAAAGTATGGCTAATAAGATGAGATTCATTCATTAAGGATTAAACTTCCATAAATAGAGTGAAGTTCCATCATTTGAATTCAAGCATACCCAGCTAATGGGTCATAGTTTCTTTATGGAGGATAGCGTGCAAGTAGCCATAGAGTTCATTCATTGAAGTTTTAATAATGCTAATAGATGGGCTAAATTCATTAAGATGAAAATGTATTAGGACCACATGAGTTCATCCTTTAAATTAGAATATAGTTAGCAAGATGATATTCATCATTGCAGGATTAAAATATAAGTCCATAGTGACGTTCTTTCATTAGGATTAGAATATAACTATCTTATTGCATGCCGCTTCTTTTAGTTAAATGATGTCAATATGAAAAGACACATTTACTAAGATTAAGATATAAACAACTAATTGAATCCTTCCCTTTTCAGTTCATTTTTAGCAATCATAAAGGAATTCATTTATTTGGGTTATAATTATGGGAGGCTAGTTGAGTTCACCCATTTAAAAAAATTAATCTAATAAAGATTATTTGTTAAGGTTAAAACATAAACAACTAAGTACATTCATCTAATAAAGTGAAATATAATTATCATGGCGATACTCATTTGAGATGATAAAGTAAATACCTTTATGATGTTCATCCTTTAGATTTCAACTTAGAACTTATAACATTAATACTAACTTTGTTACCCATACACATTCGATCAATTTACCAGCTTATATCAAGCTAAAACATTAATAGTATCCTAATGAGATTCTTTCCACCATTATTTCCTTTAATTATCGTAAAACAAATTCCTTTCCGTAATCATATTTACAATGTTTTATGAACCTGATTACTACATTTATCAAGATGAATAATTTTATGCACTTGATTTAGCTTCATTAAATTCCCATTATACACTTATAAAAAAAAACAACCATACATGATAACTTAAAGTATGAAATAAAAGAGACAAGGCATCGCATAACACGGGTATGATCTCGGAGTTCACCCCTAAAGGGCTACATCTCTGGGTCTGCTCAACTGCAAGACCCTTCTGCCAATAAAATTTGTTTAGGGTTACATAAGTTACATGACATATTCATTCTAGCCTTTTTGGCGAACACAACCATAATACAAACGACCACTTCGGTCAGTAAATACATCTCTACAAGTTTTCCACCCAAGTTCACATAAATGAGCATCACTTATCTAGATATATTACTTAATCCTTACATAAACATCATTGACATATTGGTCTAGAACTAAACACTAGTACCCCTCTCTAGCAACACAACTATACCCTATTCAAAAGAGACTATACTTTAAAGGAGACTTTGAAATGA
Source organism: Cryptomeria japonica (assembly GCF_030272615.1). Lineage (NCBI taxonomy): Eukaryota > Viridiplantae > Streptophyta > Pinopsida > Cupressales > Cupressaceae > Cryptomeria > Cryptomeria japonica. Next base: position 466,752,300 of record NC_081415.1, read on the forward strand.
AAGAAAATGCTCCCCAATGATTTATAAATCTCTTGCATATATATATGAAGCAAGTATACGTGAATCTCAATAAATATCTAACTGATTACAATTAACGTCTGAGCACTAAGGGTTAATTCACTGACAGAATTTGTTACAAAGGGACCAAGAAGCCACATATAATCAATATTATATATTGATATAAGGATTACCTAAAATAACATCTATGAAACACCCACATTTAACCATAGTTCATAATTAATATTTATTAATGCCATCTATATAAATCGGAGTGTAGTAAAAGCATATACTACTATATGGGTTGTCTAAATATCAATATTCTAAATTCCAAATATTATTTAATACTCATCTTAAATAATATTAAATAAATAAAGAAGCAAAAGACTAAATTTAAATAATTAAAAACTCCTTTTAAAATCATTATTTTTTTTTTCATTTACTAACATATCATTAGTTTATTGTTTTTGCCCCTTTTTTTTCTTTTTTTTTAAAACAATAAATAAAAAAAAAACTAATAAAATTAAAAAAATAAAAAATAAAACAAAATATTAAATTGGGGTTACCCATGTGGACCCCCACGTGGGCCCCCTTGGTAGCCCACGCTACCATTGGTAGCGCTGCTACCAAAATGGTAGCAAGCCGCTACCTCTGGTAGCACTGCTACCATTTGGTAGTAGTTCGCTACCAATGGTAGCGCTGCTACCAACTGGTAGCAGTGCTACCCGTGGCAGCCTATGACCTTCCAGTAGCATGGGGGGGGGGGGGGGGGGGGGTTGTAATAGATCTTTTTTTTCTTATTATTATTTTTTTTTAATTTTCTTTTAAAATGACATTAACAGACCCAACAAAACTACCAAAATGTGCAGTCAAAAAAAATCTTCCCAGTCATTAAATACTCTCATAAAAATTATTTTTACATATTGAATATAATTTTTTTTTAAAACTAGTATATGTAAATATTGATAAAAAGATGAATAACTCTCCAAAATAACCCACACAGTCTGAAACACAAACTTAAAACATTTTCCAGCAAACCCCAATTTTTGAAAACAATCACAGTCACCGCCATTTCTCTTCCTCTTTTTTTTGAATGACAAGGGTTTCAAAATAATAGAAGAAATTGTTGAATAACCCTCCTATTAAGCAAATCTTTGGCACAAGGAAGCTCTCTTCTCACACAAAGATCCAACAAAACTAATCTTTAACAATTTTCTACAATGAAACTTACTCATGGGCAAACAATGGAAAATCAGAAACACCAAAATTGCAAGAACAACATACAAGCCCCCTTTTTTTTTTTTTTTTTTTTAAACAACTTAAACAAATCGATAAAAGAGATTCCTACCTCAACAAGCTTTCCTGGAAGGATTTTGATGATGAGCCCCCAAATCTGCTGCTCTAAAACTCCACCTCTATCCAAAATCTCAAATCTCTCTTCCAAAAACCATTTTTTTTTTTCCAAAAGATGACCAAAAGAAAGAACCCCCAAAAATATTTCAAAAACTAGGTTAAATGGGAAACCCCCATTTTTGACCTAATTTTCAATTTCGAATTTAGGCATTTATTTTTAAAATAAAAGAAAATGAAAAATGGAAATCATTCCTTTTCATTATTCAATACATCTTATTCGCTTTTCTTATTAAAATTAAAATGCTTCCATTTCTTATTTAATTCTAATTTTGAATCTCTCCATATTACTTTAGCCAACATTTTATATTTTGAACTACTAACAAGGGTTAGGTATTTAAATTAATTAAAATTCCCAAAAATCAATCCTTTATACTATATCAACTTTACAAGTAAAAAGAATAATTTCCTTTAAATAATAAAATTTACCCTTTCTCTTCCAAAATGCGAAAATGATTAATTTATTTCTATTTCTCAAATGACTTTAAATCTTTCCTTTCTAAAACGCATAACTCATTAAATTCGTTATTATTATTTTTTTATTTTTTTTAAATTAACTCGCTACAACATAATAAAGCGACATTTTTAATAAATAACTAATCTCTTGAAAGAAACCTATTTATTTTAATTCCTCAACTTTTAATGCGTAAATGAACACATTATTTCAATTTAAATGTTTTGAGCTTGTTACAATTATAATTAAAGCAATCTCTTTAAATTAACGATTAATCATATAAAGAAACTACCTATTTTAAATTTCTAAATTACTAATGCGTACATCTACTCATTAAATTGAATTAAATACTTAGGATTACAAACTCCACTTACCCTGCGCAAGGCACGCAAACTGAGGAAGTCCACCAAATCGCACGACACACAATCCAATGAAAAGAAAGCCCCATGAACCACACACGATGTTCACCTGACCATGGCTAAGGCAAGACGAGAGTTTTATGACCCCCAATTCCGAATTCTGAGAATGGAGGAGGTATACTCAACCCTGCGAATCCCAAAGGAGATGAACCTCGCCCTAGGCGGTGTTGTACCTACAATCTCCTGCACCCATGAATCACGCAAGCATACATATACATATACATATTCAATGAAGGCGTTAGCTCGAGATTTATCACAAGAGTTAGGAAACAATTACATTTACACAAGAATCGATGCAAAAGCACAATAATAGGTATGCAAGATTATTTATATTATCTAAACTACACATTGCATCACAGTTAACCTACCATTCAAGAATGCCACATAGGAAGTCAACCAAGGTCAAACGGGTTTTACAAGTCCGACTAGGGTAGGGGCATTACATTAAGCGGCTAGCTATTGTTTATAAAGAAGGAACTATTGATAAACAAAGTATGCGGGCAAGTGTATGCATAGGGATGCTACATAGTGATTACTAAGCACTGAAGCTTGAAGACCTGTCTTGAATAACAGAGTATGGAGCCCAACAAAAGGACAAGATTAGTTCTATGTCTATATTTTATTGAGCAAATAAGAATCTTCTTTAGCATTTTAGATGTGAAGTTGCAGATATATTTTTATTACTGTTATTTTGTGAAGTGACAGAAATTCTCTTAATCGAGTGGACTTAACAGTCTTATTTGTAAAACCCTCTAGCAAGGTGACATTCTGATTGAGTGTTTGAAATCCTTTAACAAGGTCACCTCTAACAAGGTGAAGATCCTAACAGATCTGAGGGAAATCCCTTAACTAGGTCACATCTAGCAATGTGTTTGTAATCTTTAATAGGATTTGCTTTTAACCGAGCATACTCTAGAAGAGTATATTTCTTAGTGGGTCTGAAATCCCACAGTGGTTTTTTCCCTATTTGGGTTTCCACGTTAAATCTGGTGTTGTGAGTGTTATGATGTTTATATGCTTTTGAGTTTGCATGTTTAGCAGTTTTGGTTATATTACTGAAGTAAAGGTTACCGAGGTTGAATCTGATGTTTTAATGGAAGATTAAGTTTGTATGATTCACCCCCCCCCTCTCATCTTATTAGCCTGGCATCTTATTAGATTAAGTTTGTATGATTCACCCCCCTCTCATCTCATCTAGCATTTATTGAACATCTTCGTGACTATTCTGTTCCTTTGAACCTGGTCCAACATTTTCTGATTAGTTGGAGATTTGGGATCAAATGATACAGGTACCTATGACAAAGGTTGGGGATTTAGATTATGAATGGCATTGATATACTCAACCATCTAAGTGATGACTTACTTCAATTCCATTTTATCTTTCTCATCTTTCCATGTTCTAAAAATTATCCTTTTTGTGGATGACTCCAAATTCTTAACATCTACGAAACGTGAAGCAACTCCCAGGTCTATCTTTTCAACTGTAAAGTCCTCCTCAGTATCTTCTTCTGCATCTCTCTCTGGAATTGGTTTGGCTATCTCAGCCATCTAGTGACCTATTGCTTCATCTACTTCAAGCATTGTCTGCATCTTGAGTTTTTTCGGCTTTGATGCCTTTCCCAAACATTTGTTGACCATGTCTTCCATAGGGATTGTAATCAGCACTACACTTTGTTTCTTTCCAACACTAGCTTCCAACCATCGTGGTGTGTTCGTAGGCTCTTTAGGTGGAGGAGTTGTCTGTATATCCGGTGAATTGACAATAACCAGGGTGTTCATGGGGTCTTGTTTGCTCTCCACTTCTCTACCCATGTCCATTTACTGCATCACAGGTTCATCCAAATCTTGTTGATCCATTGTTGCCTCTATCTCTTCACTAAAGTCTAGGTCCACAACAATCTGTTTCAAAATGGGCTATCTACACTTTTTCTTACTCCTGGACCGGGTTACTCGAGCAGTTGTGGAACCTGATGGTGATCTCTTTGATCTCCTAGGTTGGATTTTCTCAACAATGGGACTTGAAATACCTGCAACATTAATAATTTCATTAGTGGAAGAAATGGGAGATTGAGTCACAATATGTGAATCAACTCTTAGTTCATGTGAGGACATGTGAGATCCCTCCTTAAACTTTTGGTTTCTCAACCATCTCTCTGTTTGTCTTATAACATTAAAAGTTCTAGCTTGAACACTGTCATCCTCCCTTTTACTCCAATCAATCTCTGGAATTGACTTTCCTTGAACCTTTGTGTCGAACTCAAGTTCTAAAATGTCTTCCCCTGTATCTTCCTGTACTCCAGATATATTGATTGGAAGCTTCATGGTGATTTTTTGTTGCAAAGTGAACCTTAACCGCAGTCTTCTTCTTACCTCATTTTCATCATTGCAATTATCCTAGTAATCCTCCAACTGAGGTTCATGACAAAAATGGTTGTCCACATTTTGATTTTCAATGGCCTAACCTCTACTATCAAACTTACGTCTTTCCACATATGGTTGTAGGTTCATCCTCTAGAATTCCAATTCCAAGTTCAAAGCGTCAGATACAGATTTGCAGCTGTAGTATCCAAGTTCAATAGGGAATACAACTCCAGACTCACCTTTTGCCCCCAATCTCTTATCACTTAAGCTAGCTGCCTGCTCACCTCTATAAGTACATAGTTATCAAAGGCATACCTATGCAGCTTGAATGGTTGACCCTCAAAACCACCTACTCGTAGGTAAGTGAACATGGGAAATTGAATAAAGAAGCTACCGTATATGCTTACACTAATACATTTGGCCTAAAATTTTGACGAAGAAGGTATATTGTGATCAAATTTGATTTTTTTTTTAAAAATGCCTGAGTTCATCGGAATTCCGACGATAATGCAACATTTGGTTTCAACAGAGAAGGAATTGGCAATGACATTTGTGTTTTTTTAGAAAAAGTGCCCACGTTCATCGAAATTCCAATGACTATGGGCATTACTTTAAAAAAAAAAAAGACCAAGTCATTTCATAAATCCCGCCTCTGCCATTACAAAATACCAGCTATCCTAGCTATACTACTATGGCCCGATCGATATGCCGATGTGCTCAACTGAACAAAGAGATCAGGTCAGGCACTCTTTCTCGTATGAAAAGGGATAGGTCATTTATGCGCTGATTGGATGACTGTGGGACAAAGAGATCGGATCAGGTCATTTATGCGCTTGATCGACCGGGGAGAAAGAAAAAATTTAATTCACATGACGTCAAGGCTCAACCTCCTAATTGCAATCACCGGTCGGATGTCTGAAGGAGATAGCTTCTTGTCATAATGCATTGCCTTCCTTGCCCACATCTTGCTTTTGGACAGATGCTTCGACACTACGATGAAAAAAACCAAATTGATTCAAATGGTTGGTTCCCAATAGGACCTTTATGCCACAAATGCTCCAGTCGTGGAATGAAGTGGTTCCTCCCATGCCGATTCGAGAAGTTATTATTGGGCCATCCCCCGATGAACATGAAGGAGGGAGGTGGACATAGGTTCCCTGTGCCGGTTTAATCATTGCAGGAATGTGTTTGTCAGGGCAGCCATTTCAATTATCATCATTTCACTCTAAATTGGGCATTACAAGATCCGGTTGAAGAAAAAAGGTAGGGTATAATCAACAAATTCATTGTTATACATATTCAAATATTTAGATTCAAAGTTTATTATAGATTTATCAGATTAATTGCCAATAGCACAGATGGTGAGAGGTTTCTGTAATATGATATGATCGATTTAAAAGAAGAATTTCTTACAAGACCTAAACCATTGAACAATCCTACAATCATGTATTAATTAATTATTGCATTTTAAATAATGAACAATATAGTTAGCCTGAAACATATTAACACTACTTTCCATATTTAAAATATATCTTAATTAAGGAGAGGGATGACCTAAACTTGCGTGATCGAGTGCCATTATGTAAAATATATCCTAATTATGGATGCTGGTATATATGGTTGTGATAGAAAATCTCTGTTGCAGAACCGTGAGAGCACTGTGTAGTGATCGAGTGTTATTTTTTGTCAGTGTTTTGGAAGGGAGAATAAGTGTACCATTAGGAGGGTGGTATAAAATGGAAGCTTAGAGGTATAAGGTTATGAGGTGTTTGTTAGGATAAGATAGGGAGGTAAGTGATGAAGGATGTAATGGTGAAAGAGTGAGTTAGGATATGCTAGGGGTTTGGTAGGTAGGAAAGTGAATGGGAGGGGATAAAAGGATGTGAAGGATGGAATGGGGTTAGGTAGGTGAAGTAAAAGTAAGTGTGCATGAGGTTAAGGTTTAGGATAGGATGTAGGAAAGTGGAGGAGGTTAAGATAGGGGATATGAAAGGTAGATGGAAGGTAATAATGATAGGAAGTGAGATAAAGGTTATGAGGTGTGGGTTAGAAAATAGGGTGTAGGAAATGGAAGGAAGGGTCATATCACTTTGAGAGTTTTCACCAAGATGAGTAGCTCGAGTATGGACCTCAAATATTACAAGCCATGAGGATCCACTTGTAGTAGAGGAGCATATACTTGCATCTTGGGAGCTTATTAGGAGTTCGCCTTGAATTTGGGAAATACACATAGAGGAGATAGAATATTGATCAATACACATTACCTAGCCTCATCATGCATAAATACAAGAGGTATAGACTATAGCAAGAACATATCATGAGCCAAAGGATCATATTTGAGAGTTGCTTCATCTCCAATCCTCTACATTTTTAAGATCCACAAATGGGGTTGAGGATAAGTCTTGGTTACTTAGCTTGGACTTATGCTTTGGGTTGCATCTATATGTGAGCAACTTAAAGGCATAATTTTCAATGCAATTTTTGAGAGGACTTGATTCCACCTTGTGGTACTAGGAGGATAAAATGTACCAACTCACATTGGAAACCCTCTCCAGATACCATTTTGGAGTGCTTCAAAGTGTGTTCTATTTCAAAATATTTTTGACAAAGATGCATAGATGACTTTCACAATTTACATAATAAGGTTTCATAGTGGCTTAACAAGAGAGTTAGTTTTTAGAGTTCTTGTAGCTTGTAGATTACATTCAAGACAAGTTACTTGTAAATTATTTCATTAGGGGTGGAAAGCCCAAAATTTCAGTTTTCCTACACATGGCCAATCCAAATGACTTTAGGGTTGCTATGGCAAAGTCTCTTATGGAAAAGGAGGTACATGGGAGGAGACAAGAGGCATGAGAGAAGTTTGTAACCTTGATGAAGGGACTAAAGTGTCCATAGGCCTCCCCATCCTTCAAAGGATAATTTAGACTTACTATATGATTTACAAAGAAAAACATAATAGTAACAATATTAGGGACAAAGGTATAGAGCATAGTAGGGGCCATAGGGTAGTCACATTTGACCATCATCGACACAAGGATATTTTAGGTATGAGAGACTATAGGGCTATCAAGCTAGGCCTTCTATGACTCAACAACCTTTTAGGGGAGAATCTAGTGTTTTTAGTAATTAGGATCTTATAATTATGGTGGGGCCTAGCCAACATAGGGTTATATGAGAGGCACATGTTATGTATATGTTAGTATCAGATAGAGAGTGCCCACAAGGTTTTAGAGTAGGTGGACACCATCCTCGGATGTCAAAGTAGATAGTTGATATGTGTGTCTTTACCCTCCCAACCACTCAACATATACCACCATGGGTCTGTACCCTCCCAAACAAATAAAGATCAAAGGAAGATTCACTACTGCAACACTCACTTTTTGTGACAGTTTCAAGCACTTAGGATAGTCACTCCTTTCGTGGCCATTCTTCTTCATACAACACTCTCTAACATTAATTACGATGATAGTGTACCTCCTTAAACCTTCCACCAACCTAACTCAATACCAAACTCTTTCCCAATCTCGCTAATGGACTAATTAACTCAATTCACTGTGAAATTGTGACCGTCAATGCAAGGTTTAGGACAGTAGTAATTAGGATCTTCTAATTATTGTGGGGCGTAGCCAACATAGGGTTATATGAGACATGGGTAAGTTCAATAGTGATTTCTCCTTTAATTCTTGATGAATGCTTGATTTCCTATTCACTTGGAATTGAATTGATTTTATAGTTAAGAGATCACTTGAATTGTAGGTAAACCCCTTCAAATGACAGGGTAGGCTTCCTTTTATACCTAATATATGTCTTGAAAGCATTTTATCCTGATGGATTTAAATTAAAGTACTTTCTCTTCTATCTGGTATTGGTGGAGTAGAGGTTGCATTGCATCATCCTAGGATACATATTTCCGCATATACAACACAAGTTAAATGTATCCCAGGTCAATGCAAAGCAACCTCTACTCTAGAGATCACCAGAAAATAGAGAAAGAACTTTAATTTAATGCCATCGGGATAAAAGTCTTTAATCAAGACAGATAAATGGTATGCAACTATATCTATTTGGAATGCATTACCCAAACATGGCAATCGATCAGTCGCCTTTGAAAAGAAAGTGGTATGATGAAATATTTAGGCATATAATAGATGAAATGCACTCCATACTACTGCTGCACAATATTTTGGTCAATGGTATTTTTAAAATAGTAAAGGAAGGTGTATGGAACAACCGAATTCTTATCATTATAAACAATGAATATTTTAAGATCCTTTTATGATGTGTAAGTTGAAAATATTTTATGAAAGGTCCCTAAATGAATACACTTTAAACTAATTTTAGCAATGACTATCGGATGTAGACAAAATGAATGATTTTTGGATTAGGATGGTACACAGAATCTACTATCAAAAGGTTTCTTTGGAAAGTATATGATTCAAAACTAAGGAAATGCAATTATTTACAAGTTTTAACCTTCTTAGATGCAAAATCCCTTATTTAGCCTCTCACAAGCCCTTAAAAGTAGGGTTTCTCATATACCCTTCTTCCAAACACTATACCATCCAAATGATGATGGATTCACCTTTCATTTGAAATGTCTAAACACTGACAATCATAAAATGTGCCCCTCCTTAAGGCGGATTTGCTACTTCTGCTCCTTAGCAAGCAATTTCTCCACTCTTACATTCGCCATAATGGACCTTAAGACATCATAATTGATTGGCTCTTCACTCCTAAGACCTTCAAAATTCTTTAATGGCTTCATTGAGTCCTTTGGTCTTCCACATGCACCTGCACCAACTTGAATTCTCCTTCAATGCTTGATTGCATGTTCACTTGGAATTGAATTGATTTTATAATTAAGAGATCACTTGAATTGTAGGTAGACCCCTTTAAATGACAAGGTAGGCTTCCTTTTATACCTAATATATGTCTTGAAAGCATTTTATCCTGATGGCTTTAAATTAAAGTATTTTCCTTCTATCTGGTATTGGTGGAGCAGAGATTACATTGCATCATCCTAGGATACATATTTTCAAAGATACAACACAAGTTAAATGTATCTCAGGTCAATGCAAAGCAACCTCTGCTCTAGAGATCACTAGAAAATAGAGAAAGAACTTTAATTTAATGCCATCAGGATAAAATTCTTTAATCAAGACAGATAAATGGTATGCAACTGTATCTATTTGGAATGCATTACCCAAACATGGCAATCGATCAGTCACCTTTGAAAAGAGAGTGGTATGATGAAATATTTAGGCATAAAATAGATGAAATGTACTCCATACTACTGCTGCACAATATTTTGGTCGATGATATTTTTAAAATAGTAAAGGAAGGTGTATGGAACAACCAAATTCTTATCATTATAAACAATGAATATTTTAAGATCCTTTTATGATGTGTAAGTTGAGAATATTTTATGAAAGGTCCCTAAATGAATACACTTTAAACTGATTTTAGCAATGATGTAGACAAAATGAATGATTTTTGGATTAGGATGGTACACAGAATCTACTATCAAAAGGTTGCTTTGGAAAGTATATGATTCAAAACTAAGGAAATGCAATTATTTACAAGTTTTAACCTTCTTAGATGCAAAATCCCTTATTTAGCCTCTCACAAACCCTTAAAAGTAGGGTTTCTCATATACCCTTCTTCCAAATGATGATGGATTCACCTTTCATTTGAAATGATGGGTTTGTAATGGTAATTTAATGTTCTTTCATATTTTTGTATATATTCTTTATAATAGCCTATTATATTGATTTGTTCTATTATGAATAATGGTGTGGGTCAGACGGCTTTGCCGTCGGTGCATGAAAGCATTGAACGAGTTCTACTTTTAAAAATTACATGAAACATTTTTAATTTATTTGATTCAGTGTTATTTGCAAAAAATGATTATCAATGATGTTTCCTTTCTCCAAGAATTGTCTAGGATCTTTCCGTCAGATAATATGTAACATCGAATGACTAAATCTTTTCTTTACAAATGATTATTTTATTTAATTATTATTTGAGCATGAATTAAAATTTATATTTGTATGGAAGAAGAACATACAAGCTGAAGATTCATGTGCAAGCAAATTTCGTAAAAGAAAGCAAGCAGGCATTATCTTGAATGACATGGAAACAAGCTCATCAACTGCCTAGAAGAGAGAAATTGGAGAAAAGTAGAGGAAAGTGTTTAAGGGTGATAAATAGATAGAGAGTATGCAATACAAACAAACAATGTCTGGAGTGTGTGATGTGACGTCTCTAATTTATGTCCAGAGGGACTAACTGGTTTTGGAGCTCTTGCGAAACCTATTGGGCCACGCTTGGAGGAAATCAATGTGTTCATGCAAGGAGCGCCTTTTTTCTATTATGAGAATGATGCTTTTGCACCGAAGGATATTTGGAAGTCAATATTTAAAATTTTTTATAGTGTGGAACTAGAGTTGGCGGACTCAAAGTAATTTTCAGCTTTCAGAAAACCAAGAGGTTATGTACACAATCTCCCAATAGAAGGGCAATTTCAAGCATTACCTCTTCCCCCCATAACTATTCAGGAAGCACTTCCTTAGACAAAGGACTATTGGCCTCCATGGGATCAAAGAAAAAAATTGAAGCATAGACTCTAGACGATGTGGTGGTGTCCTTCGTGAAGAACTCTGCACTATAATTGAAAATTCATGAGGGAAACTACAAGATAGTGAAGAGAAATACAATCTTGAAAAGTGGGAAGAATGGATCTTGGTTTGGGTGGGGCCAAGTCAGGTGGCTCCTCTAGAGGTTGATGAGATAGAAACCATATTAGGATTTGAAAAAGATCACAAACGTGGAACTTCGTGTGCGAGTGATCGATTGCGGTGTTTGGGTAATGCATTCCAAATAGATACACTTGCATACCATTTATCTATCTTGATTAAAGCCTTTTATCCTGATGGCATTAAATTAAAGTACTTTCTCTTCTATCTGGTATTGGTGGAGAAGAGGTTGCTTTGCATCGACCTAGCCTACCACCTATCGACCTGACCTGCCACCTATTGGCGGGTCAGGTCGATGCAAAGCAACCTCTTCTCCACCAATACCAGATTCTGGGCGAAGTTCTCACAAATGTGCTTACTTCCCACATTCGGGCTGAAATCCACATTGAGTCTGAGAATCTTGAATTTTCTTCTAATGACCTTGGCCTTGAGTCTAATAATGTTGTGAATCTTATTGATAAACCTGCACCTCCTAAGGACCTATGCAATATGCATTACCTTTGATCCTAGTGAGACTATTGAAACACCTGATGGCCCACTATATATCACTGCAAAGATCAAAGACATACTCTCACGAGGGGTTCTCGTTGATCCAACATGTATGGTGAATGTAATAACTTAAGAATATCTTTATACTTCACAATTGCATGAAGTAACATATGATAAATTTGATTTAGTGATTAAGATCTTTGATGGTTTCTCTTGTCCTACTATAGGTTCTATTACTCTTCCCGTTAAGGTTGGTACTAAGTGCTTAGATGTCATTTTTGCTATCATTCCTACATCAGATCAATTTTGTGTGAAGTTGGGACATCCTTGGTTCTCTTCCATGAAAGCAATCCATCTACCATTCATAAATGTCTCAAATTTCTTCATAATGACAAAATCTTACCTATAAATCATAGCATGTACCAACCCACGCATGCACTACTTCAAAACTTCAACAACAAGTAAGTTGGACTTTTAATTCACTTTTTTTTCACAAGATAAACATCTTTTTTTTTATATTTATAAAATTATAATCAACCATAACCAATGTATAAATAATGAATGGAATGAACTGGATTATATATATATATATATATATATATATATATATATATATATATATATATATATATATATATATTAAATATAGAGGAAGAAGCATCACATAAAAATTATCACAATATTAAATTTATTTCCATTGTTTAACAAAATATTGAAATAACATAGCTCATAGACAAAAAGCATTTGCAAAACTATCATTAATAAAATGAAATAGAAATTTTTTTTATATCCATAAGAGGCAAACTGAAACGAACTAGAATTTGCAAAATTAGATCATTAATATTTATGTTTTGAAAATTTACAATATTTACACGTATGAGACTTGAGTCCCTCAAAAACTTTAAAGTCAAAATGAGTGAGCCACTAAGCTTGTGAGGTTATGAGGACATAGCCAAAAAAACATACTAGGGGTCGGGGCTAGGGCATAGGTAGTGGATGGTTTACCCTAAGAATCTAGCCCTCCCTCCATGTAGAATTCTTCAAACATTATAAGCTGAGAGAATTATGCAAGCCAACTGTAGTTTGGAAAGTCATCCAGGAGCAACCATTTCTGGAGAAAGTCCCTGCCAATCTATACCCATTTCCTATGACATGTCAATTACTCTGCATTCAGGTTCAAAAGAAACGGTTGCTTGGCCACTGGCACTGTTTGGTCAGGGAGGAGAAGCTTAGTTAATTCACTCGCCCAAGGGATCCCCACCCCTACTTCTGCAAGGACAACAACATTAACACGTCTCCAAGGATGTCTTCTTTAAACACCTTCCTTAACAACATCAACATATCCACCTTGTCTCCTCCAAGATCTAGGAGAGACGCTAAGAACTGGGATGTAATGTCCGTGTTAACACGGTATATATTTTCGTTAGCAGAAAGTCTCTGCCCAACACCATCCTCACAACATCATTGGTGAACATCCCAACCTCCTTGTAGACTGATTGGAAGGTTGGGTGTTTAATGAAACCCAAAAAGGCCCTCTGGTCCTCCATAGAAATGCTTCTCAAGCGGATAGAGTGTCCATCTTGACAAATCAGATTACCAAATTAAACAACTTGAGCCTATAGACCTAAACCAAAGGCAGAATTTAAATATCGTGAACTCTGATGATTTATCTACTAAATGGCAAAGGCTATTTGAAGATGAAAGAAGCATAGATCGTACATAAATAGTTGAAGTTCTTGATTGTAATAATTACTTCTCTAACCATATTAATTCCTTTAATTTTTTTTAAATCTTTCATATATCTCTGCAAATCTTTCCCATAAATGCACTAGTGTGCGAAATTGGAAACAACTATAAACCAGTACCGAGTTGGCAAGTACCACATTGGAAGTCGTGAGGACAAAGTGGATTGTAGTTAGTGACTAGACATTATTAAATGACCAACATTATCATTCGTGACATTTGATATGTGTTTATTGAATCCAATTCCATTCCGGGCACTTTCTGGTGAACTATGTTCTCTTCAAAAAATTGGGCCGAAATAAAACTTCAGCCATTGATCTACGATCATTGAACGGTTTAAAATCATTGATGGATTTTAGGTGCGTGTCACCCTTCACATGTCAAACAGATTGCGCTTATCGATACATCGTGCAAAGTTCAGACTCAATGTGATGTGATGTGCTTTGACTATTAATGGCAATGAATTCATGAAATTGCCAATAAAATATATATTTTTCCATAAATAACAAAATATTAGCCAAACAAATTAAATAATTTTCAAGCGGTGGATAAAAATCACCAATACACTTAAATAATTTTTCCTTCGGAGTAAAATTTTTTGCCCATACAATTATATATTTGTTCCTTTAAACGAAAAATATTTGGCTCCTACAATATATATTTTCCCCATAGAACAAGGTATTATTTGCTAGAAATTTATGAAATTTTCGTACCCTAGAAAAAAATCGGCAATACAAAATATTTTTTTTCCCTATTCTGAAAAAAAAAATTCGCCATCAATATGAAAATTTCCCCCAAAAAATAATGTCTGATTCGCCAGGATTTTACACTTTTTCCTAAGGGGTGGTTTCTTAAAGTTATCCCTGGGTGTGAGATACACATATGCATGTCAATTTTAGAACACCAAGCTGAAGTGTGAAAGCATGCATATCAATTTTAACCAGATTTATTTTAAGCCCCAAATTGCAATGTGAAGGCATGCATGCCCATTTTAACCAGATTTATTTTAAGCCCCAAATGGAAGTGTGAAAGCATGCATGTCCATTGTAACCAAATTTATTTTAAGCACCAAATTGAAATGTGAAAGCATGCATGTCAATTTTAAACTCAAAATCCAAAAGTGATTTAACCCCAAAGGATCCTGCAATCAAATTGTTAGTGGTGTCCAAAATAATCTGGAATGATCAAGCCTTCTCTATAATTTCCCCACACGTTGAAAACAAACAAGTAGTAAGAGAAATAAAAAATGACAACATTAATTTTTTATTTTTTTTAACCCCAAAATAAAATTACAAAGAAGATACACCTAGTGAATTTCTGAGAAATTTCCAAAAATGTAAGAATTTTAGAAAAAGACATTAATTTGCACCCTAGAGAGCAGATTTATGGAAAAACATGAATTTTTAAAGATCTAGCTTTAAATTAATTATTTGACATCAAAATCAAAAGTGTAAAGAGGCTACCCCCTGTGAAATTTTAAGAGCTTTATGGAAATGTAAGAATTTTAGAAAATTTCTCTTATTTGCACCCAAAATTCAGAATTTATTAAAAACATTAAAATGATCATATCTTGGTCAAAAAAAATGTTACATATCTGAATTTTTTACTGTAGTCGTGTCTCAATATCCTAAACCTGGTGTAAAACAATCTCACAGAAATTCATTTATTCTCTCCAAAACTCAAAGATTTATTAAAATAATTGAAACTATCATATCTCACTCACAAATGATGATCTAAAGCTAATTTTTTTACTGAAGAGTCATGAGATGTTCATTAACCTATAGTAAAAAAATCATGGATAAATTTGCCATAGTTGAGAAGATATCATAAAATCTTTGAATAGTCTGCAATCTTGCCTAGAACTTGATCTACACAATGTTAGTCATGAGATTTTTGAATAAAACACCAATTAAGATCAAACAACCTCTTAGAATATGAATTTAAGAAAGAGGAGTAGTTGCACGATCCGATATCTATACCTGCATGAATACACAAAATTCCAAATCAGAGTGTTGTTGATTCACGTCGGGTTCACCAAAACGTGTATGCTAAAATTCATCATTAATTCAACTAGAAATAGAGGAAAATCACAAATCCCTATCCAACCAAAGAATTATAAACAAAACCAATGAAATGACACAATTAAGCAAATAAAAATGTAAATATTCAATCAATTATCCCTATTCCATGACTGCATATTGCTTTCATTGTTCTTCTCCTCTTTGTGGTATGATGGCTCTCAGATATCGCGCTGACAACCAACAAATGACACAAAGATTTGAAGTTCGTGATTGTTCAAAATAGAAATTGAATTCTCAATTTATAGATTATTGGGGAGGATTGATTGAGAGGTAGAATAGAATGATTAAGAGGTGGAACTCAGGTGAGCTCACATGTTGATTGATAGTTGAACTATTGATTTGGAGGTGGAACGGAATAGATTGAATAGATAAATGAGTTAACTGATTGAGAAAAAAGTTGATTGAAAGATGAAAAAGAATGATTGGAGGATAATTAAATGATGACAAAGAAAACTTTATTTAGAAAAAGATAACTAGAAGATAAAAAAAGAATGATTGGAGAGAATTAAATAAACGATGCATTTAATCAATTAATTGAAATAATCAATTAAAATAGATGGAATAGTTAACTAGTTGAAAGCTTTTTGGAAAAAAACAAAGTGGAAGATAGAAATAGAGATTGAAAAGATAATGATTTAATTAATTAATTAATTTAGCGTGTGCTTGCACTTTGACTTTGATTTTCAATTTAATCATTGCATGATATTTAATTCAAATATTGAATTTATTTTAAATTCAATTTGTTATCTGAATATATTTAGAAGTTGACTTTGGAATTCAATTTGATTTTTGAAATCATGCACATATATTTGGAAATTGAATTAGAGGAAATAATTAGTTAAATTAAATAATTTAATTATTTAGAAACTGGATTCAATTAAATAATAAAGATTATTCAAATTAAAGGATTAAAATCAACATTAATTAAATAATAAATATTTAATTAATATTTAGAAGAGGGTTAATTGATTAATTGATTAGAAATAGAAACTGATTATGAATTTATTTAAATAATAAAGATTATTTAAATTTAAGAATTAATAATCACAATTAGTTAAATAATAAATATTTAATTAACATTAGAAAATGGTTTAAATGATTAAACGATGATAGAATTGAAATAGAATAATTAGTAAGATGATGAAATATGAAACTTTAGAAAAATAAGATTAATTAATTTAATTAAATATTAAAAGAATTATTTAAGTAATTGGACGAATAATTAGTACATGATAAATGAGACATTTTTAGGTGTCTGCACCTTATACTTTGATATTTATCTTAAGTCCATGTGGTTTTATATCTATCCTACTATATGCCTTATTTTTTCGTTATGGAGTGTATTCATGGAATTCGTTAGTTTAAATTATTTATATGTTCAAAGCATTTTTTTAGATTGCACAAATCGGTTATACTTTCAATGCTTAACTTACATTTTTATTTCATATACTATTTCCCCCCTCATCTAATTCCTTACATCAAATTAATGTAACCAATTAAAGTGGGTGGGTTGAATAGCATATCCTTTTGCTAAAACTCCTTTGTTGAGATTGCAAAAAGTTACATGTACTAATACAAATATTCATTATTGTTTCTAAACAAATCTTGATTACACGACATGCTAGCACCAAATATGATATATTTTGTCATATAGCCTAGGAATGCAACATTACTTTCAATACATTTATAAAATCCTATCCTTACATTTAATTAGTTATTTCCCTATACAGTAAGAACAAGTTTGTGATTAGTGCTTATTTTACTTGTGAGATAAATGCTACTCATTGCATACTTTGTCTTTGATTTGTAAGTTTATTTGAACACACACAAGGAGATCTAGTGGTACCATTGCATTGCATGGACCCTAATATTTTTTTCATAATTCAATATTTACTTTCATGCATGTTTGTAAGTACTCTCTTTGAAATACATTTTCATGCTAGGATTCACATGCACCTCACAATGGGGGCAAGCTATAAGCATATCCATTTCAATTCCTATTTAGTCTTGAGTTATTTTGCAAGATTGCATAAAAACAATTGTGTAGCAACATTTGGCAAACTTATGTGCTAAGTTAAGCTCCTTCCCCAATCTCTATCCATCCTCACCTACATTTCCACATGTCCAATCTATATCCCCAAATTCCATAATCCTAATTTTGGGTAATTACTAAGGGATGCAAGAATAATCCCACATGGTGTGAATTAGACCCAAAAATTATTTTAAAAAATACATAAATTGTCAACTACTATTCGTTTCTCATAGTTGTTGGAGCAAACTTGGTACATATTTATGTAATGATTCATTATGTGTTGGTATTTAAAGACATTCACTTTGGTGTTAATGAATCCTTTGATTATCACCCAAAATGTTAAGAGCATACAAAAAGAATTCATAAGAACACTTTGTAAGATTTGGCTATGAAGGTAGCCACCAAAGATCTAGAGGCCTAATGGAAAGCAAAAGAACAAGAGAGAAGCAATATGACAAGAACAAACTACATTCCCATCAATGATGCAATAGAATCAATGGAATGTACATAAGAGACCCTCTGGTTACAAAGGCCAAGGTGAAACATAGGAAGACATAAGATTAGGACAACGGTCATAATCTTATGACATGAGACAAAAAGTGATAACTTATCATCCACCTAAAGTGGAAAAGTGATAGTGTGATACATCTACTACATTTTGAATCACTAAAATGAATTAAAATATTACACCAAAATTAACATCTAAATCATTTACATACTTTACATGTTTTTGATTAAAAAAGCAACGTGAACTAGGCCGTCAACCCTTTACATAGTCAGAGACTATCAATAATACAATTACACATAGTCTGGGACTATCAACAACATCATTACAATAACAAAAAACTTAGAAACCATCAACAACCCAAGCCCAACTCAAGGAGGGGTAGGGATACCCGAGCCTTGAGAAGGAGGGGACTTGGGCGGGGGGTGAACTTCCCCTTCCGCCTGCGACAAAAAACCGTCCAGGTGATACTATCATTGGGACCGTCAAGAGAGTGGTCAAGTGGTAAGGTCCTCACTTGGGTACCAACAATAGATTTGGGAGAATGCATCTGTAAGGCAATAGTTGATTGTTGCAGAACATCAGGGCGTTGTTGTAGTACAACAATAGGCTGTTGTAGAGGGACAGAAGCAGAGCTACAAGTCGGAGGCGACATGAGTAGAATCCAAATAGGGAGCCACAAAGGTTGATTCCTCATGGATAGCAATAATATCAACATCAACCTCATCAGTGCAGGGCGGCTCATTAGCCAAGTTAGTAGCAAAAATAGTCAAATGGTCCAGGGTGGCATCCTTCCACCAAGTAGTCACCCCCTTGTGATGCGGGAGGGAGCAATCCAATGCTAAATGACCCATGGTGAAACATTTTTTGCAGCGAAAGGGGAGGCCCTCAAAATCCAATGGTTGGGTCCAAGGCCTGTCCCCAACCATAAGGACCACATCCCTAGGGAGGGGTGGTGAAATGTCAATATCCACCAAGATGCGAGCAAAGGTGGAGTTATTTATAAATCTTTATCATGATTATAAAACAAGTATAATAAAAAGGATTCACCTCAGATAACATATTGCATAAATGTCACTGGCTTGGATCCATCGATTATTACCAAAGATCAAAATGAAAAATCCCATCCTATAACACTAACCGTAATAAAAGTGATAAGAAGAAATCATATGCTTAAGCCATAACAGGCTCAAAATGATAAATTCAAAGGCTTAAATGCAAACTATCAAGTTTATTTATTCTCTGAATTTTTTTATGAAAATGTCTCATAGAAGCACAAGAGCACCAATATTGGGTTTTGAAAAATCCTAATCTATCCAAATCTCAATCTTTCTTCCTTCCTCCACAATTATATTTTATAATCACTGCAAAAGTCTTTCATTCAAAGTGAAAGGGATGTCCAATCAAGTGAGACAATTTATAAATTTTGGAAATTTAATAGATTGATTGAAAAAGAAATGATATTGTAGATAAAAACTGTGTTTATTTTTCCGTCAACATTTTGAATCACTCTTGATGATTCATCATCAGAAAGGGGGAATATTACTAGACAAAATCAGATATACTGCACTCTAAATGGAAGTTTTATTGAACCTTGTGGCTATATCCAAAAGCAATTGATGGAGTTCATCAGGCAGACAGAAGAATGGACTGTGATCACAATCCAAGCTATGCACTTCTTTTGGGGGACTGCCATCTATAAATACTTGCTGAATTTTAGGGCTAACAATGTTATCCTTCTCTGTTCTTATGTAAACTCTGGGCACTGTACCATATTTTTCATCACTTGTCTGGAGACCATTTTTTACAATAATATTATGTGGGACTGGGCGTAGACACAATGAAGCCAATGTTGCATCCTGTAGCATTAACCCAAAAATTTGAAAAACCCACGTTTTTTGTGAATTTTATTATAGATCTTATACAAGAATACAATCTATATTGAAATATTAGAAAAATGTATACTAACTTCTTTTTTTTAAAATTCTACATCATTTATGAATTTATTTTGCTATTCGATACAAGAATACCAATCTATGTTGAAAAAAAGCATGAGCCTGTTCTTACAGCTGAGGGGGTTGTTGAATAGAAAAGATACTTCTGTAATGCATTGGGTAAGGCTACTGAGGTAGGGAGCTGCTCAGGGCCATCTTCAAACTTGTATATAAACTGCTTGTTAAATTCTTCATCGAGTTGGATCTGCATAGTAACACCAGACTCTTTAAAAGGTACAGTAACATTGATTAATTCTTTCAGGACAGAGCAAATAAACAGAGGCCAAGATCTTACAAGTTTTAGCTCCTCTTGAAGACGATCTCCACCACGAATCATCAAAGCAGTCAAATACACTGCCACTGCTATCTTTTCTGGGAATGCTTCTGATGCAGCGGCTAAACTTACGCCCCCAAAACTGTGCCCCACAAGCACTATCTATGACAGATGAATTACTAAACACGGTCAGAGCTAAAGTGTAATTAGTGCAATTGTTTTCTTTGATGAAATGGTGTGGGAAATGACTATTCAGTTTTTATGATGCTTTAATGTATAAGATATTATAATATATCATAATTTATGTATTGGTATATTATAGGGGTTGGATAGCCGCTCGCATATATTGGTCTTCAGAATAGATTCAACAGTCAAGTTGTTGAAAACTATGGATAATGGTTGCATGATTCATTCTTCTAAATTTATCTTATATGGATAGAGGACAATTCACAGCAACAAAAGTTATAGTGGTGTATATACGAACTCCACCTCATAGTAGTTCTATACATTATTATATCAATAAATATATCTGAAAAAGATGGGCGGAACATAATGGACTATCAAGACAATCTTAAAAAGAACAGAATATCGTGCATGGAACAAGCTTAAACAACACATTGAGTTTTTACTTGTTTAGATGGTTCATCTGAAATCATGCTAATAGGTAGATTCTGCTGGAACAATGATGTATATAAAGATTTTGCCTCATAGATCCTTCTGTTTAAAAAGTATGGCTTTATACATTATCATATTGATATACAAGTTATTTAAAAAGATGGGTAGAACAGAATAGACTACCATGAAAATCTTAGAAAAATATAAATGATGGTTGCAGGTTTCATTCTCTTGAATTTGCCCTATATGAGTGGAGGACAACTCATGCGAATGGAGGTCATAATGGTGCACATAAAGATTTGACTTGTAGACCTCTCCATTGATAAAAGGAAATGGGGTTATACATTATCATATCAATATGTTATCAGAAAAAGATGTTCGGAAAGCATAGACTACCAAGACAATCTCAGAAAAAAATGAAATTTCATACATGAAATAAGCTTACACAACACATTCTAAAACTAAGCTTTGATTTGTTTTGATGGCTCATCAGAAACCATACTAATAGGTAGACACTACTTGAGAAATTGTGCATATTTTTGCCTCATAGTTCCTTCCATTGAGGAAAAACGCAGTGTTATACATGATCATATCGATAAACAAGTTATTAGAAATGGATGGGTACAACAAAATAGACTACCAGAGCAATCTTAATCATATGTTGAGCGAGCTTAAACAACACACCCTAAGCTTCAACTTGTTTAAGTGACTCATTTGAAATCACACTAGCTTCTCCACTAGACCCCACCTATTATAAGCTTCAAAACAAATTGCTCGAACAAATCAAAGCTTAACCTACACTGTTTGAACTGAATGATTGAAACAAAAACATCAACCGTAAAAATCACTCACATAACAAGCCACAAAACATTCAAGAACAAAGATAAAGAAACTAAGCAAAAGAACCAATATCCTGGCCCTCTGAAACAAAATACCTTTTCAGTTGAAGGGAGCTGGGCAAGGAAATCCATGAGAGGTTGGTTGTACTCCTCAAAGGACTTTATTGAGTCTGCAACAGAAGGATCTGCGCCTGCACTTTTGAGATCAATGGCAGTGACTGTGTGACCATCTTGTTGCAGAAGATGGACCATTTTGTACCAACACCAAGCTCCATGACAAATTCCATGCACCAATACAAAATGGAAATTGGGTTTAATTGCCATTGAGATCAGCTGATATTGCCTCCTTTTCTTACTCTGAATTGCACGTGAAGTAGTGATATATAAATACTAGGAAATGAATTGTGATATTGATGGAGCATCTGAGCATTGGAGGACAGGAAAATGCTCTGTGTCTCTTCCTCTTGAAGTTTTCGAACGCCTGCACATTGTTTCTCCCGAGCATTGTTCACCCACAATGTCCCATCTGGCTTATCTTCTGTTTTGCCCATAGGAACTATCTAGGCGTCTTATATCTCTTTTGTAATTTGGCATATGGACTTATTTTAAATTATTTTTCTTAATTCATTAAAGAATATGGAATTTTGAAATGATTGGATTAGATTTATACTGACATCTTTAGGAAAGAATGAACATGATGAATAAGTTATGATATAGCTATCACCATTCAACAAAGTAGTTATCTAGCTTCTAGAATGAATCAAGACATCATTATTTTTTATACATTATAAGGACATTATAATAGATGTTTGGTGCATTCTAGGGGCTGGATAGACATTCCCCAATTCAACTATGTAGTTTTCGAGTCAAACTCATTGACACATGTTTCATGAGTAGTGGTTCACAAGAACCCATCTCTGTGAGCATCACTTAGATGCAATGAGTGTTAAGTGTACCATTCATTCTCATTAGAGATGGGTTCTTGTATACTAATGAAACATGGGTCAATGAGTTCGACTGAAAAAATACACACACTTGAAACCTAATAGCAATATCATAATTTGACTTATTGTGGAAAACATCTCATACTTATCAATGATGAGTAAGTGTACATTTAGAACTCTCATTTGTTAAAGTCAAAGTTCATTGAATCACATATTTAGAGATTTGAATCTTAGTAGATAATGTAATCAAGGAACATGTACCATCATCTTCACCAAGTATAAAAGTTTTATTATACTAATTAATTTTATGTTGGTTAATTAAATGAGTGTATATAAATAAGTGCAAACTAAATTTAGATAAGTTACTTAGAACTGGTTGTGGAAATTGTGTAAGTTAAATGTAAAAAATAAAAAAATTAAATTAAATTACTTAGCTCTGTTTTTTATGTGGAAAACTATATTGAGGTGTCAAGAATCCATTTTTCTTTCTCTAAAATCATTTCTTTTGTCATTGACTTGGAAATACAACTTGTGTATTACTAAGGATTATATTTGTGAAATTACAAATGTAATCTCTAGAATAAGAAGTTGATAGTGTGTATGTGGGAGTGATCAATCCTATACCTTGTGAGAATGATTTGGTAATTCATAGATTACAAAACTTTGTTTTCCTTGGTTTTCTAATGTTTGAGTATTGTTGATTGGTGTTTTGACACACATCTAGACTTGGGAGAAAATGCAAGATGAATGCTCCAACTTGGATTTAATCCTAGTGGTAGGCATAATTTTAAAAACATTGTTGTAGTTTCCTCAACAAGCTTCCCTTGGTAAGAAAAAGTAACTTTTTAACCTCTACTTCATTTAATTTTAGCAACAAATTTATATTTTTTGTTAAAAATAAACCTCAAACTCTAATTTCCATTTATGATAGGTGGCAACATGAGTCTCAATATAGTTTCACCTTCTTCAACACCCAATTTTTGATAGTGTGACTCTTAAGATAAAAAATTCATGTTTGTAAAGGAAATATAGTTATAGAAAACTTCAACACATTCAAATGCTACACCTAGTCTTCATGTTTTAAGTGTAAATAACAATATGTAGTTATGTGATCACTTATTCATGATCAAGACTTCCATTTGGCAACTTCCTCCTAAACTTCATGTTTTAGGCATAATCAACCTTCATTATCATCACACACCTTATCCCCCAATTAGGATCTCATGGTAGCAATAATGAAAGGTTGCAAAATTGAGTAAAGAATTCCTATTTCCATGCTCATTCAACCTTGATGCATTATCTTCAACCTTGTTGTCAATTTCTAATTTCAAATTTGTAGATATTGTTAATGCTTTTTATTTTTTAACACCAATAATGAGAAATCTTATAAATGTGGGATTGTTTTGCAAGATAACCTTCATGATTTTAGAAGCCAAATCTTTGTAAGATTCTTAATGAACTTAAAGTTTGTAAAGGAAAACAAAAGAAAACAATTAGTTTTTCTATTTAAACTATTCTAAGGCGATATACCAAATGAAGTTCTCACACTAATAATAAAATAACATAACATTTATTATTTGAGAATAACATTCATTCCTAACATCAAAGATCATATGTATGCATGATTTCATATCATTCATAAACATTATTCATTAGAACAACTAAATAAAGGTAAATTCTTTGTAATAGAGAGGAACAAATTCAAGACATATATAGAGGCACAAAATATCATATTCTCTTCTTTGTTGAATTGAGAACAAAATATCAAAGGCGCAGTCTGCACTGCTATGAAAATTTCAATAACATCTTGAGAAGCACCCACTTGGGCCTAGGATGCCTATTCATTTTCCCCTCCTCCAAAAGATGCCTCTTAATTTCATACATCTCCTTTTATACAATTTGATCATAAACTACTTGGAATTACAATAGTTACAATATAGGCAAGAGTTTCCATATGTTCTAAAACTTTTAGTTAACTACATATCAAAATAGGAAATTCTAAGCTTCGTAGATGCATAAGATTCTCATTTTGCATGAGATGAGACATTAAACCTATGTTGGTCATGTGTGCTAAAGATTATGAATTGATTGTTGTATCTCCAAGGATGGCCCTTGTTTCATATGTGAAAACTCAAGAGCTTGTCAAATCATTTAATTCTCAACCAATGACATCACTTTTTCTTCTTTTCATTTAATGCTCAAGCCATTGGATATTGCTTTCTGACGATTGAGAGTCAAGAGTCTTTGACATCTCTTTAGTGAAAATGGGACCTACTATTCCAACTTGGTAGTAAATGACCAGTAGCACACTAATAAAATGTGTTAGGTCATTTAGTTTCAAAGGTAGTACAAGTGTACTATATGTCTCTCATTAACCTTTATATTTTAACTAAAACTAGACCCACTTTTTCAATGATTCATCATCAATAGGCAATAGGACATCAAGGAAAAGTATAAATTTTTTACCTCAAATACTGTATTGCATGGTGCTATGTGTGTTGCAAGGTGTGCGCCCTTGGTCTCTTTGTGTTGTGCAGCACAACGCTTGGGTTTGTGGCATGGCTTAACTGCCTCTTGTGGATTCTATAAGTCTAGTGGTTGTATCAGGTATTAACAAGCCAATCTTTTGGTGCAACGGTAATTGCACTTGTAACAAGTGGTATCAGAGCTTGGTCATAGGTTCAAACCCCTCACTTGCGTTGGTGGGGTTGTTGCAAGGTGTGCAACCTTGGCCTCCTTGTGTTGTGCAACTCAACGCTTGGGTTTGTGACATGGTTTAATTGTCTCTTGTTGATTCTAGAAGTCTAGTGGTTGTATCAGGCATTAACATGTCGATCGTTTAGTGCAATTGCAACCACACTTGTAACAAGGTGTCTCTTTTATTTATCTCTTTTTTACTGAGAAATTAGATCCATTGGCTTGCTAAATTGTAATTGATGCTATGCAAAAAGGATTGTTAGGAAACACCAACAAACACAAGACTCAAGAATCAAACGTTGGTGTTAGTATCATAAATGAAACACGATCCTAAGCAAGCATATCAAGAGAGATATCAAACATTTAATGGAAAGCATGCAAAAGCAAAAGAAAGACACAAGACCCCTCCGAATGCTTGCCCACATGTTCATAGTTGCTTCTCCCTTGTACCTCTCCTCTCCAAGTTCCACATGAGTGTAGCTCTCAGCTTTGCACTACTATGGAAGTCTTATGGAGATTCAAGATTATGAAAATAAAGATTATGATTATGCAAATGCAAGCTAAATATGTGAAAGCACCTAATTAAGCTATATTGATTTTAACCAAAATAACAATGTAAATTAGATGGCTCCTAAAATGATCTCTTAAATTTCACTATAGATTAGATGCATACAAGATTTCTAGATCTGGATTATGAAGGAATGGGCTCTATTTATAGGGAAAATAGAGAAATGGATGGTTGAGACTAAGTAATCTCAACAAGGGTCGGGATTGATGGGTTTGTGATCCATGTGAGGGATTTCAACCCAATCTCAGGATGACAAATATCAACATGAGATGGCTTGAGAGGAGAGGGAAGAAGCATTAAATGCTTGAAATGACATGAAGGTTAGCTTGGGAGGTAAAGTTAGCCTTTAGTTGAATGAATAAAACCATTATCCAATGAATAATGCCTTTATCCAATGGATAAACTCGTGTGCAAGAGTTAGTGGGGATAACCATGGTTAAAGCAATGAATGCTTGAAGAGACTTATGAGTTAAATGGAGGTTGAGTTTAAAGGGAAAGTCTCTAATCATGTAGATGAGTTGAGTTAACCATTAATGGTCATGTAAGAGCCATAAATGGTTATATAAGAACCATTAATGGTTTGGAAGACTTTAGGGGTTTGCTTGTTGGATACGTAAAGCATTAAATGATTTTCAAAGACTTTGAGGCTTTGAGAAGTGACTTCAAGTTGCTTAGGAATGTGACAATAATTAGGGGATGGGTTTAGGCTAATTAGGAATGGTTTAGAAAAATCTAGAATGGGTTTAGGATGCAAGTGGGTTTGATGGGTGAGGGAAAATGGGATTTTAATTAAAATAAAATTACTTTATTTCAACAAAATGGGTGCAACTTGCATTTGTAGGAGAATGCAAGTGGGGGGTAGTTTAGGGATTTAAATAAATGTTTTATTATTTATTTAAAATAAGAAAAGGGGTTAAATTAAATAAATATGTGCTTTATTTATTTAATTGATTTTGAGTGTGGCTTAATGAATGAATTTAAATAAATTGAATAATTTATTTATTTAATAGAAGCACAAGTTGAGGATGAATTAATTAAATATTAATTTAATTAACTGATGACTGATGGTTAAATAATCAAATAAATAGTAAATATTCATTTAATTAAGTGGACAAATTTATGTGACTACATGTGCCCCTCTTTGAGACGGTGCGGTTTATCGCATCGTTTGAAAGAAAGAAAAATAGGTGTGAAGAAATATGCCCCATAAATGTTAATTTAATGGGTGGTATGCCCCCTCGAGAGATGGGCTGGAAAATTTTAAAAAATCGAACGATCTCTTGAAAAAGAGAAAGAATTGGAGGGGAGGTAGAAGAGAAGAAATTTGCAATAATGGTGAAAAAATGAAAGAATTCGAAGGTAAAACGAAGAAATGAGAGGCGTTGGAAGTTCACAAGGACCATGGCGATGAGTGGGGTGAATTATGGTTAGGGCTGGAGGGTATATATGAGAAGGGAGGGATAAAAAACAGGCTCACTAGTAGTTTGGATCTCTGATAGTGACTTGTGGTGAAGGAGTGAGCAGCGATCATCATGCCTATGCCTATAGCAGATCACTGGCTAGAGCGAATCCATCGATTCCAGTGGCCAAATGACTACGGACCAGCGGTACGCAATTTTAAATTTTGTGTTTTGTGCATTTTTAGCATGTTTTTGCAAGCATCAAAGTCCAATCAAGACAATAGCGCTAAAATTGTGTTTTAGCGCTTTTGTTGCCTAGAATAGTGCTATTGTGCCACAATGGCACTATTGTATAGTATTTGTAGTGCGTTTGTGATGTTTAGCGCATTTGTTGCCTAGTAATAGTAGCACTCTGTGTTTGTTGTAGCGCAGTTGTGATGTAATAGCATTGTTGTGTAGTTGTTGTAGAACGTTTGATTGTATAGCGCTATTGTGCACAAATTGTAGTGCAATGGTTAACAGAATAGCTCTATTGTGATAAAAAAATTGGTTAATTGAAGGTCCTTAGTTCGATCCTGCGTGGAGGCACCATTTTTTTATATTTTTTAATGTTTTTGATATTTTTTTGATATATGGGAGGAGCCTGATGCTCTGTACAACTTATGTATGAAACCGTTTGAGGTGCATGTTGTTGATCGGATCTACTAGTGGTTCCCCTTCGGAAGTTACCAACTGATATGCCCCAGACCCAAATACAATAGTGATAACATATGGCCCCAACCAGTTTGATTCAAGCTTGCCTTGATGTTCTCTGTGTGGTTGATTACGAGGATTCTCTCTAAGAACAAGATCACCTACCTCAAATGTGCGAGGTTTAACCCAATGATTGTAGCTTATGCTCATTCGCTGCTGATAGGCCTTGAGGTGGTTGTATGTAGCTGTCGCCTTTCATCAAGTAGTTCCAAGTATTGAAGACGTGAGACTCGGTATGCTTCATCATCTATCAGATTGTGCGAGGAAACCCGTAGAGATGGTATCTCAACCTCAATAGGTAGAATGGCTTCTACTCTATAGACTAGTGAGTAGGGAGTTGCGCTTGTAGGGGCTCGAATGCTAGTTCGATACACCCATAGTGCTGGATTTAATTGAACTTGCCAATCACAACTAGCATCATTAACTGTCTTCTTGAGGATCCTCAATATGTTCTTGTTTGATGCTCCGACCTGACCATTGCCTTGTGGGTAATAGGGGGTGGAAAAGCGGTTTTGGATGTGAAACTTCTCACAAAGATCACGGACATCCTGATTTTTGAAAGGAAGCCTGTTATTTGTGATGATGGACATGGGTACATCATACTGGTAGATGATGTAATTAAGGATGAATGAGGCAATCTGCTTGCCGGTGACTTGGGTAAGTGGAATGGCTTCAATCCACTTTGTGAAGTATTCGGTGGTGGTAATGATAAATTTGTGGTCGTTGGATGAAGATGGATGGATTTTACCCACAAGGTCAAGTCCCCATTGACAAAAGGGCCATGGTGTTGTGATTGGTTGCAGTTCCTATGCTAGTGCATGTATCAGGTCTCAGTGGACTTGGCACTTCTTGCATTTTCTAACAAAATAATAGGAGTCTTTTTCCATGGATGGCCAATAGTATCCAGCGCGCATTATTTTCTTTGCTAAGGAAGGACCACTTGAGTGAGCCCCACAAATTCCTTCATGTACCTCTTCCAAGGCCTTTGTTATCTTATCTTGTTCTAGGCATTGAAGGAGAGTACCATCAAGACTTCGCCTGTATAGGGTGTAGGCAATGATGGTGTATCAAGCGGTTTGGCAGATGAAGGTTTTGCGTTGGTTATTGGATTGGTTGGGAGGAAGTGTGTGATCACGGAGGTAAGTGAAGAACTCACCGTACCATGGGGATTCGGAACCAACAAGACATATCATTTCAGTTTTGAGGATATCATATGCGGGAATCCAAAGTTGTTCTACCAAGAACTCGTAGCGTGTTGAAATTTGTAGAAGATCTAGGAGAGATGCAATTATAGCCATTCTGTCAGTAGCTTGATTCTAATCTCTAGGTACTTGCTCAAAGGTGATAGTTGTAAATGATTCTGTGTAACTATCCACCATTCTTTTATATGGCATGAGCTTATCATCCTTAGTTTGGTACTCATCGGTGACTTGTCGGATGACTAACTGAGAATATCCATATACTTGTAGGTCTTTGAGATGCCATTGTATAGCCAATCTTAATCTTGTGATCAAGGCCTCATATTCTGCTATATTATTGGTGCATGGGAAAGTGAGCCTGTATGACTTTGGGATGTTGTCACCTTGAGGTGTGATGAAAAGAATACCTGCCCCCGAGCCATGTCTAGTATATGAACCATCAAAGTATAGCTTCCATGGTTGTGTCGTTGTGATCATGAAGATCTCTTCATCTAGAAAGTTGGAAACAAGAGGATGGTCACATGCGAGGGGTGCCTCAGCCAACTGATCTGCAATAACTTGCCCCTTGATAGCCTTGCGATCCACGTACTCAATGTCAAATTAACTCAGAATCATAACCCATTTGGCCAAGCGGCCTATTAATGCTGCCTTGTTGAGTAGGTATTTGGGTGGATCAATTTTGGCGATGAGTTGTACCTTGTGTGTCAACATGTAGTGCCTCAATTTGGTGGCTGGAAAAATTACTGCTAGGCAAGCTTGCTCAATAAGTGTGTAATTGAGTTCATAGCCTACCAATGCGCGAGAGATATAGTATAAAACACATTCTTTTCCCTCTGCATTGTGTTGTGCTAGCAGTACTCCTAATTTTTTATTCGTAGTTGAAATATACAGCAATAGAGGTCTACTTGGATCTGGTGGGATCAGCAACAGTGTATTCCTGAGGTAGTCTTTATGCATTTGGAATGCTTGTTGGCACTTTGTATCCCATTGAAAGCGAATATTCTTGTGTAACAGATGCGTGAAGGGATGACACTTATCAGCCAATTGTGCAATGAATCTCCAAATTGATTGTAGCCGCCCTTGTAGTGTCCTTAACTGATTGATGTTCTTAGGAGGTGGCATGTCCATGATTGCTTTGACTTTCACCGGATTGACTTCAATGCCCTTGCTTGAGATAATGTATCCTAGGAGCTTCTCGGAGGTTACTCCAAAGACACATTTCTTTGGATTAAGACGAACATGATATTGCTCTAATCTGTCAAAGATTTGACCCAGTATTGCAAGATGACCTTCTCTTGTTAGGGATTTTGCGAGTAAATCATCAACATAATCTTCCATTATGGTGTGCATCATGTCATGGAAGATGGTAGTCATAGCTCTTTGATAGGTTTCCCCTATATTTTTCAGACCAAATAGCATCACATTCCAACAGTAGGTTCCCCATGGGCATGTGAAAGCACTTTTATGTTGATCCTCTAGAGCAATCTTGATCCGGTTGTACCCTGAAAAGCCATCCATAAGAGAAAGCATTGCATGATATGTTGTTAGATCGATAATCATGTTGATGTTTGGTAAGGGGAACTCATCTTTAGGGCATGCCTTGTTCAAATCTATGAAGTTTGTATAGATATGGATGCCCCCATTAGGTTTGTCGACAGGTACAATGTTGGAGATCCAATCTGCGTAGTCGATGGGTCTAATAAAACCAACATCTAAGAGCTTTTTGAGTTCTACCTTGATAAGCACCGCAATTTGTGGGTCCATCCTTCTGAGCTCTTGTTTTATAGGTTTAGCTCCTTCTGCCACGGTTAGGTGATGCATGACTAAATCAGGATCTAAGCCAGGGATGTCTACATAAGACCATGCGAAGTTGATTTGATGCTTCTGGAAGAAATCCACAAATTGTGGTTGTTCCTCTAGAGTTAATAGAGATGCCAAATGTATTTGGTGAGGAGTCTCAAGGGTCCCCACATTAAATTCTTTTGTTTCTTCAATTAGGATTGTCGATCTTTCATGATTTGTACTAGAGGGGAAGATGTCAAACCTTTCATCCGTAGGCGCCTCAGAGAGGTTTTCACCTTTGGATATGCTCTTTATTTTTGTATTTTTGGGATCAAACAGTGCCACAATGTGGTTTTCACTAGAAGATCCATGTTTTATTGTGATATTTTTGCAGCTGAAAGGTTTGACATTTGCCCCTATGTTGCATTATAAAGTTCGATGACAAATCCAGCTTTATGATCCCCGCTTGGTATGTGATCTTGTTAGGCCCAATATGGAAAGCTAATGTACTGAGAGGGGAGGGGTGAATCAGTACTCCAAAACTTCTCTTTAATAATAACCTTACTATTATGCATAAATAGAATAGTGCAGTAACATAAAATAAAGTTAAAACAAACAGATAACAATCATACATGATTCACTTCATAACACATATTTTTTGGTTACGTAGAAACTCTTGATTAGAGAGAAAAACTGCGGTGGGGATGGCACCCACAACTTCACTACTGCAATAATAAAGATGCTTGGTTAGAGCTACATGTTTAGCTATTTCTTATAGCTTATCCTATTAGGAGTAACAAGATCTATTAGATCTACCTTGCTAAAGGATTTCACAACATTTATTCTGAATGTTGCATCTGGTTAGAGGCTTTACAATTTATAGACTTGGTTAGAGTCTTTTACCCTGTTAAAGGTTTCTCTTTCAACTTCACAATATTACAATAAAATCATTACAAACATATGCAACTTTACATCTGAAATGTTATAGCAAATTCTATGTGCTCAGGATAAGATTACCTTGCTTGTAGCATACCTCGGTAACTCATATAGTAACTCAGTAAACCCTTTTGTTTACTCTGTTCTTCGACTATTTTCTGAAAACCTTCTTGGTGACATCTGTGTCTCTGTAACAGTCTTCCTTCATACATATATACACACCTTGCTCATAATTCATGCTGTATAAATAGATCTCTTAAAATGGTGATTCCAATTCATTGCTTCGATCTTACAAACAAGATTCCTCAAATGAATAACTCAACAAAATATTTCATTGGTTAGATTGTCCTTGTAATCATACACAATCTTCTAGTGCAATTTCCAATGTAATAATGGTTAGATGTGCCTCGATCTTGTAACACGTTTTTATATGCATGTCCAGGTTCAATGTATCTGGTAACATATTTCACTCGGTGAATATCAACTCGGTGTGTTAACTTTACTGCTCGGTAGCCATAAAAAGATACTCGACAGACGACTTCGGTGTATACTGTGTTCTGTGACTGCTTTCTTCTGCAACCGACTAGACTGTGCATACCGACTTCTCTGTTTATACCGACTGCATGATTCGGTAGTGCTAACCGACTAGAATATATAGTATGAATTTGAATATAAAAACTAATGGCAACTTGATAAGTAGTAACAATCTCCCCTTTTGACATTAGTTGAGATGTTTGACAAAAACTACTTTCAAAGTCATAACTCAAAAATCTATATACTTTGCAAAATGACTACTCTTGACAATATATACAATAGTCAATGAAATAGTATATGCAAATATACTCCCCTTATCATTATTCTATATATTACTTGGATTTTGCATGCTCGGTTCTGTTATGTGCTTGTGTGCTCTACTAGCTCTGCATGCTCTGCTCGATATACTCCCCTGTATACAATACTCAAAACTGTATTGCCAAAACTGTACCACTCTCCAAATATAGTATATTACTTCCCTTATGTAGTATTATATGTAGTATTACTCCCCTTTTTTGACAAACATCAAAAACTTAATTTCCATCTGGGGGCGGTAACTGATCAAAAATAGATTTATATTTGTTCCGGGCATCAGTGAGTGAGACTTAGAGTGCGTCCTTTACACTTTCCAATAAAGAATTTTGTGCTTGAATATCAGCCAATAGTGATATTAAGCTATCAAGAGTGCTTCCCTCTTGTGTAGTAGATAGGCATGTAGCTCGGTTAATCTGCTCTTGAACTGATGAGAGATGAGGAAGGAATAATGTCTGGAGGGTCATTATATCCATCCTGATCTTATGCTCTTCATTTCTGAGTTCTAACTGTTGAGCCATGAGTTGTTGAAGTTTGGTATAAAAATTTTGAACTGAATTAGGCTCGGTGGTCAACTTAGTTGAGAGATCGGTGATCTCTTTCTCAATTGCATCAGTTTTATTCTTGATATCTTTAATGAATAAGGAAAATGTACAAAGTTTCTGAAATAAATAAAGAATATGCTTGAGTTGAGGGGACAACTTAGCAATGAATTTGATAAGCTTTACTTTTCCTATAGCGAGAGCTTTTTGTACCTCTTCTATCATCTTTGCAGTAAGCTCTTTATCTTTTAGCTTGCTCAAGTACTCAAATGCATCAACTCCAGATGTTTCTATTTGAGGAAGGAGTTCATCCAGTTGAATGTGGATGGCTACATCGGTTGACTCTGTTGTTGAAGGTAGCATATCTGTTAGTAGTGTCTTCACCTTCTGTAGTACTTTATTCTTCTTTTGAATGGCCAATTGTTTTTCTTGTTCGGCCTTTGCTTTGCATAGTTCACCGAAATCAATAAGTGCTTGCCCTTTTAATTTTGAGATATCCACATTGGGCAACACTATCGGTTTAGTTAATTCAAATTTGAAACTATGCTTTCTCACCTTCTTCTCTTTACCTTTGGTCGGTTGTACTAAGACCAGTGCTTGTGAGGCTTGCTGACCCTCGGTAGGTTTCTCGGTAGATGCAACACTTTGGTTTGTTCCTATAGCCGTTGTGGTGTCCTTGGGTGTCTTGGTACTAGGGGTCTCAGCTGTAACATTTTCAGTGCTTGACGGTGCTTGAGATTTCTGATCTTTAGTTGTATCTTCTGCTGCTTCAGACTTGTGACCTTCGGTGCCTTGTTCTGTATCCTTAGGAGCTTCAGTAGAGACAGGTGGCTTGACCGATAGATAAGGTTGAACTTGTTCTAAGACAGATTCACTAGATACAAGTTTTGCATAGGTAGTGCCTTCTAACATTTCCTGCTCCGGTGCTTCTGCATCCATGACATCTTCATCAATTTGAATAGTGTCAGTCGGGTCTTGCTTGGTAGCATCAGGACCTTGCTCGGTGAGATCAACAATTTCAACTTGAGATTGTTCACCGACATCCTTTATTTTGAAGATATCCTGCCATTTGGCTTTTGTCTCATTTTCTACATCAATGTATAGCCCATTCATCAATTTTAAGGCTCTCTGTTTGACAAGAAATTTAGAATTGTAGGTTGTCAAATGCTCCTTTATTTCTGCTATAGACATATCAGGAAATAGATGGACTAGACTTCTTTCTCTTATTTGTTTCTCTGAGTCCATTGCATATTTCCATATGTTATCAATATGTAAGTATAATTCACTCGGAAGTGACTTTACTAGTTCTAATGGAGCTAGCCAAAACTTTAGAAGTGTGCAGATGACAACTTCTTCAATTTGTCACTTCTCATCATTATTCCTAGTCTCATACTTGACATATCTAAATCCTACAAATCCACCATATTCTTTAAGATTGGCACAAAAGTTTTCAACACTATGAATATTTACCTTCTTGCTTTTTACAATCTGAAATTTGTTTGCATCATCGGATTCTGTATCACTAGACTCTTTTGCCAAAATGAGTCTCTGAGTAGTTTTCTTGTAGGTCTTGGTTACTTTGGGAATAGTAACACTCTTTTGTTTCTTACTCGGTGATGCAATTGATGCTCTAGTGTTATGTCTATTTGTTGGTGGAGTCGGTAGGGCCTTTGAAATGTCCTGTTTCTTTCTTTTCAAAACTTTGCCCTTAAGCAACTCGGTATTTAATGTTATTGCTGCCTCTTGAGCTTATGATTCCTCTTCGGTGATGGCAAGAGTGCCTTTGACAGGTGTAGAGGAGGATTCTTCTCCAAATTTCTCAGATAAAACCTTTATCATCTTTGTAGCCTTTCTTGTAACTTTAGGTACTACAATGCTCATTTTCACCTTTTCTTTAACTTCTTCATAAGTTCCATATCTCAGTTCAGTAGTATGCCTCGGCAGTGTAAGATATGCATCAATTTGTTGTGTAATATCATAGTCAATCTCATAACCCATTGGTGGCAAAGATTGAGTCCTTGGTTCTACAACATTCATATAACAATAATCGGTGTCTACCTCAAAACATATATCATCCTTATATTGCTCTACCAGTTGTGGTGGAATCCGGTACCTATTGTGCATCTTCTCTTGAAATTTGCTGAAATAGTCATCCATGATATCATTAAAATTATCTCCCAATTTCTTGATAAAATCATTGATTTGATGGGTGATAGGTCGGTGTAGCTCCCAAACTACTTTATCGACTGAGGGAAAGAACTTCTCAAAGTAAAAAAACATGCATACAAGAAGTGAACCAAACTTTAGTGTGTTTGCCGAGTTGTTCTTCTTCAGCTTCCTTATTGTGTTCAGGTTCTCAAACAAGTTCTTCAATAGCACTTCACATAAATCTACTTTCATTCCCTTTTTCACTATTTTATAGGCTAAGTCAATTGTGGCACATGGTACACTGTTTTCCCTTGCTAATTGGAAGAAATATTAACCAATTACTCTAATTGCAAACATCAGTTCTGCATCAGTGGCATTGTTCAATTTCAGTCCTCGGTAATCAGATTCTACTCCAGTTAGATTGATTAACTCCTTCTGTGATATCATTTTCTATGCTTGTGCATGATCATAGATAGGATACCTGGTGATCACATGAATGATTTCCTTAGTGATTTTGAATGGTTGCTCCTCTAGCCACATAAAATCATCATGAACTTTGCTTAAAACAAACTTAACCCACTGGGGTTTGAACACATGGGGATAGGCTAGGGCTTTAGTTAATCCCTTGATTTTGATATGCTCGTACTTGCTATCCATTTTGCCATTCGTACAAAGTTCATCATATGTGTCACTAATCTTAACATGACCGAGTTCTTCAACACGACATTTGGTGAAGAATCTAACATCTTCGACTAACAAGACTTGATTAGGGATGAGTAAAAATGTAGTTTTGTCATCCGATTCAGAGGCAACTTTAGGAGTCAAAGAGTACTTCAGCGAGGGCTTCTCCACATTCTTGACAACTATGGGATCTTGGATCTTGGGTGCCATTGTAGATTTCAGGTAAAAACTTAGCAAACTATCCTTAGGGTTTGACAATTTACAAACGACTGACGCTTCACACTCGGTAGATAATAGCAATTTGACAAGATTGGAAACCAGCTTAACAGTGTGATGAGATTTGATGTAAATACCTTGAAATTCGCTCTAAATGAAGTTTGATCGCCTTGATTTGCTCTGCTTTGCTTTCTTGAAAACTTTGGTGAATGAAAATGACCGCGAAAATACCTTTAAGTACACAAAAATACCTTATTGGGCTCTGTGCGAGTTAGGTCAAAACATTAAATGCACTTAGTTTACCTTTAACCGATTTACTCCTTTTTTTTCGTTTTAACTAAGTAACCAAATTTCCTTCATTTATCGACTTGACAGGCTTCCTGTATACACCGACTTGACAGGTTTCCTGTAAAGTACTTTTGATAGAATTTCAAACTTACTAATGCATCTTAACTATGCAAATTTTGAATTTTGTACATAATAAAATGGGAACTGTTATGATTTAACCTTTAGAGAATGCAGTCCCTTCATACCTTTTCTAATTAATTTGGAATAGGTGCACCTAACTCGGTAGGTAAGGTGCTTTCTTCATCTAACATGATTTCCTTCTTTTTCCAAATCATCTTGAATTTTTCTTTTATCTTTTCAGTGTCTCTTCTAGGTTGATCTCTGCAATCTCCAGCTAAATGTCCAACTTTGTGACAATGAAAACATGCCATACCAAGATTTCTCCATGATCTTCAGTTGTTCATTCCAAACCTTATAAAACAGTTGGCACTTATATGTCCATATCTTCCACAACATTCGCACCATATCCTTGTATTGTAATCCCATGGTACTGCTGCATATTGTCGGTAAGGATTTGTGTGAGTTTAATAACCACTAGTGTTTGCTCGGTGTGGACACCGTATGTAGTTCTTTTGCTTAGACCAGCACTTCTTGGTACTATGTCTATATCTATTGCAATTTTTACAAAACCCTTTGAATTTTGCCTTCTGATAGTTGTTAACAGACTTTGTCCTACATTGATTAGATGTGTGACCATATTTATTGTAATTGTAACAATATCCATTGGACTTAGTGATATTTGGTTGCTTACCTTTTCTAATCTGGCATATGTTGGTCATGTGACCTTGATTTCCACAGTAGTAGCAAATAGGCTTCTTCTTTTTGATGTTATTCATGTTTCCAGCTTGCTTTGATGATTCTCCTCTCTCGGTAGTATGAATTCCTTTCTCAGTTGATTCTTTTCCTTTGTAACCAAGTCTTGCATCTTTGTTGGGTCTTCTTGTATTTAGTTGCTCATCCAACATCTTTGATGCATCATAACTCTTCTTCAATGTTTCTTTGAATTTCTTCTTTGTTTCAAGTTCATCAGTCAACCTTGACACTTCAAGTTTTAATGCTTGATTTTCATCATTCTTTAGAATTGCTTCATGATGTGCATAACCTAGTTGATCTGTCATATTTTGTTGAATCCCAGTCAACCTTACGATTTCATCATTCTTATCGGATACTAGGACTTCAAGTTGTTGTTTCTCTCTTTGTAGTTCTCTTTCTTTATCCTCAACTATCCTCAATGCATCTAGATTTTCAGTCATCTGTGTACTGAAATGTTCATGTTCTCTTTTCATTGCTTTTAATTGATCAGCCAATGCTTTGTTCTTTTCTTTCAATACTCCAATCATTTCTTCAGTCTCTTCATATATACTATTCTCAAATGATGTCTCAATTTGTTCCACTAACTCTTGAGAATCCTGCAAGTCATCAGATGATCTTCTTCTTACTTTCAAATATTTTTGCATTTGCCTTTGCATGTCTACAATCACTTGATTTGCATGATCCAGCTCTTCTTGTAGATACACAATCCTCCGAGATTGTTTATAGCCTTCCATTGATAAGATCTTTTTCTTTAGGTAGTTAAACCCTTTTCCAAGATAGAAGCTCTGATACCGATTGTTAGGCCCAATATGGAAAGCTAATGTACTGAGAGGGGAGGGGTGAATCAGTACTCCAAAACTTCTCTCTTTAATAATAACCTTACTGTTATGCATAAACAGAATAGTGCAGTAACATAAAATAAAGTTAAAACAAACAGATAACAATCATACATGATTCACTCCATAACACATATATTTTGGTTACGCAGAAACTCTTAGTTAGAGAGAAAAACTATGGTGGGGATGGCACCCACAACTTCACTACTACAATAATAAAGATGCTCAGTTAGAGCTACATGTTTAGCTATTTCTGATAGCTTACCCTGTTAGGAGTAACAAGATCTATTAGATCTACCTTGCTAAAGGATTTCACAACATTTATTCTAATGTTGCACCTGGTTAGAGGCTTTACAATTTATAGACTTGGTTAGAGTCTTTTACCCTGTTAAAGGTTTCTCTTTCAACTTCACAATATTACAATAAAATCATTACAAATATCTGCAACTTTACATCTGAAATGTTATAGCAGATTCTATGTGCTCAGGATAAGATTACCTTGCTTATAGCATACCTCGGTAACTCATATAGTAACTTGGTAAACCCTTTTGTTTACTCTGTTCTTCAACTGTTTTCTAAAAACCTTCTCGGTGAGCTCTGTGTATCTGTAACAGTCTTCCTTCATACATATATGCACACCTTGCTCATAATTCATGTTGTATAAATAGATCTCTTAAAACGGTGATTTCAATTCATTGCTTCGATCTTATAAACAAGATTCCTCGAATGAATAACTCAACAAAATATTTCATTGGTTAGATTGTCCTTGTAATCATACACAATCTTCTAGTACAATTTCCAATGTAATAATGGTTAGATGTGCCTCGATCTTGTAACACATTTTCATATGCATGTCCAGGTTCAATGTATCTGGTAACACGTTTCACTCGGTGAATATCAACTCGGTGTGTTAACTTTACTGCTCGGTAGCCATAAAAAGATACTCGGTAGACAGCTTCGGTGTATACTGTGTTCTGTGACTGCTTTCTTCTATAACCGACTAGACTGTGCATACCGACTTCTCTATTTATACCGACTGCATGATTCGGTAGTGCTAACTGACTAGAATATATAGTATGACTTTTGAATATAAAAACTAATGACAACTTGATAAGTAGTAGCAGATCTCATATTTCTAAAAAGTCGATGAGCGCCTCATCATTTTGGAAGTGATCAAGACATGGGGGATTTGGCTGATTCCAATCTATGAGTTTGGGGTGGAGGATGGGCATGACTTCATTGATTAAGTTGAGTTCAGAGGAGGTGTCAGTGAGGGTTAATATAGATGAGTGAAGTTCGTCAATGGTACTCTCCTTGTCAGATTCTAGTGTCAGATTTGATGTAGGACTTGTGGAAGGTGCTTCTTGCTCACGAACCCAAAAGGTTTTAATCTAGGCCTCTCCATAAACTGGGATATCTTTACGAGGTGGGGGAGGTGATGTGTCTTCCTCATCTGAAGTATTTAGACTCACTGAATCAAATTCCCACTCATGCGAGTTGGTCTCTGAATCACTCTCTAACATCCGATTATTGTACCATGTTGGGATGTCTTTTGTATTGAAGAGTGTATTTGTCATGGGTTTATGCACTTTTATAGGTGAGATTGTTGGTGCTGCTGGTAGGATTATCGGTGTGGTTGATGCTGCTACTGGGAGTATCGGTGCCATTGGTACAATTGGTACTACTAATGTTACTGATGGAAATATCAGTGTTGTTGATGTTGTTGCGGGGATTATTGGTGTCGTGGGTGTTGCTGGTGCCACTGCTGCTATTCTCAGTTTGGTAGATGCAGTTGGTACAACTACAAGGAGTATCGATGCCATAGATATAATCAAATATGGCCTCCTTGGAGTAATTGTTTGATACATGGGTTTTTTGGGTTTACCTTTGAATCTGAGTTTAGGAAGAGATTCCTTTTGAAGACCTAATCTAGTTTTATGCTTGGGTTTCAACTTAGGTTGCAAGGGATCATGTTGTCCTTGTTTGCAATGTCCCAAAGCACTCTAGCCATCATAGCCCATCCTTTGCATGATAGTGAGGCCTTTTCCATATTTGTTAGTAGGAAACTTAGCCTTTGGGATTTCAGTATTGATAGGGTCTTTGTAGATCCATTTTGCTAGGTCCTCATCTCTGGTTTCCTCTTCCTGACTTTTATCAGGGATGAATTCTGCCAAAGTGCATGCTGGCTTGGTTGGTGGTGGTTGAAGCAACTTTTGAGGCTTGCCATAAGTTCTAGGGGAAGTGGGTAAGTGCCCAACACAAAAGATTTGGCTTAGATTATATTCCCCAAGACCTTCCTCAACCATTTTCATTTTCAACTTCTCTTTCTTTGGTATAGGGGTGATTGAATTGGCAAGAGAGGCTAGAATAACATATGATGTGGAAGGGATAGCTTCTCTATTGTTAGGTAGGGTAATCTCTGGTTGATGGTTAATATTGTTACAATATGCAAATGGATTTGCATCGCCAAGGATTGTTATTTCTACACCGTTATGGGAAACTTGATACACTGATGATAGGTGGATGGAACGACTTGCATGGTGTGTATCCAAGGTCTTCCTAACAAAAAATTATATTGAAAAGGAAGCTCTAGAACTTGGCAGATGATGTGTTTCACCACTGGGCCCACTCTAATAGGTAATACAATAGCTCCTTTGAAAGAATGCTCTACATCATCATAGGCCTTAATGGTTATCTTTTTGTTGGGATCCACTGTTTCTATCGCATATCCCAATGTCATGACTAACTGCAAGGTGCATATATTCAGGCCAACTCCATTGTCAATCAAGACTCACTTGATTCTGTGTTGATTTACAAATCCTTCAATATGAAGGGATGTGTTAAGTGGTTGTTGGAATGAAGCGTTGTCACTTTCAAAAAAAGTGAGGCATGGGGATGACCTCAGACTACCAACCATGGCTTGAAATTGATCTGTGTTAAGATTGGTGGGGACTGACACTTCTTGGAGAGATTGGTCCAAGATTGTTTTGTGGGAAGGGGATAAGTGTAAAAGATCTAATATGGATATGAGTGCAGGCATTTTGTCCAATTGTTCCACAAGATTATATTGCTTGGGCAAGGGTGTCATTCCTTGTGGGGCTGCTCGAATGGTAATTTTGCTACGACGTGTAACAACATTGCATGCAGGTTTTGGATCTTTGATGGTGAGAGTTGCAACTTGTTCATTATTGTCATAGAGGTGATTCATAGTATAATTATAGGAAGCATGTGTATAATTAGTTGTATTATTTGTGTTTCTCCCTAAGGTGGAAGGGCCCCTTTGATCATGTGATGGAAGTGGATTCTTGAACATTAGATGATCGGTATTTGATGTTTTAGGGTCGTGTCCTATTTCAATTTCTCCTTTGTCAATGAGATCTTGAACAAGATCTTTCAATCGATGGCAATTGCTCATCTTATGTCCTTTTCCCTGGTGGAATTCACAATTTTCATTATCTCTCCACCATGGAGGTTTGACCTGAGGTTCATAGTTAGATGTTTTTCGGTAAGGTCACAAGATTAGAAGAGACCAATTGACGCAATATTGTTTTGATGGGTTCCCCTAGGGGTGTGTATGCACATTTTGGTTTATAGTTTTTTTCATTGTCTTGGTTCTTCTTGTGGTGCATTGCAACCTTGATTTTGTGGACGAGTGATGGTGTTGTTTTTAGGAGGGGTATTTTGTCCTGCAAATCTATCCACAGGTTGTGCAATTTTTACTGTTCGTTCATCCACTACTTTGTCATTGACAATGTTCTTGTTATTGTTCCAGAAATTGGGTTTATCACTATTATAATGTGGATGAGGACCATCTTTTGGTTCATTGTAGATTTTGATAAGTCCCTTTTTGATAAGGGTTCGTTCACATTTTAATCCTTGAGTGATCATCTCTTCAAAAGATTCAGTACCCTTCATGTCTAAATGGAATTCCATCTCATCATTCAAGTTGGAAATGAATATTTCCACTAGTTCATGTTCAGGCAAATGAAGAGAGTGTCTGCTAGACAGTTGCCTCCACCTTTGTAGGAAAGATGAAAACAACTCCCCTGGTTTTTGTTTGGTGTTGTATAGATCTGCCATGGTAACATCTCATTCTATGTTATGTGAATAATGAGCGATGAACTTTTGGACTAGTTCCTCGAATGTTCTAATGCCACCTAGTAATCAAGAAAACCATTGTGTGGTTGTGCCTCCCAAACTATGAGGAAAGAGGCGCATTAGATAGGTGTCCTCATAAGCCACCTCTAAACAAGCTAAGTGAAATTCTTGTACATGATCTCTAGGGTCTCCTTTGCCCTTGTACTTTTCAAACTTAGGTGTCTCAAACCCTCATGGAAAAGGTGGCATATGCATGTTCCTATCAAAAGGATAGGGACAAATATCATTAAGTGAAAACTGGGTAGTCTTCACACCACTATTAAGTTGTTGAGCGAGATTCTCGACTTGTTGTCTTAACATGTCCATTTTTGTAGGAGGAGGAGGCGGGGGATTCCCTTGATGATTAAGGTCATATCAGAAGTAACTCTTCCTCTTCCACCACCATTACAACTATGTTGTTCTGATGTTTGTCCTATTTGTGCGGTATCAAAATTAGAGGGTAGTTTAGCACCCTCTTGAGCAAGTCTCAGAAAATGAGCATTTGTGTTGTTTCTAAGGATTTCGTCAAAAAATCTATTGAACCTAGGATTGTGTTGTGCTCTTTCAATATCTTCGGGAGTTGGAGTGCTAAGATCTTCCTCATTTGTGCCTCCTCCAACGACCT
This sequence comes from Cryptomeria japonica, assembly GCF_030272615.1. NCBI lineage: Eukaryota > Viridiplantae > Streptophyta > Pinopsida > Cupressales > Cupressaceae > Cryptomeria > Cryptomeria japonica. The sequence goes on from NC_081415.1 coordinate 466,795,742, forward strand.
CATGGAAATCATTGAGGTTTTCTTCCTCCTCTTCAATCTCTAGTTGTCTAGTTTTTGATCTGGTGTGAGCCATTTTGTTTGAAAGTTTTGAGGTTTTGGTGGATGGTGATGAAATGTTTTGATGAGAGATTAGTGTTTTGTGAAATGTTTAGAAGATGGATCTCTAACATTGAAGGTTGGATGTTAACAAAGTTCTTTGTGAATTGATTTTTGTGTTTTCAACAATTTTGATGTGATAAGGTATAGCAAGGTTTGAGATGTGTTACAAACCCAGCTACCTAGCAATGAGAGGATGCACTCATAAACTAGTTTTAACCTGTGTAGAAATTCCCCTTAGGATGATTGATCCTAGATGTAGAGACACTCTAAAATGATTTGTTGGTTTGATTTTAGCAACATTTAAAAGAACTTAGGACAAGACCTTTTTGTGTTTTGAGAGTTGAATGGTGTTTTATGATGTTGTGAAGGTGAAAGCGGATAGAATATGGACCTCAATAAAAACTTTCTGTCACAAAGGGGGTTTCTACTTCTTCCTCTCTCTCAGGGGTTGGTGGTTCCCCTCGAGCTACGTTGTAAGTGATACATACTTGTGGAAAGAAAGCAGGGTTGATCTTGCCCCCTTTGTTTTTGTGATAACTCAAGGCTCTATACTGAGGAAACGCTCTATTCTTCAAAGGCTCTTTGTCAAATTCATTGGATTTTCCTTGAAGATATAAATGCATATGGCATAAGAAGGCTCTATGTGAGATAAAAATTTGTCTATTGATATAGGAAAACTTCCTTCTTTTGATAAGAGCTTTTGAACTCGATGGTCTCTTTTTCAATGTAGTCTTTTAATGAAGACTCCTTTTTCTCAAAATGTGAGTGATGGTCATACAATCTTGATACTTTTTTTACTTTGTTGATGTTTGTGTTTGTTGGTCAAGGTTGATGTAAAATTGTGTTGGATGAATACTTGGTTTAAATTTGTTTTGGTTTTCTTTGACAAGAAAACAGAGCAAGCACACAAGCACAATAATCTTGTCTCAAAAGGAACAATAGGTTTGGGTCTAGATCAACTCAATCCTGAACTTTATTGACCCTTTTCAAATGTTTTATATGTTCTTTCCAAAAGCCTAAAGTCGGCTCAAATTTTTTACAGGTCTGATATGAGACGAAGACACTTCAAACACACTTTATCCCTAAGGTCAATGGCCAGTTGTGATATTTTCAGCCCACATCTTGATATTTCTTCGACTTTGGTACTACATACCTTATGAATCCCGCCATGGCAGGTAAGGATGTGATATACTAAGTATTGCACAAGCATAATAGATAGATGATCCCTATGATGGGGGAGTCACCACTTTTATCAAGCTACAAGTAGCCTTTCAAAAAGCCTTGTTTCTACTCAAGGAAATATGTATGGTGAGTATCTTGGGAGAAAAACCATCTTGCACTGAACTTTTCACAAATATCCTCAATCAATCGAATGGGTGGGCTTCTATAATAAAAGGTGTCTAGTAATGTTCAATGTTTTTGGACATAAGTTCATTCTGTAGTGACTCATTTAAGAGCCTTGTAACTTGTGGTGGGGCCCATATGTCCTTTCCACAAGTTACACTATAGAAACAACTATACCCAAGGCTATAGCTTTTGCTCACACCTGATTTCTATAGCGGCTCGAAGAATTTACCGCGTGAGGTTGTTCCCAAGAGTGATGTGTCTCTTGGTAGGCTTCTCTTAAAAAAAAAAATTTCGAGTGTTACCAACACTTTTCTCTTGCACCTAGGACCATGAGAGCCAAGGGAGAGGATAGTGTGTGTTAGAAGTAGGCCCACTCTACAGAATTTTTGCACAAGTGTGCCAAACACTGAAAACACTTGTTCTTTTTAACTGGTTTATTGCAATGTGATTTAAATGCTATTTGGAGATGTTGCTCCAACAACCATGGTGTTCTTTTCAATCCTTCAAAGCAATATGTTGTTTAACTAGGAAAATCAAAATCCTGGTCAACCAAATTGAAGCACGTTTGCTTAAGGAAAAATCAATTTTGGAAACAGAATTTTGACAAGTTGTTGGTTCTTTTTAACTTGCAAAAATGAAAATTGATTGTGATTTCTAGACTTTGCAAGAAAATAAAAGTTTGTTTGTTTTGTTTTAAGCCCAAAGTGAAAATTGTTCCTAACTTGCAGGAAAAACAAATTTGTTTGATTTGAGTTTGTGGTTCTTTTTAACTTGCAAAATGAGGTTCTTTTTAAGCTCCAAACTGAAAATTTGATCGATTTTTATAACCCAAAATGAAAAGTGAAGTTGATTTTTAATCCAAAAGAGAGTGAATTCTTTTTAATCCAACTTTAAAACAAAGTTAGCAAACAAAAAGAAATTAAATTTCTTAATTTAACTCTTCAAATCCTGCAAAAGAAGTTAGCAAAACCTGCATGAAAAACCAAACAGTTAGTCAAAAAGAAGTTTTTGGTGGGCTTCTACAAGCCTAAATTTTTTTATTTTCAGTTACAATATATTTTTTTACAACTCTTTGTTACAATAGAGCTACTCTGTGTAACCACAGAAGCACTATTTAACACAAATGCGCTAAATGATAGACAAGAGCGCTATAAGAAAAACAACTGCGCTATAAAATGGACAAAAGCACTAAAAGAATCTATCAAACAGAATGAAAATTATGTCAAACAGAGAGCGCAAAAATGCTAAACTAATTATAATAGTGCTAAAACAAAGACAGATGCGCTAATTAAAAGATGAAAGCACTAATTCGCAAATAGAAGCGCTAATTCCCCAACTTTCGAAGGCGCTAATTCCCCAACTTTTGAAGGTGCTAAAACACATTCAATAGCGCTAAACTGCGACCTGTGTGTCAATTTCAACAATAAAAAGTTATTAGTTTTATCAAATGATCATAAGTGTACCATTCATTCTCATTAGAGATGGGTTCTTGTCTACTGATGAAATAGGGGTCAATAAGTTCGACTAAAAAAATACACACTTGAAACCTAATATCAATATCATAATTTGACTTATTGTGGAAAATATCTCATACTTATCAATGATGAGTAAGTGTACATTTAGAACTCTCATTTGTTAAAGTCAAAGTTCATTGAATCGCATATTTAGAGATTTGAATCTTAGTAGATAGTGTAATCAAGGAACATGTACCATCATCTTCACCAAGTATAAAAGTTTTATTATACTAATTAATTTTATGTTGGTTAATTAAATGAATGTATATAAATAAGAGCAAACTAAATTTAGATAAGTTACTTAGAATTGGTTGTGAAAATTGTGTAAGTTAAATGTTTAAAATATAAAAATTAAATTAAAATACTTAGCTTCGTTTCTTATGTGGAAAACTATATTGAGGTGTCAAGAATCCATTTTTCTTTCTCTAAAATTATTTATTTTGTCATTGACTTGGAAGTACAACTTGTGTATTACTAAGGATTATATTTGTGAAATTACAAATGTAATCTCTAGAATAAGAATTTGATAGCGTGTATGTGGGAGTGATCAATCATATACCTTGTGAGAATGATTTGGTAATTCATACATTACTAAACTTTGTTTTCCTTGGTTTTCTAATGTTTGAGTATTATTGATTGGTGTTTTGACACACATCTAGACTTGGGAGAAAATGCAAGATGAACACTCCAACTTGGATTTAATCCTGGTGGTAGGCATAATTTTCAAAACATTGTTGTAGTTTCCTCAACAAGCTTCCCTTGGTAAGGAAAAGTAACTTTTTAACCTCTACTTCATTTAATTTTAGCAACAAATTTCTATTTTTTGGTGAAAATAAACCTCAAACTCTAATTTCCATTTATGATAGGTGGCAACATGAGTCTCAATATAGTTTCACCTTCTTCAAAACCCAATTTTTGATAGTGTGACTCTTAAGGTAAAAAATTCATAGTTTGTAAAGGAAATGTAGTTATAGAAAACTTCAACACATTCAAATGCTACACCTAGTCTTCATGTTTTAAGTGTAAATAACAATATGTAGTTATGTGATCACTTATTCATGATCAAGACTTCCATTTGGCAACTTCCTCCTAAACTTCATGTTTTAGGCATAATCAACCTTCATTATCATCACACACCTTATCCCCCAATTAGGATCTCATGGTAGCAATAATGAAAGGTTGCAAAATTGAGTAAAAATTTCCTATTTCCATGCTCATTCAACCTTGATACATTATCTTCAACCTTGTTGTCAATTTCTAATTTCAAATTTGTAGATATTGTTAATGCTTTTTATTTTTTAACACCAATAATGAGAAATCTTATAAATGTGGGATTGTTTTACAAGATAACCTTCATGATTTTAGAAGCTAGATCTTTGTAAGATTCTTAATGAATTTAAAATTTGTAAAGGAAAAAAAAAGAAAACAATTAGTTTTTCTATTTAAACTATTCTAAGGCGATATACCAAATGAAGTTCTCACACTAATAATAAAATGACATAACATTTTTTATTTGAGAATAACATTCATTCCTAACATCAAAGATCATATGTATGCATGATTTTAAATCATTCATAAACATTATTCACTAGAACAACTAAATAAAGGTAAATTATTTGTAATAGAGAGGAACAACTTCAAGACATATATAGAGGCACAAAATCTCATATTCTCTTCTTTGTTGAATTGAGAACAAAATATCAAAGGTGCAATCTGCACTGTTATGAAAATTTCAATAAGATCTTGAGAAGCACCCACTTAGGCCTAGGATGCCTATTCATTTTCCCCTCCTCCAAAAGATGCTTCTTAATTTCATACATCTCCTTTTATACAATTTGATCATAACCTACTTGGAATTACAATAGTTACAATATAGGCAAGAGTTTCCATTTGTTCTAAAACTTTTAGTTAACTACATATCAAAATAGGGAATTATAAGTTTCTTAGATGCATAAGATTCTCATTTTGCATGAGATGAGACATTAAACCTATGTTGGTCATGTGTGCTAAAGATTATGAATTGATTGTTGTATCTCCAAGGATGGCCCTTGTTTCATACATGAAACCTCAAGAACTTGTCAAATCATTCAATTCTCAACCAATGACATCACTTTTTCTTCTTTTCATTTAATGCTCAAGCCATTGGATGTTGTTCTCTGATAATTGAGATTCAAGAGTCTTTGACATCTCTTTAGTGAAAATGGGACCTACTATTCCAACTTGGTAGTAAATGACTAGTAGCACACTAATAAAATGTGTCAGGTCATTTAGTTTCAAATGTAGTACAAGTGTACGATATGTCTCTCATAAACCTTTATATTTTAACTAAAACTGGACCCACTTTTTCAATGATTCATCATCAATAGGCAATAGGACATCAAGGAAAAGTATCAACTTTTTACCTCAAATACTATATTGTATGTTTCTATGTGTGTTGCAAGGTTTGTGCCCTTGGTCTCTTTGTGTTGTGCAGCACAATGCTTGGGTTTGTGGCATGGCTTAACTGCCTCCTGTGGATTCTATAAGTCTATTGATTGTATCGGGTATTAACAGGTCGATCTTTTGGTGCAACGGTAATTGCACTTGTAACAAGTGGTATCAGAGCTTGGTCACAGGTTCAAACTCCTAGCTTGCGTTGGTGGGGTTGTTACAAGTTGTGCAACCTTGGTCTCCTTGTGTTGTGTAGCGCAATGCTCGAGTTTGTGACATGGTTTAACTGTTTCCTATGGATTCTATAAGTCTAGTGGTTGTATCAGGCATGAACAGGTCGATCTTTTAGTGCAATGGTAACCACACTTGTAACAATGTGTCTCTTTTATTTAGCTCTTTTTTACTGAGAAATTAGATCCACTAGCTTGCTAAATTGTAACTGATGCTCTGCAAAAAGGATTGTTAGGAAACACCAACAAACACAAAACTCAAGAATCAAACGTTAGTGTTAGTATCATAAATGAAATACAATCCTAAGCAAGCATATCAAGAGAGATATGAAAAATTTAATGGAAAGCATGCAAAAACAAAAGAAAGACACAAGACCCCTCCAAATGCTTGCCCACATGTTCATAGGTGCTTCTCCCTTATTCCTCTCCTCTCCAAGTTCCACATGAGTGTAGCTCTTAGCTTTGCACTACTATGGAAGTCTTATGGAGATTAAAGATTATGAAAATAAAGATTATAATTATGCAAATGCAAGCTAAATATGAGAAAGCGCCTAATTAACCTATATTGATTTTAACTAAAATAACAATGTAAATTAGATGGCTCCTAAAATGATCTCTTAAATTTCACTATAGATTAGATGCATAAAAGATTTCTGGATCTAGATTATGAAGGAATGGGCTCTATTTATAGGGAAAATAGAGAAATGGATGGTTGAGATTGAGTAATCTCAACAAGGGTCAGGATTGATGGGTTTGTGATCCATGTGAGGGATTTCAACCCAATCCCAAGATGGCAAATGTCAACATGAGATGGATTGAGAGGAGAGGGAAGAAGCATTGAATGTTTTAAATGACATGAAGATTATCTTGGGAGGGAAGGTTGGCCTTGAGTTGAATGAATAAAACCATTATCCAATGAATAATGCCTTTATCCAATGGATAAACTCTTGTGCAAGAGTTAGTGGGGATAACCATGGTCAAAGCAATGAATGCTTGAAGAGACCCGTGAGTTAAATGGAGGTTGAGTTTAGAGGGAAAGTCTCTAATCATGTAGATGAGTTGAGTTAACCATTAATGGTCATGTAAGAGCCATAAATGGTTATGTAAGAACCATTAATGGTTTGGAAGACTTTAGGGGTTCGCTTGTTGGATATGTAAAGCATTAAATGATTTTCAAAGACTTTGAGTCTTTGAGAAGTGACTTCAAGTTGCTTAGGAATGTGACAATAATTAGGGCATGGGTTTAGGCTAATTAGGAATGGTTTAGAAAAATCTAGAATGGGTTTAGGATGCAAGTGGGTTTGATGGGTGAGGGAAAATGGGATTTTAATTAAAATAAAATTACTTTATTTCAACAAAATGGGTGCAACTTGCATTTGTAGGAGAATGCAAGTGGGGGGTAGTTTAGGGATTTAAATAAGTGTTTTATTATTTATTTAAAATAAGAAAAGGGGTTAAATTAAATAAATATGTGCTTTATTTATTTAATTGATTTTGAGTGTGGCTTAATGAATTAATTTAAATAAATTGAATAATTTATTTAGTTAATAGAAGCACAAGTTGAAGATGAATTAATTAAATATTAATTTAATTAACTAATGACTGATGGTTAAATAATCAAATAAATAGCAAATATTCATTTAATTAAGTGGACAGATTTATGTGACTACAGTAACTAAAAACTAATGCAACAAATTGTACCTTTTAGGGCTTTACCATTTTCACAAAGGTATGCGAATATGACACCTATCCCATAAAGGATCCTTATATTTTCCTCTTTATCTTTTGGCTAGACCTATGTGTGATGGCTTCACCTTTTCACCAATTGTGCAACATTTTGAATGTGCCAATCTTTGCATTTAATTTTGTTACACCATGATTGAAGGGCACACAGTATATTAAGAAAGGGGGTGAATCAAAATATACCAATTGCAACTAAATTATACATCAATTGTCATTAACAATTTCTTAAAATATGAATCCCAAATCATGAAAGAAGAATTTACTAATTTTCTTAATGATAAAGAAATTAATCAACACACAAACACACATTCACACATTGAACACCAAATTTACATGGAAACTCACAATGGGAAAAACCATGATGAGAATAGATGTTTGGATCTATCACCTGAATGAATCCTCACAAAATAGTAGATCACTTAAAATATGAAGTAGACACCAACCTATCATAGACACCAATCCTAAACTACATTTGCAGGAACTAACCTACGGGAGACACCAATCCCATTTTCTAAGATCTAAGAACCTTCTTAGCAAGCGAGGCACCAATCCCACCAAAATTTGAAGGATGTGAATTATGGACCTTCAAACTAAATACAACATTTGCTCTTGGTTTGATCAACCTTTAGAGAACTCTCACACACAACATATGATCTTATGATGAAACTGCAAAATGATTGGAATGCAACTCGCATAGCATCACCCTCATAATCACATATCAATAATACAAATCAGATAATTACATTTACACACACACATTCATGACTAGGAATGGATCCAAATCAACTATATATATATATGTGTGTGTGTGTGTGTTAAATTATAATTGCATTCATATGTCAGCCAAAGTAAAGATTACTGAATTTGCAAGTCGAGCATGAGCATAAATCACCACCAAACATGTAATAGGCCAGGTCTGAAAGTCCTATGTTACTTTGGAAGAAAGAACACGTTATGTGTTACCCAAAGTAGCCTTATCTATTCCTAATGATCATCCATGTGCTATCTTTGGTGAGCACACATTGCAAACCTTTAGCACATCAAACTAGAACAACAACCTAGTTGACCAACTAGCATAGTGACCACTTTGTCATTTCAAACACTCTATCCACAAAAGATCAACTCTAGAAACTCTAGAATATGATAGAATAAGTGTACAAATACTCTCATTCAAAACCATAGGTCATAGCACTCAAGATAGGTTGAATGCAGAGCATAACAAACTACAAGTGTAAACATAATGTTTGAGGAACTGAACTTAGAAACATACTACAAATACTTTTGGATCACCTTCAATGCTAGGAAATGATACAAGATGATATTACAATAATACTATAGCTAATCTCACAACTTGACACAATACAATTATGATAGTTGTGGCTATACAATTACATGCTTCTTTGACCTCATATGAGTTCTTCACAATTTGTTGACTCCTTTGTCACATCTTTGACACTCCTTTGACATCAATGACAACATATGTCTAACAATTTACACATGGATCTCTTTTATCATTTCCTATTGGTAGATTTCAAAAGAACCATGTGCCCCACCAATTATATACCTAGATCCTCTAGCCAATGGCACAATATTAAAACCTATCACAACTAACAAGGTTAAAATGTTGCAAAATATTGACACGTGGTATCCCCACTTCTCAAAATTGATAGACTACACCTTGTTTAAACAACTTAAAGTTGTGAACTATCAAATGAATCAAATTTAAAAATGTAGACTGAATATCTACAATTCTTGGAAATCATAAGGGGTCCTTTTCTTGTAAAGAAGAATACATAATCAATTTTTTTACCAAACAAAAATTCAAAATTTTTATAGAGGAAACTTGAAGGCTCAAAGGTTTTGTAGGGAATCTTACAAAGCTACCCATTCATTTTAAGAAGATTAAGGTCCTCATTCAAAGCCTTAAAATATTTGTCAAGATCTATTCTCTTTTAGAGAGATATTTTATAGAATTTGAATGATATCCTACATCTAGTACTCTAAACACGCTAACATAACTATTCAAACCTCTATGATACTTGGTGATTGGCCCTAGACATAAAAGAATGTATGGTTCTTCTATTTATTTGCAACCATTTCCTTAGTTTCTTCCTCTATAGCATAATGTTATTATCAAGAAATGGTGAGGGGAGTCCTAGTTGGACCATTTCTTCATTTTTTCCTTCATTTCTTTAATAGTTTTCTCTAAAGTGGCTATTTGAGTTATATAGTTAAGAGAAACCTTATTTTATCTTAGGAGTTCATTAACTCTTACGATAATATCCCTTCTATAATCAACTCTTACATAGAGAATTACCTCATCTAAAGCATTATACAACTTTGCAACCAACGCTTGGGTTGGGAAAACTTTTGGTGATATCACTAATAGAGATTTCTCTACCATACTTTTACACCAAGAATTTAGAACCTGGGCATATGAAATGAATGTTATTGGTATCTTGAGCTCCAAATTTTCTTTTTATCATTCTCCAATAAGAAACATAAAGATCCTTCACCATTAGTAATATATCATGTGCTTGAAAACCTCATTTGAACTCCTCTTGCAATTGCACTATTTGTTGACCTTTTATCTATATTTCTCCTTGCATTTTCTTTTGAATCCGTGATCTCTATAATTTTCTTGTGCAATTGGCTTATTTATTCAATTATTTTCTTCTCCTATTGCTCAACCTATTTTATTTTCCCTAATGTTTAGGGTTTATTAATTTGTTTTGTGAGTTATAAATTAGATTCAATGTTTTTAAGAAATTTAAATAGTGTTTTTATTACTTGTTCCCTCTAAGAATAATATTACAATTTCTCTAAGGGATTCTAGGTTATTAGACTAAGTAGAGAGATAATTTATCTATTCAAAAGAGTTTATTTAATGAATGTGTTTAAAATTGGTAATAATGTTTTTTATACTAAAAGCAGCCAAAACTAGGGGACTGGCCCAATTACAAGCACAGTAATAGCAGAAAAACAATTGTTAGCAGAATAACAACATAGATAGCAAATCAGCCTCCTAAATTTTTTCTCTATCAAAAACCTTAAAAATGCTAGCCATATTAACAGAGTTTATCAGAGTCATAATAAACTGTAAGATATGCCATGTAGACCTAAAGATAACCGAGTCAGAGATGAACCAGCAAAGAGTATAACTATAATCATAACTAAAAAAACTAAGGCCACAATGGCCATCCAAAAAATCAAAAAACACCATGCAACAAGCATCCTTATTTCTTTTTGTCATGACTGAGCTTGGGCAGAAGCATCCTAGCCCATTCTTTGGTAAGAAATTTAAAGAGGTCTTTGTAGTCCTCTTCCTCCTTCCATTTTCCTTTATGGGTGTTCTCCTGCAATAGACAAAGGGTGGTCGCAGAGTTGTGAATGACCTTCAATGCAAACCTGGTGACCTCCTGAAGCCTTTTTTTAGTGATCTCGGCTCTGTTGACAAATTCCTAAATTTTCTCTTTCAGGGCGTCCACTTTCTTTTCCATTTCCAGCAGCTTACCATTTTCTTCCTCCTTGATGTTGCTAGCTTCCTCCATAATAACCATTTTCTCAATCATAAGGGTAGGGGACGAATAATTGGGGTCAATAGTCAGGTTCACAGAGGTGTTGGGGATTTCAAAGACATGGGTAGATCTTTTAGGTAGGGGGGCAGAGGTGGATTGGGACGGGGCTTCTTTGACAAGGGTGTTGATATCATCTCCCGTATTCTCATAATCACCCGTGTCATGGGATGAGGAGGGGTCCTTCAGGGATTTATGTTTTTTAGGGGTTTTGGACACTAATCTCATAGAGCGATGGGGGGTGTTAGCTTCATAAGTGATCTCCACATCAGAGTCAATTTGTTGAATCTTTACCTTCTTGGGCTCAAAGGGTTTAGAGTCCTCCGAGGGGTAGGCACGTTTTTTTCTTTTCTTATTGAGAGTAGAGACCTATTGAGGGTAGGCATTGGAGGGGCCAAATTCAAGCATAAGGTTTTTATTAGGATTAACAATGGCCAAGGGCGGAGACTGACTTTCATGCACATTTTGAATAGAGATCTTGCAGGGAGGGCAAAGAGCCAGGTGGAAATTATACAAGCAAATGATGAGATCTTGATGGAGAATAGTATAATCCTTACTTTTTTTCTTCGATTTAGCAACATCTTTGACATTAGCAGCCATAGAATACAGTAAAAAGAATAGAATAGAAATCAGATCCCTATTTCTAAGATGGTTGAGAAATGGAAGATGGTAGTAGTAGAAAACCTCATACCGCCCTTCAAGGGTGAAATATTTCATGATGATGTAGCACATCTCATCCCATGATGGCGGAAGATCCTCACGATTGAATCCACCGGTCCGCTTCATAGGATTCTCACCATTGCGAAAGAATTGATTTAGGCTAGTGATGTCCGAGATACGACTGTACTTTTTCCATTTTCAGCCCTCCACAAAAAGGATCGTAGCCTATGCTATAACCTCCTCATTCACTTCAAACGAAATGCCACCCACAATGATCCTTCCATCAACCTAGGAAGCCACAAATTATTTAGACAATCTCTCATCGTTTCTCTTCATATTCTCCATGAATTTATCTATCCTTCCTTAAGTGCACACAAGCTATAGGGTCGACTTGTCTTTGAATTCATCCATCTTATCTGGCTTAAGTCTCAATCTGTCATCCCCCATACCCACTTCCTCCAACTTAACAGTAGCAATGAGAAACATGGAATTAGAATTGCAGAGCCACTCAAGAGCAAAAGAAGAGTCCAAAAATAGACCCACCAAACTCTGTAATAAGGCAGTGCAATAATCGTTGTAATTATTGTAAGGCGTGTTTAAAAAAACCCACCAAGCCCGATATCTATTCCACTCGTGTGAGCCTTTAATCTGCCCAATATTGATTAGGTGAGATAGGCTACTGCCTTCATCAACACCAATGTTGTCCATCCGAATGATTAAAAAAATATTACCTTTCCTAATATCGGTACTCCGCAAGGAAATAAAATCATTTTCTAGCCTCCTTGGGTTATTTTGGGAATGATGACTAGGCCATATGTTGCCATGTGGGATGTCCATCCAACAATTGTTGGGCTCTGACTTCGAGTTCAAAATTTGAAAATTTATAATCATCATCAGATTACAAATGAATAAGAAACAGAATAGAGGGAGATTAAACATTATTAGCACTTAACCTTTCCATCTCAAGGATTTCCTTGGTATCCATTGGCAGCGGATGAACATTCCTCCAACATTGCAAGCCATCTTGCAGTATGCTGAAAGAAGCCATGGAGTCAGCAACAACATTTCCTTCTCTGTAAATATGGCAGAGAGTGAAACTATCAAGGTTAGCTAAGAGCATTCTAACATCCCTCAATATAACTTCTACTTTCCACCCCACAACACTTCTTTCACTGACAGCCTCCATAATAAATTTAGAATCACCTTTAATTTCAAGTTGTCTGATACCTATAGAAATGGTGAATTTCATTCCCCATAATAAGGGCCATTCCCTTAGCTTGGTTAACAGTATGGTTTCTCAAGCTTCTAGTGTAGGCGGCGATTAAGATTTCCCTGATGGTCTCTTATAACACCACCTCCAACTTGCCAAGTATTGTGGACTGCCCCATCAAAGTTTAATTTGTGCCATGAGGGACTTGGGGCTTTCCATTTGGTCATTTTCCTGTTGATCTTTTTAGTGTTGTTGAAAATTTTAAACTCTTGGGGGATTTTCCATTATTTAGCAATCCTCTAGTCAGTTGGGTTAGGGGGATTGGAGGGGGTTTTCCATCTAGTCACCGAGATATTGTCCATGATCATCTTGAAGAAGCTATTAAAAACATTGTTTGGGGAACTTTCAGCATCTCTGAAGATTCTATTATTTCTTTCTTTCCAAACACTAACAAATATGAGGAGGAATTTGTTTCCACAGCTGTATAACTAGGGGGTGGTGAGAAGGTGATGACCATTCAGCCACAAACTAGTGGATGTCCCCTTGGAAAACCCATTGGAGGCCACATTTTTCAAGGACAATGGTCCACAAGTGTCTAATGAAGGGGCAGTGAATAAAAAGATGGTTGATAGTTTCCTCCTCGAATTTACAGAGGATAAACCTATTAGGAAATTGGTAGCCCCTCCTCCTTAAGTTATCCTGAGTCAGCGTTTTTCCATGCATGAGAGTCTACCAGAAGAAATTAATCTTTGGTATAAGTTGTGGGTTCCAAAAAAATTTCCAGCATTCTGTATCCCAACACTTACATTGAGTTCAAAGGTAACTCCACAATTTGGCATATCTGTAGGGAGGAAGGATGACCCAGTTTATTGAATGTACAAATGGTTACAACTTACAATGAAAACCTACCTATAAAATTTGCCAAGTCTCGAGTTGATAGTAGGGTTACTGTGGGAGGTGCATCGTTTGAGATTAGTGAGGAAGTAATTGGGAAAGCTACAAGTCTCTCCACTAGAGGAAGAAAATGGAAGAAGCAAAGTTGGGTTATGGATAGTGAAAGCTTAGCCCAATTCATCAGGATGACGAGGAATCGGTCAGGCTACATGGTGGATTTTCTCGTGCCAAATTGTTGGACCCATGGAGCGAGGTTTGTCTTATGCTAATGAAGTTTTCTAGAGACTACTTTAGAAGGAAGATTCATAGTGTATTACTGTTACCATTTTTCTTTGCTTGATCATTTTTGTAACCATGGTTTTCTCTCTCTTTAGTTTTTCTGTTAATGTCTCTAAAACTTTTTGGTTCATGATTCTCTTGAATTGGCCAAAAATTAAGGC